>NC_057861.1:154314452-154632633 GCF_019393635.1 Dromiciops gliroides
TAGCTGCCCCCACATCTTAATTTTGAAAAATGTCGTTCACATGTCTGACCCTTTTCGACCCCATTTGTGGTTTTCTTGGCAAAGATACTGGAGTAGTTTGCAATTTCCTTCTCCAGAACATTTTACAGATGAGGAAGCTGAGGCATATAGCATTAAATGACTTGTCCAGGGTCACACAACTAGTAAGTGTCTGAGGCCAGATTTGAACTGAAATCTTCCTTATTCCAGATGCGACACTTTATTTACTGAGCCACCTAGACATTTAAAAAAAAATAGATTCTTAGGAAAGGTTACTTACTCTATTAAGTAAATTTGACCACTGATCTGTATAATACAGCCTCTCTAGGATATTTAAGATAACTCTTTGAAAAAGAAAGATTTTTATTTTTAATGAACATTATTTTGGAAGAAATCACAGGATTATAGATTTAGTTCTAGGAGGAACCTTAGAGGACATCTAACACAATGCCCTTATTTTCCAGAAGAGGAAACTGAGACTTGGTTTCAATGACTGGTCATTACAACAAGCTATCTTTCAATAACAGGGAATTTCTCAGTTGGTTCCAATGGAGGAAGTTGAGGAAAACCTCCTAATTATTGATCAATGGGTCAGGTTTCTATTTTGCTTTATTTTCAGTTCAATTTAGCAATCATTGATTAAATTCCTATCCATGAAAGACTCAATATTAGGTACTTCCAGTTATAAAAGATGAATAAAATGATTCATGATTTCTTCCCTCCAGGGATTTATATTGGACTACTTAAAAATATTTATATATATTTAGACATGCACTATAAAAAAAAATCCATTTGAAAGAAACTATACAGAACCATTTGGAAATGCACTCCTTGTGAAGACCTCATTACAGCTACAATGAGAGAGTAGGGTAGGCCCTGAGAAAACAGAATTACATATAAATTAAAGAGCTATTCGAATAGTTTCATATTTTAAGATGAAAAATTATGCAATGAAAGGCTCTATGACGTATTTTTCAACAGTTAATTGCAATTTATCATGCCAAATTTATATTTTATATTGCTCCTGTTCTTAAACTGTGAAATTAAGCATAGTTAATTTATATTTAATAATTAAGCAAATAAAATAGTTGTCCAACAAAATAAGGTTGTACTTTTTTATCTTTAGCGCTTTTGGGAAAACAGTCATTGATGAAGATGCTGATGCTGATGTTGACTTTTTTTATTTTATTTTTCCCCATATAAATATTTTATTGTTTTCCTGTTACATTTAGAGATAATTTTCAACATTTTTTTTTATAAAAGTTCTAGTTCCAATTTTTTCTCCATCCCTCTCCTCAGGACAGCAAGTAATCTGATATAGGTTATATATGTATAATCGATGTTGATGGTTTATAAAAAAGATAAAAGATGTAAAGGTAGGAGAACTGGACACCTTTAAGAATCAAGGGAATTTTCCAAACCTATTTAATGCTGAACTTCTTATACTTCTTAAATTCCTAGAAAGGATATTATTACCATCTTAAATAAAATTCAATATATTTTAATGATTTACTTTACCCAATTATTCATATTTTTGAAGGTTATTTCAATTCATATAACACTTAATATTTCTCTTAATACAAGTCTTCAAAACACTTGGAATGAAGATGGAATTTCTCCCTCTTACAGTTGTATAGCTATATGTGAATTTGTTGAATTCCTTTTAAATGGCTATGGATCCTATGGGAAGGAAAGCAATATATATAAATGTAAAATATCACTTGAATCATTTCAGAATTCCTCTTGTGATTCCAACTCTTGAGGAAATTGCATGAGAGTGTCACCTTATCAGGGAATGTGTTAACCTTTAGAAACTATTCTCTTTTTACATTAACTCTAAACTCAGACATGGATTTTCTAAATATTGTCTTTTGAAATTTAACTGAATTTTCCCAATTGGTAAATGATCAAAGGATATGAATAGGCAGTTTTCAGAGGAACAAACCAAAGCTATCAATAAGCATATGAAAAAAATGCTTGGAATCACTAATAGAGAAATACAAATTAAGACGACACCATAACCATTAGCTTGGCTAAGATGACAAAAAAGGGAAAATGACAAATGCTGGAAGGGATGTGAAAAAATAGGTACAATAATGCACTGTTGGTGGAGCTGTGAATTAATCTGAACATTCTGAAAAGCAACTTGGAATTATGTCCAAAAGGCCCAGTAATACTGATACTAGGGCTCTACCCTAAAGACATCAAAGAGAGGAGAAGGACACATATGCACAAAAATATTTATAGCAAGCTTCTTTTTGTGGTGGTAAATATTGGAAAATGAGGGGATGCCTATCAACTGAGGGATAGCTGAACAGATTATGGTATATAAATTGATGGAATATTATTGTGCTTTAAGAAAAGGATGGTTTCAGAAAAACAACAACAACAACAAAAACCTTTGGATGACCTATATGAACTGATACAAAGTCAAGTGAACAGAAACAGGAGAATAATCAACATAGTAACTACAACATTGTAAAGATAATCAACATTGAAAGACAGTAATTCTGATCAATAAAATGACCCAGCACAATTCCAAAGGACTTGTGATAAAATATATTACCAGTCTCTCAATAGAGAACTGATACAGATTGAAAATTTGTTTTCCTTCCTTCCTTCCTTCCTTCCTTCCTTCCTTCCTTCCTTCCTTCCTTCCTTCCTTCCTTCCTTCCTTCCTTCCTTCCTTCCTTCCTTCCTTCCTGCCTTCCTTCCTTCCTGCCTTCCTTCCTGCCTTCCTTCCTGCCTTCCTGCCTTCCTTCCCTTCCTTCCTTTCCCCCCCTCCTTCCTTTCTTTTGGAACATAGCTAATGTGGATTTTTTTTTGTACATATCTGTAATAAGTTTTGTTTTTCCTTGACTTATCAATGGATGCAGGAGAGGCTAGGAGAAGGCAGAGAACATGGAACTAAAAAAATAATTAAAAACTGTACTTTAAAAAATAAAATGAAGAAATTTAACTGATTTTGCTTACAATTAAAATTTTCCTGTAGCTATAAGAACAATGAACAAATAATTTATCAGTTTTTGACTACTTGGGGATGGGCCTGTAAATGTCTATTGGCCTCAGCAAGAAACAAGATTCATAGTTTATGTATTTATGTCAGGGTGCACTATGGCATAAAATCAGATTTTTTTCCTTTGAAATCTTTACTCTCCTGTTCATTTTGTATTGCTATAGGGTTTAAATTTTTTCCAAGATAAGGTTTGGCCTAGAGTAATTTTGTAGCAATCAAGTTGAATCATGCTGAAGGCATGAGTTTCCATGGGACCTAAGAGCCTTGATAAAAAAAAAAATCCATTTTGATTTTGCTGGATAGTTTTGGGGGAGGAACTTATAATTGTGTTAGATTTCTCAAAGTGACAAGAAATGCTCCTTCTTCCACTTCAAATCTTCTCTGCTGCAATCAATGTTCTACACTAGATATTTGAAACATATGGATTGTCAGAGATGATTAGTGACTTACTTCTGAATGCTGTTGTGTCCCTTGAGCTTAAGGAATGTGTGGGTATTATAGTTATCCAAACTGTCACCATTGTGCCACATCACCCTCAATAAAATGGTGTGGCTTAAAGGATGAGACAAACTACAAAGGATGCCCTGAAGAGGATTGTCAGAGGAGACTGGCTCATGAGGAATATCAGCATTCTCATTCCTTAAAAAGTAACTCCTTTTCAACAATAGGAGCTACTCCTGTTAAATTACTACTGAGGAAAACTCATTGGCCATATTCTTCTAGGCATATATGGGGAAAACAAACAAAAAGATATTCTGAATATCTCTTTGCCTACACCAATTATCTGTCATTTTTTGCCATGAATTACAGTCATCTTCATAAGTAATTATGGAGCTAGACCAGAGTTTTTGATAGAACTAGCTTTCCAGTTACTATAATTTAGTCAACAAAGTCTGTACTCAGTAGCAATGGCATTTGACGTGAGTGTGTGTGTGTGTGTGTGTGTGTGTGTGTGTGTGTATTACTCTAATATTTTACAAAGCACTTTATCTACATTGTGCCAGGCCATCCTTACAACAACCCTGTGAGATTAGTATCATAGGTATTATTATTCCCATTTTACATGAGGTAACTGAGGTTTGGAGAGTAGATGACTTGTCCAGAATTGTACAGTTAAGTCACTGTCAGAGGCAGGATAGGAAATAAAAGATCTCTAGAGTATAGATGGGTCAGTAACATTGGCATGCCAATCAAATATGGAAGTGACCTTCCCATGGTGATTTAGAACCATCTGGGTTTTTTTCCACTTAAAAACCATTTTTTTCTCTCTCCATCTTGCCCAGTCCCATTGGAAAAAAAGAAAAGTAAAACAAACCCCTCCAAACAAATATTCACAGTCAAGAAAAACAAATCCTCACATTGGTCACATCCAGAAATGTGTGTCTTATTGTGCATCTTGAGCCAACACCTCTGTTTCTGTCAGAAGGTCAGTAGCATTGTTCAGTCTCAGTCCTCTGGAATAATGGTTGTTTATTGAATTGATCTTAAGGAGATCAATTTATACTGCAACAACAAAGCTCTAAAAAGCAACAGTTTTAGTTGTTATTTTTTGTTTTGTTTATTTTTGGGGGTCAGAGTCAGTGCTACATCAGAGGACCCACTAGAGCTGGAATATGAGTTGCCAAACATTCTTCTCTTGCCACTACAAAAGCTGAAATGAAATCGCCTACAGCTATAAACAGAGAATGGCAGTGGTCTTTGTCCCATGGTGCTGAGATTTAGAGGAGACTGACAGCACTAGCTTGGCTGTCCAGTAGGATGGAAACAGCTGAGCTTACCACCTAGTTAGCAATAATAACTAAAATGGAAAACACCAGGAACTTCCTCTCCCTAGTGGTCACACTTGAGCTGAATATGTTCCCACTGGCCTTCTCAAAGAAATTAATTCCTTCCTAGCACCTGTACTTCAGGTGAGCTTCTATCTGTCCTCTAAGCTCACAGCCCTTGCACCCTCACCAATGGTGGCCTTGTGGTGCTCTGTGGTGCCCCTCCCCCATTCTTTTATGATGCTTGTCCCATGGAAAAAACAAAAACAAAACAACTCTCAATTTCAATTTCAGAGTAGCCTATTATTGTTATACTGCTGAGATAACACTGAGACCATCTCAGCAAAGGATATTCTCCTGCCGATGTTAGCAAATGGAGAAGTGTGTGATTTGTATATTCCAAGCATCACTGTGATTCAATATAAGTTGTTATTCCCTATAAATCTTGATTTTTTTTATCCTTTAGAGCTTCCTTAATTATGTACTTTGATGATTTTCTAGGTATTTTGCTCAAAATACTTGTACAATTATTATATTCAGCCATACTGAGGTCTGTCATTATTAGCTCTTTGATACCCAGTCTTTACTGACACCCAAATACAATGTCATTTTGCAAACTTGCCCTTAATTTTTGTCTCTCCCCAGGTGCCTAGCACAGTGCTTTATAAAAACATAATAAATACTTAAACCAGATGAATGAATGAGTGGGAAAAACACACTAATAGCAATTTGATATAAGATATATAGTATGGGATGTGCTATTGGTATATCTTGTGTCATGACTGGTTGTAGGCATCTCAGAACTCAATTTTGTTTTGAGCTTTTTAACATTACTTTTCCAGTATCAAATGAATTCTCAACACTTCTCCCCACTATGACATTTTCTCTCTCTTTTCACAGGTGGCACGCTTTATTAAACAGAATACCTTGTATTTTGACTTTTCCTTTATGAATCATTGTGGGCTTTTGCTGGCTGAGTGGAACAAGAACCCCAGAGAAGATTAAAGTGATGTGCCATAAGAAATCAGACTAGAACCCAAATGGTGGTTTAAAATGCAGCATGTTTCTTAACATCTGTTTGCCTGGCTTGTGACTTGTGCTCTGAAACATTGATGAATTACCCTACGCTGTTGCTAGGTGCCCATCAACCTGTGAGAACCTTGAGGCATTGAATGTGTTTAAATTTAGCAAAAGGCATTCTCTCATCAGTAGGTTAGAAAAAAGCTTTCTCTCTCTCTCATATACACATACACACACATGCACACACACATACATACATACATACATACACACACACACACAAACTTCTCTCTCCCCTTCTTCCCTCATTCTTTATCTATCTCTCCCTCCTTTCTGGTGACTATGTTTTTTCTTTTTTCTTTCCTTTTTTAAAAAAAAGTTTAAATTAAATTGTCCCATGAACCTAATGGGTTCAAATGTGTATACATTTATATGTGTATAATACATTTTTATATGTATATTTGTGTTCATTTGTACTCCACAAAGAATACTTCAATATCCATCTTCTGAGTTTTTTTATAAAATGCTTATTTAATTTGATTTTTATTAATTTTCACACTAAATGGTTTATCTATTTTAAAAATCTCATTTTAGGGATTCCTTTTGTTTTTATATCATCATCATTTCCAAATATATTCCTCTCCCTTCTGCTATTCAGAGAGACATACACTGTAAGAAGATAAAAAAAAGAAAAGAAAAAAAGGCAATTGAGGAAAACCAACCATTGCATGAGAGGAAGTGTGGTCAGAAGATAAGGCTTCAGATCCCACCTTTTCCCTTTACTACCCATGTATCTTGAATCAGTCAATTAACTTCTCTGAGACTTAAGTTCCTTGCTGATAAAGTAATACAGTTAGGCCAAATAGTCTCCCAACTCTGTATCTATGATCCCATGATTAACCATCTAGATGTGCCAGCTAGATGGTACAGTGTATGGAATACTGGGGCCTGGAGACAGGAAGACCTAAGTTTAAGTCTGACCTCAGACACTTACTAGCTAGGTGAACCTGGGTCTATTTTCCCTTATTTTCTCACATGTAAAAATGGAAATAGCACCTATTCTCCTAAGAAGCTCTTGGAATACTGTCTGGCTCTTTCCTTCCTTTTCTATATGCAATTATTCATTTGATGCATGTATATTTAAAAAAATAGTTTTTCAACTCTTCAAAGAAGTTAAGGAGGTTCATTTACTCTTTTAAAGGCCTAGGCTTGGTCATTATAATTACAAAGAGTTTAATTTCATTTGTTTGTCTTTTTCATTTACATTGTTTTAGTTGATAGATGCAATGTATTTTTTTCTGATTCTGCTTACTAACCTGTGTAGCAGTGACTATAAGTCTTTCATTGCTTCTTTTAATTTTTTGTATTTGCCATAATTTCTTATGGCATGGCAATATTCTATTATATACATGTATTGTAACTTCTTAATTCCACAATGAAAGGGCATCTACTTTGCCTTTAGGTTTTCTATACAAAAAGTATTGCTATGAAAATTTGATATAAGTGGAATCTTTCTGTATTTAAGTTCCTTGTAGGGATGGAGGTAGCATTCTACATCTATTGTACTTAGTTGATTTTTAGCATAGCTTCAAATTGCCTTGTAGAAAGGTTTGACTGACTTATAGGTCTTCTGAAAATGTATTAGTGAGTCTATCTTTCTGCTTCCTTTCCAACATTACTGTCACCATTGTTTATTATCCTTGCCAATTGGCTTGGGGATAAATGAAAACTGGGAATTATTTTGATTTGTATTCTTCATTTTATTAGTGATTTTGAGCAATTTTTCTTGATTGCTAATCGTTTGCAATTCTTTTTTTGAGAAATGTTTGTTCATATTCTTTGATTACTTAGCATTCTGCCCTTTGATTTGATAATGATGGAGAATGAAGAAAGTTTTTAAAAATTACTCATGTATCCATTTTTTGCTACGAATATATCTTTTACTCAGTTCATTAGACTTAACTTACTCATGTCTGATAAAATACAAAAGGAATACTTAAGTCTTGCCCATAACTATAGCTTTGTCTCACAAATTGTTTAAGTGCTGATATTAAGTTAAGCTAAATGATTGCTTTTACAAATGTTCCTTTGAGGTAGCTATCATACTACTATTCTGATTTTGCAAATGGGTGAATTCTCTACTTCCAATCTGTCAGAATCATTTTCTCTACTTTATTTTCCCTTCACTTTGCAACTTGTCCAAATGACCCATCTTTTTCCTTCACAGGGTTCCATAGCACATCATGAGGTCTGATACTTACCTTGCCATCCAAATTCACCACTACTACCTGATTAACCCAGGGGCCATTCAGTTGAATATCCCAACTGACTGTTGTGTGGCACTTTATAGTCCAACTAATTAAGGAGTTGGGGAAATAAATCCTTAGAGCATGTAACAAATGATCTGATAAATCACTTAACAAGATTCAGCCAATTGTCCCTTTTAAATGCCAGTCTAGTGCTTGCATCTTGGAATTTGCTAGACCCCCAAATTCAACACTTTATAAAAGATCCATAAATGGTCCTCTGAAAAAAAACAACAGTTAAAAATCACAAGATTACTTTGGTAATGTTGATTATAATTCCAAATTATCATACAGTGATCAGAGCTAACTAAAGCATCTCATAGCATTAACATTTTAAAAGTAATTTAAAATTTGTATTAATTCTTAATCCTCTAAACAACCATACCCTCCAATAGAGACTCAAACATTGTAAATTAACAAGGATTCCCCCCTTTAAAACATTTAGGCTTAGTTAAATAAATAAAAATAATTCTTCAAACTCTTAGAATTTCTCCTCATGGGACAATAGCATTGAATGATGAAAACCCAATCACAGTATTTACAGATAAGAGAACTGGAAAGTAATTAATGGGAATAATAGGCCCAATAATTAGACCCTAAGCTAGTGAAATTTACAAATGAAGAACTTCTTAAATCCAATAGCAACACACAACAGAAAGGACCATAAAAATTATTTGAGAAAACCTTTATTCTTTAGCTTCTGTGGTAGAAAAATACCATTTAAAATTTATGTCAATATACAAATAGGCATTTTTAGCTCATTTACTTTCAGACCTGTTGATAATTTTCACATAACTGAAAATGTGATATACTTTTGTACTTGTTACAAAGGGATATTTACTGAAGTGATATAGCAAAAACTAAAGTATCACGTTATCTCTACTCACTTCCCCACCCCCTGCCATCTGAGTAGTGCCTTCAAAATATTGCCCCTAAAGTGGGACATACTCTTCTCAAACACATTGATTCCTGGGGAGAATAGACTCAAAATTAAAGTAGTAACTACAAGGTATTTTTCTCACCAAGTTCATTTCTGGGTTGAGCATAGCTAATGAATGAGTTGCTCTTCTACTCACAGGGCATGGTGTCTAGGCTGCTCAGTAAGTTCACTGCTGGGCTGGATCAAACATTCACATCTCAGTTGTAACGATTGGAATGACGCCACCTGCTGGAGACTTACTGTAGAAGAGTTCCGCCCATGAAGCGAAGGTCTTTGAGGGCAAGACCAGGAGTCTTTTCTTTGGCGTCAGGAAGTGACGTGGGCTAGTGGGAGGAGGAAGGAAGAGACTGGCACTCGGTCTCGCTTTCTTTCCTGAGGATGCTGGTGGAGAGGGGAGCTAGAAATGCGCTCTCCCTTTAATAGATAGGAATCTAGGCCTTTCTCGCTCTCTTTACCAAATTCTTATTCTCCTTAATAAATGCTTAAAAGTCTAACTCTTGCTAAAGCTTATAATTTATTGGCGACCACTCATTAGATATTTTAGACAGTTTAGCTAGAATTTTAGCCCTTAACACAGTGTTATACTGCCTCACCAGGTTCTGCTGCCACACTTAGGGCAAACACTACTGTGGACTCCCAGCACTTGTGGTTCTCCTGACCTTTTAGAGTTTTCAAGGGCATAGCATCTCTAATACAAATTCACCCAAGACTAAAAAAGAATATATATAAAAGAGAAACAAGAAACAAAATTGGCATATGTCCATGGCCACATGCTGACCAGGTAGAAGAAGGCCTCTCTATCTGGAGACATAGCATTTCTTCCTCCTTTTTCTCATTAAGAAGAGAGATATTTAATTCCTCCTTTGGAGCACTGTGTATGTACTCCTAATTCTAGTTTAGCAGCCAAAAATAAAAGGCTTTTCATTACCACATGGTAATCAGGTAGGAAAATATCACTGAATACCTGCATGTGCAGTGATGTGGAGATGAGAGCCAACTATTATGTATGATCTTACATTTCTAGAAGCAGCCTTCCCAAGCCTCCCTATGGATGTGAGGCAGAAAAATAAAGCTCATGCTTCAAGGATTAGGACTTCATTGGACATTATTCCAATTAGAGATGAGTAATTGTTCAAATAAAAAATAGACAAATGGATTTGAAGGATTGAAATTTGAGATTTTTTTTTAGGACACACAGTTAAGTTCTACTAACCCAAGACAATTCCGAAAAAAACAAAAACAAAAACAAAAGAGGGTGATCTAAGTTCTTATAAATCTTAACTATATCTAATATGACCTATTTTTCTCTTGCTTAAATCAATTCCTTAAAATGAAGCACTTTGGTTCTTTTATTATTGTATCATTTCCTAACAAAGAACACAATGAGTTAAATCTTATCTGAAGAACTATGCATTACAAGTTAAATAAAGGGATATATATGCATATATATATATATACACATATACACAAGTATATGTATATGTAAATGTGCATATATTTGTATATATACACATATAAGTATATAAATATATACATGTATGCATGCATACACTGTATCTATGGCCCCAATAACATTTCCTAAGGTGAAGCAAATTGTATCACTGACAATTTTGTCCAACAACTCACATCTAAAATAGGATAAGAAATGTAATAAGAGTTTGGATCATTCTCTTTCTGAGGGATGAAAGAAAGAGTAATTTAGGCCCTGATTACATTCCTAAATATGTATTAAAATGGTTTGGTTTGTTATTACTACAGCATTATTGAATTATACTTGAACTGTGCCATCACATAGAGAGAGAATTAGATTTTGAGCGATATTAAAAAAAAAGACTGAAGGATTCTCAAGTAAAGTCAACAAGCATTTATTAAGTAGTTAATATGTTGGAAGCCCTGTGTAAGTACTGGAGATTCAAAAAAAGGCAAAAAATTGCCCCTGTCCACAAGGATCTCAAATTGTAATGGGGAGACATGCATATAACTATGTACATAAAAGAGATATATAGGGAGAATTAGAGGCAATCTCAGTGGAAAGGCACTAGCATTGATAGGGACTAGGAAAGACTTCTTGCAGGAGATTTAATTTGAGGGGAGACTTAAAAGAGGTCAGGAAGAATAGGAAGAAGGAGAATGTTGCTTGAACATAGCATATGTGGAGAGTTGAGTATAAGAAGACTGGAGATATAGGTTCAGGTTGTGAAGGTCTTTAAAATCCAAGCAGAGTATTTTTATATTTTATACTGGAACCAGTAGTGTGCCCTTAGGGTTTAATGAGTAGGTGAATGATAGTCAGACCTGAGCTTTAGGAAGATCACTTTGGAAATGAATGAAGAATAGAATAGAATGGGAGTCTTGAGGCAGGTAGATCAACCTACAGGCTAGGACAATAATTCAGGTGCAAAGTGATGAGGGCCTGTTCCATAGTTTATGACTGTGTCAGAGGAGAGAAGTGGTAGCTGTCACAATGAGAATGATATGAAGGGAGAAATGATGGGACCTGGCATCAGGTTTGATATAAGGGGCTGAGAGTAAGGAGTCAAGGATGACACCTTGGTTGTGAGCCAGAGTGGTTGGGAGTTAGCTGGTGCCCTCCATGACAATAGAGAAGAGGTATAATGAGTTCATCATTGGACATATTGAATTTAAAATGTCTAATGAAGATCCAGTTAGAAAAGCCCAATAGAGATATAACTGAAGGTCAGTGCTGGATAAATGGATGTGACAATCTTCTTAATAGAGATGATGATTGAATACATGAGTGCTGATGGGATTACTAAGTAAAATAGTATAAAAGAAGAAGAGGACAAGGCCCAGTTAGAGCCTTGGGGAACATGCAACGGGCAATCTGGATGAAGAACCATGAGAGAGACAGGTAAGAGGAGGACCAGGAAAGAGCAGTGTTGTGAAAACCTAGAGAAGGAAGTATCAAGGAGAAGAAGGTGAGGATTTATAGTGTCAAAAGCTGCAGAGAGGTAAAAAGGATGAGAACTGATAAAAGACCATTAGAAATGGCAGTAAATTAAGACAGAGGAATTGGTGTCTTCTCACAATTATATTAAATTGATGACAAATCAGAAAGTCAATATGATATGGTGTTTTGGACAATGGGTGGGACAAGGTGTGAGTCAGGAAGACTTGAGTTCAAATTCTGCCTCAGACACCTTCTAGCTGGGTGATCCTAGCAAGTCACTTAACCTTTTTGGGTCTCAGTTTCCTCATCTGTAAAATGAGAGGGTTGGACTCATTGGTTTCTAAGGTCCTTTCCAGCTCTGTCTGTGATGCTATGATCCTCCTCTGGGTGCCAGTCACATTCAAAATTTTAGACAGAAAATTGAACAAACTGCCAATCTGACTGTATGTTAGAATAAATATTTGTTTATTTATATAACATTATAATTCACATATATAATAGCAATATTTACATACACAATATGTATACATGTACATATACACATGTGTATGCATGTATATTAGAAGCAAACCTCTAAGAGTGGGTGGATGAAGTATTCCTTTCAAATAAACTCCAAAAACTTAATTTTGAACAAATATTTGCAGGTTCTGTATCCATATTCTAGTGTTAAATGCCAGATATCCTGTGGCATTGACAGTAAAGAGGGAGAAGAGAAGAGGGTAAATCAGAGCCTTCAGAGAAACTCAACATTGGTGGGAATAATATGAATGAAGATTCAGCAAAGGAGACTGAGAAATGATCAGACAACCCTGAAGAGAAGCAGAAGAGAGCAGTGTCTTAAGAATTTTGAGAGAAGAGTATCTAGGAGAAGCAGGTTACTGACCATGTCACAAGCTGAAGAAAGGTCAAGAAGGATGAGAATTGAGAAAAGGCCATTAGACTCAGAAGTTAAGAGATCATTTGTGACTTTGGATAGAAGAGTTTCAGTTGAATGGTGAAGTTGGAAACCAGACTGCAATGAGTTTATAAAAGAATGAGAGGTGAGGAAGTGGAAGCGCTCAACTTCCCAAGGACTTTATTCATGAAAGGGAGGAGTGATATAGGATGATTGCTGGTGGGAATGGACAGATCAAGGGAGCATTTTAAAATGATTGGGGAGACAAGGACATGTTTGTAGGCAGCAGTGAAGTTATCAGTACACATAGAGAGATTGAAGATAAGTGAAACAGTGGGGATGACTGAGTAGACAATCTGCTGGAGAAGATGGCATGGAATGAGATCAAGGGTGCATATAGAGGGGTTCAAGGAGAAGAGCCACCTCTTCATGTGAAACCAAAGTGAAAGAGGAGGAAACTCAATTAGGTGTAGCTTAAGTAGCATACCAATGGGAATCATTTTAGAATTCCATTAAAACATATAATAACATACTAGCAAGTGACCATGCTAATGTGTTTATTAAACCCAAATATCCAAGCTTATGGGACAAGAACTCCCTATTTGACAAAAATTTCTGGGAAAGCTGGAAAATACTTTGGCAGAAACTAGTTATAGACCAACATCTTATACTATATAGCAAGATAGGGTCAAAATGGGTACATGATTTAGACATAAAGAGTGACACCTATCATATTAGCTAATATGATATAAAAAAGAAAATGACAAATGGAGGGGATGTGGAAAAATTGGGACACTAATGCACCATTGTTATAATTGTGAACTGATCCAATCATTCTGGAGAACAATTTGTAATTATAACCAAAGGGCTATAAAACTGTCACACACTTTGTTTGACCCAGCAATACCATTACTAGCTCTGTATCCCTAAAAGATCAGTGAAAAAGAAAAAGGACCTATTTGTACAAAAATATTTATAGTTGCTCTTTGTGTGATGGCAGAAATTGAGGAGATGTGCATCAATTGGGAAATGTTTAAACATGTAGTATATGATTGTGATGAAATACTGTTTTGCTATTACAAATAAACAGGATGGGGCAGCTAGGTGATACAGTGGATAGAGCACCTGCTCTGGATTCAGGAGGACCTGAATTCAAATCCAGCCTTAGACACATAACACTAGCTGTGTGACCCTGGGCAAGTCACTTAACTCCAATTACCTCACCAAAAAAATGAAAATAAATAAACAGTATGGTTTCACAAAAATGTGGGAAGACTGATATGAAGTGAAGCAAAGAGAAGTTGAGCAGAATCAGGAGAACACTGTATACAGTAACAGCAATATTGTATGATGATCCATTGTAAATCATGTAGCTATTCTTAGCAATACAACCACCCAAGATAATTCTGAAGAAATTCTGATGAAAAATACTATTCATCTCCAGAGAAAGAATTGATAGAGTCTTGATGAAAATGAAAACATAACTTTTTCACTTTATTATTTCTTTGAGGTTTTTTGGGTGTGTTTTTTAGTGTTGCATGACAATGCTTGCATAATCTATATAGTATTGCTTACTTTCTCAAGGAGGGGGATGGAAGGGAGGAAATAATTTGGAACTTAAAATAAAAAAAATGAAAGTTAAACTTTTTTACATTTAGCTAAGAAAAATAAAACAAGAGAGAAAAACATATAATAAACACCCATTATTCTTTATTTATTCAATAAAAGAAATAGTCCTTTTCCTTCAAGGAGCTTATATATGACTGGGGGAGGTAAGCAATACATACATACATACATACATATATATATATATACATATATACACTGATAAGTAAAATAAAAGGTAAATTGAAAAAGAAAAAAACACTAAAAATTGAATGATCAGAGAAAGCTTCATAAAAGAGATGGTACATAAGCTAGACCTTAAAGAAAGATGAGGATTAGGAGGGATGGAGATGAGAAGGGACTCCATTCCAATGCAGTACTTCTCTCACTCTCCTAACCTTCACTTGAACTGACAAGTTAAATCCCATAGGGTGGCTGACTAATTCTTTTCTCAAAGTTCTGTAGATAATTCTGAGGGGGGAAATGGTTTCAAACATTATTGCTCATGAGCCCACACCAGACACTTCAATATTCAGTTGGTATCAGTCAGCCAGAGTTTCTTTTTAGTTAGGGGTATTTACTTAGATGAGGCAGCTAGGTGGCACAGTGTATAGAATGCCAAGCATGGAGTCAGGAAGACTAATCTTAAATGAATTTGAATCTGGTTGCAGACATTAGTTGTGTGATCTTGGGCAAGTTACTTAACCCTGTTTGCTTCACTTTCCTCATCTATAAAATGAGTTATAGAAGGAAATGGCAAACTAGCATCTTTGACAAGAACACCCCAAATGGGTCGCAAAAAGTTTGAAAATGACTAAACAGATTTACTTAAGTAGTATAAGAATAATTGGTATAAAACATTTCCTTTTTCCCTCTCTGCACCCCACTCTGCCCCTCCCCTCAAGCACTGGCCACTCTCTCACAATCCAGGAGAAAGGAAGCTCAAGATTAGAAAACACATGTCACAAAGTGGTCACTACCAGTTCCTGTTAGAATGGAATTCCATTTCTTCCCTTCTGGAATTTTAATGACAGTCCCCTGAGTTGTAGTTTTCTTCTGCTATCCTAGAGTTGGGGCATTTGTAGAATTCTAGTTCTGCATTTATCTTTGCCCTGAAGAGGTCATACTATCCGATGATGCCTCTTTTCAGCCTGTCTGGCTTGTTCTCTACCCCTATCTAGATGCATTGTTTGTGACCAGTCCATTATCTTCAATGACATGATCAATGAGGAAAGGAAGGTGAGCGTGACATTCCTTTTGGGTTTTTTCCTTCCCCTCCCCACTGCCCTCTGATTACAGGTGCCAAGATTTGGATCCTCCAAACTCTCCCAAAGCATTTGGGGAAGTATTTCTGCTAGAATCACCTTATCTGGTACATGCAGGGCCAGAAGAAGTATGTCTAATTCTTTCAACTAATCCCAATATATATGATGATCTGATTTCATTAAATGGCTCAAAACACTTCAGTCTTTCCAACTTGATTAACTCAGTTATTTATAGCTAGTTTATATTTCATTTACTGATTGATTCAGTAGTGGTCTTTAGAAATCAAAGATGCCCTGGTGGTCAATATATAGCCATTTCATTCTCTTACAAGATCTATATCCACATTTATATCTTTATCTTTATCTGAAAGTGTGTTATATATGCATAGATAATACTCTATGATGAAAACTGATTTTCAGAAGCATACTCTGTAAGGATAGTAAAAGCTGACTGTCAATTATGCTCAACAATCTTGTTAATCTTAGAATTTTAGGATTTTAGAGTAAGAATTGAGATAAAACACCTTGTAGAACCCCCTTATTTTATTGAGGAGAAAGGTCTGATAAGGCTCAGAAAATGTATCTATAAATTTCAGAAAAATTTTGACAAAGGTTGAAAAAAAAAGGATTTTATAATTAAACATAAAATTTGATTACCATATTTAGAATTCTGGTTGGTAGAAGTTTCACTGTATCGAGCTTGGCAATACCCACATTTTAGCTTCAGTAACATCTGGACTAGTTTCTATATTGGTCATATGCAGGTTAGCCACATTCTTTTCTTTAGAATAGAATTAGACGTGAAGAGATCCTGCCATGCACCCCATACAAAAAATGAAGAGGCTATCTCACCATATCCTATTGATAATTTTGCTAGAGTGACTTTCCAAGGTGTGTTGGCTTGATTTTGAAAAGAATTTTAAAAAGCAGTCAAAATTTGGCCTCTAGACACTTAAAGTGGTTAGGGTATAGTAGCAAGAGGACATAATGCCTTGTTGTGAGCAGAACTGACTGCTTTGTTTGGGAAATTACTCTTTTAAGTTCATCCTTAGTGATTTTTGGCAGGAAATACTTGACAGCCTATGAAAAATAGAGCACCAACACTACGTGATGGGTCAAAGTTTTTGTCAGGAGAAAAATAATGTTTTATGAGGAAGCTGTTAGCAAGGGGCATTTTCCTCACATATCCTGTAAAACATTTCCTGAAAACCAAGGCTGTATTTTAAAATATTAAATCCATTTGAAATCAGTCTATGATAATTCATATTCAAAATAGTTGTTGTCATTGTTGTTTTAATACAACCTAATTCCAACATTCTCAACTTGGCAACCCTGCTCACACCAGCTATAAAATGACTGACCTCTAGGGCTATTAATTTAGTTGTGACAACTTTATATATAAGAAGGTATTGGAGGTGGCTCTAGAACATGTTTATGTCCTTTATTGTCTTCTTTCATCAGCTTGTTCGCCTCTCATAGGCAGTTCCTGTTTATTTCACTGTCTTGGTATATAAATGGAAAATTTTTCAATAGGAAAGAATTCTAAAGCTGAATGATGAAATTTAATACAAGGTTCCTAATATATATGAAATGGACTATTTTGGTATTTATCTTCATGGCCAAGTCACTTGTGAGTTATTCTTCTCATTTGTAAAGATAGATTCTATAAACTAATAATCCATCATGGATTCTTTTAAAATAGACTCTCTCTGAGCAGAAGTACATTGCACATACTTCACTGATATGAGACAATTTAAGAATGAGTTATTCTTTATGCATATTTGGAAGGTGGATATAGTCTATAAACAGCAGTGTGGGAGAAGGTCAAATCATGATTGATGTTTCCACCAAAATATGATTCAGCTACCCAGAGGGATTTAATTTAGAAAATTCTTTTGGTGCTTACTAAGCTGATCAGTATTCATTACTACGTAATCACTAGGTAATGGGATGGGATGAAAATAACTACTGCCTGCAGGTATTCTAAAAAAAAAATAAAAGTTGATTCATTTCAAAATGAAGACGTCATATGCTAGCATCATTTCTATGGGGGGGGGGAAACCAGACCCCTCCACCCCCCAAAATCCCCCAAAACTTCCTCCATTTGATTACGCAAGATAGGCCTTATTGCATAACATTTTGGTTTAGAAAAGTTTTATGCAGGGATAAGAATACATAATGATCTTCATTCTTTCTGGGGTAAAAAATTGGGTTTTGTGAGGTCTAAGGAACATGGAGAGCTCATGATATTCCCAAAGTCACCATTAATACATATTTTTAAAGAATTTCTAATGCATTTTAAACATTTATTTTAAAAGACATTTTGAGTTCCAGTTCTTTTATTTTTTCCTACCCCTCCTCCACCCATTGAGAGCTAAGTAATATGATATCAATTATACACATGAAGAAATGCAAAACATATCTAATTAATTTTAAAGGAAAGAAGTTGGGGGCAGATGGGTGGCACAGTGGATAAATCACTGGCCCTGGATTCAGGAGGACTTGAGTTCCAATCCAGACTTAGACACTTGACACTTACTAGCTGTATGACCCTGGGCAAGTCACTTAACCCTCATTGCCCTGCCCCCCAAAAACAAACCAAACCAAACCAAAAAAACCCAAAAACAAAAAAGAGAGAAATTAACTTCAGGCTTGAATTGATAAGAAAACTATGTGTCAATACCTGTATGAGCTTGCCACGGATGAAGGTAAAATATAGCACTTTCATTTTATTTCATTATGACATTGATGCTCTCATGATGAGATAATAATTGGGCCCAGAATGATAAATTTCAGGCACTGAAATATTTGGTGGCATCTCTGATGAACCTGCATGAATAAGAGACCTTAAGTACTTGTAATCAAGGTCCGATTATCTCCAAATGGGTTTTGCATCCAGGCTTCTATTCCTGTCGTTTCTAAATTAAGGGGAGGAAACAAATGATTCAACTGCACTATGCTCCAGTACATCTTAACTTTGCAATAAGGATATTTCAAACAGGAGGTTAAGAGACCAAGCCATGTTGGTTTTTCTAGCATAAACTAAACCTGACACTTTAGGAGAGTGTCATGATTTATTTATTTATTCTTTTTTTTTTTAACTTTCACGCATAAATATTTACTTCAGAATATATGCAGAAACATTCAAATGTATTCCCCCCAATTGGTGGGAGGCATAATCCTCCCCACCCTTTTATACCACTTCAGTCTCTAGGGAGGGGAAGAGGATTAAATTCATAGATTAGATCAATTCCCATAGAGCACAGTCCCAATTCCAAATTCAACAGCCCTCTCAGACATAATTTCTTAAAACTGTGAATGCTAGAGCTTAGGGTCTGACTATTTCTTCATTTACTGAAACTCTTCCATGCCTGGAATTCTTTCTGTTTTCATCTCTACCTCATGGCTTGCCTGGCTTCCTTCAAGTCCCAGCTAAAATCCCGTTTTATTTGAGAAAACTTTTGTGATCTCCCTTAATTCTATATCTTTCCTCTGTTAGTCATTTCCAGTTTGTCTGGTCCATATCTGTTTGTTCATAGCTGCAGGTACGTTGTCTCTTACTGTTAGACTGTGAGCTCCTTGAAGATGGGGATTGTTTTTGCCTTTCTTTGTACAATGCCTGGCACATAGTAGGACCTGATAAAGGCTTCTTGACTCAATTCTTGTGTTTTATAAAATTAACACATCTTCAATCAGTTTCTCCTTCATCTCATCATCCTTGCTTTTAATATTTTCACGTTTTACATATGTGTATAACTTTGTAAAATAATCTGATGTGAGAAATATAATTTACTTTCATTTGTAACTTTGAAATAAACACCTAAATGCTCCTTATTATGGCATCAATGCCAGTGAAGTACATGTTCTGACAGTTCTCAATAAAGTAAAAAGAATATGGGCTTGGTGAGTGATGTTGTATCTGTTGTTCAAGGTCCAACATAGCTGAGGATTTTTTTTTTAATTATAAAAGTATTTTATTATTTTCCAGTTACATGTAGAGATAGTTTTCAACATTTGTTTTTATAAGATGTCTAGTTTCAAATTTTTCTCCCTCCCTCCCCCACTCCCCAAGACAGTAAGTAATCTGATATAGGTTATGTATGTACAATAACATTAAACATATTTCTGCATTAGTCATGTTATAAGAGAAGAATCACAGCAAAAAGGAAAAACCTCAAAGAAGAAAAGCAACAGCACCAAAAGCAAAAGAAATAGTATGGTTCAATCTGCATCTAGTTTCTACAGGTTTTTTTCTGGATTTGGAGAGCCTTTTCCATCATGAGTACTTTGGAACTATCTTGTACCATTGTATTGCTGAGAAGAATCAAGTCTATCACAGTTGATCAACACATAATGTTGATGATACTGTGTACAATGTGATCCTGGTTCTGCTCCAACATAGCTGAGTTTTGAAGGGCTTTACACCAAATTGGCTGCAGAATGATGGGGTTTCCAGGTGAGGCAACACTTGAAGTTCATTTCCTAAGTTTTTAGAGGGATTGTGATCTGTGTTGGTGACAGGAGGAGTGAATTTCCAATGGTGAAATGACAAATCCCTGAATTATTCCACAAAACTTGTATTGAGCACCTGCTAAGTAAAGTGAAAAGCACCTTATATTTTTATCGTGCTGCAAAACTTCCAAAGAACTTTTGTATCCATTATCTGATTTGATTCTTACAACACACCTGTAAGGTCTTCATTATTGTCCCCATTTTACAAGTAGGAAGAATGAGGCTCTGAGGGGTTAAGTGTCTTCTCCAAGGTTCATGGATAGTCAGGGATCCAACTAGGAGTAGAACCCAGGTATTCTGACTCCTACGTAGGACAGAACTCTTGCTAAAACATTACACTAGGTCAACTAGAGTGTGTTATGAACTTTGAATGTTTTTTATCAATGGTGGGAGAGGATGACAGTGGTCTGTCACCCCACGAAGTTCTGCTCAGAGGCCACAGAATTTATGTGGCCTGCTTCACAGAGGTAGTACAATTTTATTTGCATGCCACAGGTGAAAAAATGCCAGTAAGAGAAAACATCATTGTTCAAGTTTCTTGTTTTAATGACAGGAAATGTTTAGAGGATTAGAATCAAGTTAGTGATTAGTATTGTTTTATATGGGAATAATACCCATGAATTTAGGATTTGTTTCCTCTAATGAAACACACTCAATGTCACATACTCTCACAACATATATGTATATACATATTTTATATGTATATATATATAGCATGAAATTTATGTAATAAGTTGTTAATCTCTATATCTCTATGCTTCTTTTAATCTACAGCAGATGGAGGGAAATATGCAATAACATTACAGATATAAAAACAATTTAGGAACTACTCTTAACCATGGAACTAAAAATATTATTCTATAAGTTAAAATCATAGAACAGGGACCCAACTACTCATTTATACCTACCTTGGTAAGGGATATCTTTCTACTTTGGTTTTCTTTCATATTTATATAGCATTTTTTAAATTAAAAAGAAGTTTTACATCAATTAGTTCATTTAATTCTCAATCTGAGTCAGAGAAGATGCTATTTTCTCAGTTTTTTAAGAGGAAGAAATTTAAGTTCAGAACTTGTCCAAGGTCACAAACTAAGATCTGAGTTAAGATCTAATTCCAAGCCCAATTAGCTTTCAGTCACTCCACATGGGGTAAAATAGAACAGCAACAATGAATCAGAGAGCTGGGAGGAACTTTAAAGGCCATCTCATTCAATCTGAATCTAGACAAGATCCTCTTTATATCAATTAATCAGGCAGCCTGTTCAAGGCTAGAACTGGCAGCAGTTTGGTGGCCCAGTGGACAGAGGGCTAGGCCTGGATTCAGGGAGACTGAGTGACCCTGGGCAAACCACTTCACTTCTGATTTCTTCAGTATCCTCATCTGTAAACGAGGGAAGCTAATAGTACTTCCCAAGGTTGTGAGGATCAAATGCCAAATTAATCGTAAAGTATTTAGTAAAATACCTGGCACACAGTAAGTGCTAGATAAGTGTTTGTTATTATTTTATCCCAAGGTGAGATAGTCCCTGCCCTCAAGGATCTTACATTTATTTTAACGGGGTGAATCAGTTCATATGGGGAGGATTGGTTAGGAGCCTATGCAGTCACAGAAATTATGAGTAGATACATAGGGCAGTAATATCAGTCATTTACAGTAAATATTAATATGAATTTAGTGTTACTGTAGCATGAACAAGGAGTGTACAGCAGAGGGATAAAGATTATACACCCCATGACAACATTGTTGGTATTCTGAAAGTTGATAGAAAGGATGTGAAGCATGGTCTGGGATTGACTAGGTTAGGGGTTGGCAAAATACAACCCAAATCTGGCCTACTACCTGTTTTCCTATGGCCTGTAAGCAAAAAAATGTTTTTGCATTTTTATGTAAAATAGATGGTGGGCCAGATTTGACCATTGCATAAAAAACCTTCTTAACTTATTGGATCTGGCCCACAGGCTATCATTTGTTATCCTCTGGATTAGATAGTGTGTTGAACAAGTTATCATTGAACTTCTGCTTTAGGAGGTGTTTTTGTTTTTGTTTTATAACTAAAAGGGGAATCCATCACCTCCAGAGGTTATCCATGCTGTTTTTCTTTTGATAAGCTCTAATATCTTTCAGGAAATTTTTCCCTACATAAGGTCTAAATTTACACCTGCTACTTCTACCATTGTGGCTAGTTTTGCCACAGGAGAAAAGCAGCCCTGTTTGGGTCCTTGATGAAGGTGGTAGGTGCTAGAGCAAAGACATACTGTTGACATCAAAGGGATGGACTTGGCATAGCAGAGGAATGCATTTTTCTTCTGAAACAGAGGTAAAGAAGAAGGTGGATCAAGGACCATAGACTTCTGGCAGCAATAGAAAAGTCTTTATTAGGAATATGGAAACTTTCTGACAGCTTCAATATTTCAGTACCTCAAGGATCCATGATTTCCTGGGTTATTTGTATCACTCTCCCCACTGAGGTGGTTTAGCACAGGGCTTCTTAAACTTTTTCCATTAATGACCCCTCCACCCCCCAAGAAATTTTTATGTGAACCTGTGTATATAGGTATATAAAGTAGATACACAAATTAGAGATTAACTGCCAAATTTTTCATGACCCCCACATTCAGTTACACAACCCCATATGGGGTCGTGACCCACAGTTTAAGAAGCTTTGGTCTAGTAATTATTTTTTTAACTGCTGTGGTTATAATTATTATCACCCTGGAGCAAGCCCAAACTTAGCTAGATAAGAGTAAGACAAGAGACCAACTGGACTCTGGCATGGATCAATCATTCAACAAGCCATTAATATAGTATGAGCAGAAGCATGGTATAATAGATAGAGCAAGTTTTGAAAATAGGAATGTCTGGGTGGGTTTAAGTCCTGACTCTGATCCATATTAGCTGTGTGACCTTGTACAAATTCCTTAACCTCTCAGTGCTCTTGGCAAATCTTTAAAATTTTTAAAAAATATCTTTTCCTTCATTTAAAAAAAATTATTCTGAAGTTTAGAAATAAAACAAGCATTTCTATAACACAATGGAAAAGGGAAAGAAAGATGGCACATTAAACTGCACATCTATTTTGTACGACTTGCTATTCCTGTTAAATATATAATTGAAGTTATCATGTAACTATTTCCCCCTTTTTTTCTTCCCTTCCCTCCTCACCCTAGGGATGACTACCAATAGATCCAAATATGTATATGTGTAAAATCATTCTATACATCCTTCTATTTATCAGTTTTTTCTCTGGATGAAGATAGCGTCTTCCTTCATAGGTCCTTTGTAGGCAATATGGACATTTATAATAGTCAAAATCTTAAATCTCAATTAAAATACCATCTTTTACAGAAAGTATTTCCCAGAGTCTCTTAATTCTAGTGTTTTCTGTCTTTTAATTATTTCTTCTTTATTGTATTTATATCTGTATATATATATATATGCTATACATATAAACAGGCTATATATATATATATATATTTATAGGGAGAGAGAGAGAGAGAGAGAGAGAGAGAGAGAGAGAGAGAGAGAGAGAATGAGAACGGAGACTGTTTTTTGCTTCCTTTTGTATTCCCTGGGCCTGGCACATAGTAGATGCTTAAATATTTACTGACAATTTATAAATTATAGAGCAAGTGCTCAACCGCATTGGAAGAAAGAATTCCCTCTCCTGGGAGTTCACTATAGGGATGAAATGATAGGTCTGGTCCCTATGTCTTGCTATGTGCCAGGCAAATGAAGCCTTTCCAGCTTGGTAAATCTTGTCACACCTTGAGCTTTCCTGGCATGGCCTTTTAGAGCCTGGGGTCACCCCCATGATGTGTTTGAATTATCAGAGCAGGACTTTTGTGGAGGCTTTTTCCAGCTTTGGTTATTTATATCCTTTAAATTCAAAAGGTATTGCTCAAACTTCCTCTCTGCTTTTACTCTGTAGAGCTGACTCCCTGAAAATGAAAGGAATAAAACAATTATCACCTTAGTGGGAGTGACTGATGTGCAATATCTTTGTTCCTATCTTCCAAATATGAATTTTTGAGAAATAGAAGGAAGTTGTCATTTGTCCATTGAATAGGATGGTTTTTGTGGGGTGGTGGTGTCTAATTCATAACGTGCTTAGGATGGTGCCTAAGTAGAAATAGTTGGTACCTAGTACATGTTTTTCCTCTTTCCTTTCCCCTTCCTGAGATCTGGCAGAAACATTCCTCAAATGCTTTGGTGTATCAGCTGTTCCAGAGCTCAGGAAGAAGGTTCCGTTTCTAACACAGAACTCAGCCAGCTTTCCCACTTATATAACATAGAGGCATCTGAAATATAGCTGTCTCAGTATGAATGAGATGAAGTTAATAGCAATAAAAAGGAAGGGGAGAGAGTTGCTGCAGGGAAGCAATAGAAGTAAAATTGACAGAACTTGGCCTCTTTGTTACCATGTCCTCCATAGTCCTATTCAGGAGATTTTGATAGGAGCCTGCTCAGTGAGTTATCTCTGGCCATATAGTCATTGCTGATTAGTCCCTTATTATATATACTCTCCTTCCTCTCCTTATTCTCTCTACAGGCACTACAGGAGTAATAGGTTTCTCCTATTTCCTTGAATCCTTTGCCTCCTTGTCTTACTACAGTTCATGCCCTACCTACACTTTCAACTGGGATACTAGCACTGTTTTCTTTCTGTGGTTCTATTCCTGAAGGTCTGGGGGAGGTCACACAATTGTGCCAACTGGGTCCACTATGAAATCATGTTATCTAATCTCAACAGGGCTTAGACTGCTGCAGAGTCCCTAGCTGCCTTAATGAGTTCACATTACCTGACCCAAATGAACTGTATCCTCAGGTACTGAATGAATCTAGTAGATGTGGTTATTGAACCACTGTTAGTAATATTGGAAAGATCATGGTGAATAGGAGAGATATCTTGGTACCAGGGAAGGGCAAGAGCTATTCACAATTTTTTGAGAGATGGAAAATTATAGAAGCTGTAAAAAAATACACTCAGGACCTTAACTCTGATTTATTGATAATTCTAGAACATATCATTAGTTTTTCTATTAATATACCTTGCTAAAAGATATATATGTATATATGCATATGCTTATATATGTATGTGTATAGTAACATGTATATACCTACACACAAATATATACATACACACACAAATATATGTATATATGTATATGTGTGTGTCTCTCTCTCTGTGTGTATATATATATATATATATATATATATATATATATACACACACAGATATATTTATATATTATATAAATTTAATTTAGTGGTACTAGCAGTCCCCTGCTTGTCTACATCCTCTTCAAAGGAATTCAGCAAAATCATCCATGGAAGGGTGTTAGAAATTAACATCTATTCCATTATCTGCTTAGTCACTACTGTCTTTCTATCTAAGCTCAGCAGCTTAAGAGCCTTGAGAACTCAGGAACTAGAGTTTCAGTATGTCTAGACCAGGTCAGTCCAAATACATTTGTCTTCTTTTATCTGACATCTCCTGCTTCAACTTGGCCATCACAGCTTTGGTCTTTGCTTTCTGAATGGTCTAGATGTAGCCTCCATTGCTTCTGATCTCTCTCTTGTTTTACTCTGCCTGCATCCAAACATTCTGGCTGTCATTACCACCATCTCACCACCACCCTGGTGAAACTCTTGCAGCTTCTTCAGTTCATCAATTAAGTTCATTGTCTCATTAATTATTTAATTTTATTTTATTCATACCTTGTAGTTTTTATATCACAGCCATCTCTGTCCTTACTTAAAAGAAAGAAAAAAATCCATTTAAGTAAAACTAAAAAATGCAGTAATGGTATTTAACTGCATTTGGAACCTACAGTCCATCCCTCAGCCTCTCCCCTGAAGGAGTCACATTTTATGATTTATGCTTTGGAAATGTTTATTGCTTTACTCTGTTTAACTACATTTTAGCAATGTTTACAATTAGCTTATAGCCATTGTGCATGTTATTGTCTTGGTTTGACTTTCTTCATTCTCTATAAG
Source organism: Dromiciops gliroides (assembly GCF_019393635.1). Classification (NCBI taxonomy): domain Eukaryota; kingdom Metazoa; phylum Chordata; class Mammalia; order Microbiotheria; family Microbiotheriidae; genus Dromiciops; species Dromiciops gliroides. The sequence goes on from NC_057861.1 coordinate 154,340,705, forward strand.
TCCATTTAATCTTCTTATGGTTCTCTGAATTCTATATCATTTGTTTTGAGTGTAATTCACTCACCCATTTCCCCAGTCAATGGACATCCATTACCCAGTAGCTTTTTTTGCAGCCACAGAGAAATAAATAATGTGGTTTAAATGGGAACTTTTACTTTTTAATCTCCTTGGTGGGAATGCCCAATAATAGGATCATTGAGTCTAAAGGTATGAACAATTTGATGACCTTTTTTATATAATTAAAATTATTTTCCAGAATAGTTAACTCACAACTCCACCAATGGTAAATTAGTATGTCTGGCTTCCCCTAACCCTTTAACCTTTATGTGTTTATCTTTAATATATTGTTTTAAACTGTCCTTACTGAAAGTTCATGCTGCTATGATGCAACCTTATATAGAACACTCTGGGAAATGTAGTCTAGAGAATTCTTTCTGCCTTTCCTTTGCCTACTCCTCCCACTCCCATAACAGATCCCTCTTTTGGCCCCAATCACTGTGAGAAAATGGAGTCTATGCATCCCTACACCAGTTAAGTTGGCACTGAGGTCATGTTCTAAGAGATAGGAAATGGGGTTCCAGTTAGGTATTTGAGGAGTAGATAAAGTTTGGAGCAGCTGAAGTAGGTGGGATGCTAGTGAATCAGGGACAAATAAAAGCATTGCTAATAGAACAGTGAGAGCCCAGGTGAGATTAGACAGTTTTGAATTGGAATGACCTTAGAACAGTTGTGTGATTTTCTATAGCTGAGTTTAGAGTGCATGGGTAGAGGCAGAGAAGGCAAATGGTGGGCATAAACCAAAGTTGAAGACTGACAGGGGGTGAAGAGATCATGAGGCAAGGCCACTGATGAAGGTCTAGATAACAGGGAAGGACAGAGGAACATACTGAGGTCACAGTGAAGACAAAATAGCTTTAGGAGAAATGAGGCAGAGGGAGAATTATTAGGTGAGGAATTCAGAGAGGAATCCCAGAGGTCAATATCATGGAGGTAGCACTGTCATAGATGATGGTGATGTCTAAGATGCCACCAATCTTGTGGTTTCCTGAAGTAGCACTGTGATATGAAAGGGTTAGTAAACTGGGAGGTCAGTGTGCTCTAGGGGACATTGATGTATATATTGACAGTGCCAACCATGGAGCTGGGGAGTGGGATTGAGAGGGAGAAAGACTATATACTACATTTTATACTCCTTGACAAAGTAGGAAGACTAACCTTTATGATAATAGTAACACAGATATGGACAGGGTGATATGGATGGATGGACTGAACTTATAAAAGGAAGATATTTGTGACTGACAGTGAAAAAAGAAAGGTCTGAGTGTTTCAAGAAGCATGCTGACAGGGGTCAGCTAGGTGGCGCAGTGGATAAAGCATCAGCCCTGGATTCAGGAGTACCTGAGTTCAAATTCAGCTTCAGACACTTGACACTTACTAGCTGTGTGACCCTGGACAAGTTACTTAACCCTCATTGCTCAGCAAAAAAAAAAAAAAAAAAAAAAAAAGAAAGAAAGAAAGAAAGAAAAAAAAAGAAGCATGCTGACATCTTCTCTGTATATGCCTCTGGAGGTAAGAAGGTGCAAATGACACTGGAGAGGATGGTCAGAGATGAGGTACAATATGGAAAAAAAGACAGCTTTCTGTAAAGCTCAATGCTATGGAAGGACTGTGAAGAGGAGAAATCTCAGAAGAGGGAAGTATGCTAATGATCAGGTTTGTTAATGTCATTATTCTTGGGGGCATAGAGGAAGATGTGGACAGAGGATTGGGAGTGAGGAGTGGTAGGGCAAGTTGGGTAAGGATGAGACTTTAGGTAGAAGGGAAAAGAGGTTTTGCTTCACAGAGAGATAGTAGCTATAATTCAAAAGGATTAGAGGAGCAAGAGGTGGGTGTTTCTAATCATAGAAAGGGCCAATTGATTTTTTTGTTTTTTAGCATATCAGACCTAGAGACTTAAACATTAATAGCAATGGTGGTCCAGAAAGTTCTGTGGTGAGAAGGGCATCTGACTCCCGGCAGCAAATGGCTGGGATGCTTTTTTTCTGTCTTCTGATTTCCATCCCATCTCCTAAGAGGGGCTAAGGAGGTTTTGAAGTAAAAGAGGAGCTTCTCGCTCCAGGTAGTATTCAGTCACGTGACCTTGATGTCCCTCTCCACTACAATATTAATGAGGGTCCCTCATCAATGTTGAGAGTGGGCAGTGGTGATAGTAGTGCCTTTTATTCTCCTTGGCCACAGTACTCTCCCCCTCCCCAATATTCCTGAAATTTTGGTGATGACTGAAAGCTAAAATTGCTGTTTTTCCTCATATGGTAACAATGGACACTACATAGTGATGAAGAGAAGAATACATGCTTGGATAAGAACAGTTGTCTTATCCTTGGTAAGTTATTTAACCTCTCAAACTTAGACTTGCCCTGGAGAGGGAAGGAGATGACCACCTGAGATATTGACTTGCTGTGCCCAGTCCCTCTTGTCCTTTAGTTTTTTTCCATTTCTAGCAAATCAAATATTGTATTCTCTTTCCCAAGGGACTGCCAGAAGAATCTGCTAATGGAAAAAATTGTTTGGATTTTATGCAGGACTTATTCCATGATATGGGTGAATTTCAAAGCATTTTTATTAACTTAAGAAATAGTGAATACAATGGAAAGTAATTAAAAACACCTTTATTGAATCATTAGCCAGTGAGTTATAAAACACCGACATTGATTAAAGTAATCTTTTGAATTAAAAAGGAGTGAAATTACTTTAATTTGATTATTTGATTTGACACATTGCTTTTCAAGTCAACATAATTATTATTCAAAATTAACCCAATCATTTGAAAGTGCTGAAATGCCTTAAAACTGGATCAACCTGTACTTTGCTTTTGTGAAAGCTTCAATATACCAATTTGTATCTGGACACATGCCAATACAAATAGGCCTGTTTCTTCTTACATGTGCATATATATGCACAACATATATACATAGACATATATAATCTATGTGGATTCAAATTTATAAATGTTCCTGTACTTGTCCATATCCGTGTTCTTTTCAAAGGGCTCTTTCTAAAATCCCTAAATCAGAGTAGGAATTGGCATAAGGCACTGCTCCTTCACATGGCTCTGGGCTTCCAACCACCACTCTCTCCCATCCACTCCCATCATCTGCCACCAAGGTGGACTGAACCCACTGCAGAACCTGGCCTAGGGTGCTATGCTAGAAAGGCTGCCTGGAGGGATATAGGATGAGTATCATCAATAAAGGCAGAATCAGTAAATGCAAACTTCCTGAAGGCAGAAACCATCTCTAATTTGTGTTTGTATTGTCAGTCCCTAAAGCTATATATGGACATGGGAGGCATTTAAAAATGCTTATTGATTGTTTTATATACTGGTTGCTTCCTCTTTGAAGGTTGGCACTGAGACTTACACCTCTTCCTTGGTCTCTTAAGTGTCAAACACAGTACCTTGCACAGAATAAATACTGAATAAATGTTTGTGGGGTTTGAATAATCCCCACCATTCCACCTTCCTTAAACCAAGTGAAGGAGATCCATCAGAGAATCAACATTTACAGAGTCATATGATACTAATTGACACCTTGGAGTTGATTCAGCTTCTTATAGTAACCATTTAGCTAGGAAACCCCTACTTTCTGTGACTCCAATTAGTCAACAGTTACTAAGCATATACTATGTGCCAGGTGCTGTGAATACAAAGAGAGGGGGCATAGAACCTACCTTCAAGGAGCTCACCTTCTAATGGGGGAACAAATGTATCCAAGATAAATACAGGGTAAAAGGAAGGTTATCTGGTAAAGTGGGAGTAATGGAAGACCAGGGAGGGGCTTCCTGCAGAATGTGTGATGTGAACTAGTCTTTAAGGAAGCCAGGAGTTGGAAGTGAAGGTGAGGAGGACATGACAGGAATGGAGAACAGCCAGTATCTTTTTTAAACATAATAACCATTTTTATTCAAAGTTTTGAGTTCCAAATCTTATCCCTTCTTCCTTCCCTCCCTTCCTCTCTCCCTGAGACAGTAGGCAATCAGATATGTTTTACATGTGTAATGATGATATTAGTCATTTTGTATAAGAAAACTTGAAGAAAAGAAAAAAATGAAAGTGAAAAATATCATGCTTCATTCTGTGTTCCATCAATATCAGTCCTTTCTTTGGAGTTGGGTACTATGCTTCATCATTAGTCCTTTGGAATTGTCTTGGATAATTGTATTGCTAAGAATAGTTCACTCATTCAGAGTTGTTTATCAAACAATATTGCTGTCACTGTGCACAACATTCTCTTGGTTCTTCATACTTCACTATACATCAGTTCATACAAGTCTTTTCAGGCCTTTCTGAAATCATCCTGCTTGTCATTTTTCTTTCTTTCTTTTTTTTTCTCTGTTTAGAATTTTATTTTCCAAATTACATGTAAAATCAAATTTTGACATATTTTTTGAAAACTTTGTGTTCCAACTTCTCTTCCTCCTTCCCTTCCCACCCCACACCCCCAAGAACCCAAGCAATTCAATATAAGTTATACATGAGTAGTCATGGAAAACATCTCCACATTATACAGGTTGTGAGAGAAAACAGATAAAAACAAAACTTCAGATTAAGGAACTGCCAAAAATTATGCTTCAATCTGTTTTCAGTTATCATCGATTCTTTCTCTGAAGAAAGAACTCCTTCAGAGTTATATTGGATCATTGCATTACTGAAAATAACCACATGCTTCCCAGCAGATCATCTTAAACTATTTCTGTTATTTTGTATACAACACATTTCACTCTGCTTCAGTTCATGTAGGTCTTTCCAGGTTTTTCTGATAGCATCCTGTTCATCATAACTTTTATATAGTACCTTAAACATGACAAAGAATTTTCTTCACAATAGCCTAGCAAAGTATGTACCATACATTTTGCCATTATAGTCACAACTATTTCCCTCCATCCTATTCCCTTCTCGTGATATTTACTCTATTTTCTATCTTCTTTTACACTATTCCTCCTCAAAAGTGTTTTGCTTCTGTTTGTCCCCATCTCTGCTCTGCCCTCCATTTTCACCCTTCCCTCCTTATCCTCTTCCCCTCCTACTTTCCTATAGGTTTAGATAGATTACTCCTCCCAATTGGGTGTGTATGTTATTCCCTCCTTGAGCCAACTCTGATGAGATTAAGGTCTTTGATCTAATTCTGTGTTCTAAATTTTCTTCCTCCCTCCCACCTCAACCCTCCCTATGAAATCAAGTAATTCAACATAAGTCATACATGTGCAATTATGCCGAATATCTTCACCTTCCTTGAAAGTGTTTTGCTCTTTACTGCTCCCTGCCCCAACATGCCCTTCCTTCCTTCCTTCCCCTCCCCCTTTTCTCCTTCCCCTCCCATTCTTCCTCAGGGTAAAATATATTACTATATCCACTTGAGTATGTATGTTATTTCCTCATTGAGCCAGTTCTGATGAGAGAACAGCCAGTATCAAGGGACAGAGATGGGAAACAGGGTGCTCTCTGTGTGAGAGAAGGCAAATTGGCCAGTGTCACTAGATTGTAGAGTAAGGAATAAAGTGTAAGTGGACTTGAAAGGTAGGAAAAGGCTAGGCTGTGAAGAGCTTTAAATGCCAAATGGTAATTTCTCATTCCTGTGGTTCAGATCTGCCATTTGCCTAAATTCAGCCCTTGCCTTCCACACTCCAGATCCGTTCAACTCCCATTTCCACTTCATTTTCTGGAATCCTAAGCAAACTCCATTTTATCTTATAACTCTTCCTCTAACATTCCTTTTTATCCTCCAGTACTCACTGAAAGCTCATCTCTTGAAAGTACATCTCTTAGTCCCCTCTCCAAAGTTTGGCTGCTCCTTCTTTCCCCAGCATATGGGGAGAGGAGGAAGAGTTGACACACTATTTTTCTCAGTGTCAATTTCAGACCCTCCTTCTGCCACTATCACTTAGCAACCACCTCTCCTCCTGAAAAGTTTACTTTATCTTCAAAATTTCCCTTAAGACACCTAAGCCATCTGCCATCTGCCATGCTATTGTGATCCTTGTTATTATCATCTATAGACCTTCAGGTCACTATACTTCCTCCCCAGTAAATTCAGCACCTGGCTCACAGTCTTCTCCATTCTAACTCCTGACCCCTTCAAAAATTGATCTATATGTTCCTCAATCTCTTCAACCCCCCAAGTTGCTTTCACTTAAAAAATGTAAATGTTATTTTTATTATGAACATAAAAAATGAAATTTTCTGTATACAAAGATGATTATATATGAAACTATGTATTTCCATAATGTAGTTTTTTAAAAGCACATCTTAAATTTAGCAACAATAGCAACAACATTTCCTAGCTTGTGTGTGTCCTCATTTGAACTTCCTTCTGCTCTTTGAGAGAAAATTTATTGATCCTTTTTTCTGTATTTTCTTTTTTTTGTATTACTATCACTACCTACTCTGTCTACGGCTCCACTTCCCCAAAGATAAGTCCTGCCTTATAACAAATGAGTATAGTAACCCAAAGACCTATTTGCCTCAGTTTCCTCATCTGTAATTTGAGATTAAAAATAGCACCTACTTCCTAGTGTGGTTGTGATGACCAAATAAGATAACATAACATGCTTAGCAGTGCCTCGCACAAAGAAGACACTTAATAAATGTATTTTCCCTTCTCCTTGACTCTAAAAAACCCCACACATTAGTCATGTCTGAGAATGTATGTTTCATTCAGAACATTAGCCTGTCCTCTCTATGTGAAATGGTGGGAAGCATGCTCCAATACAAGTCTTTTGAAGTCATAATAAATTATTGCATTGATCTGAGCTCTTAAATCTTTCAAAGTTGTCTTCTTTTTTCATTACAGTAGCCATTATACTACTGGTTCTACTCACTTAAATCTGCATCTGTTCCTGAAAATCTTCCTAGATGTTTTTTTTTCAGAATAGGATTCCCTTTTGTAATTTATTTATGTCCCAGTATTAGTCCATATAACAAACTATAATTTATTGTCATTCACTAATTAATGGGCACACACTTTATTATCAATTCTTTGATAAAGTAAAAAGTATTACTATAAATATTTTCTACACATGAACCATGCCCTCTCTTTCTAGTCCTTCTAGTACAGGGGAGTTTCTACCTTAACCCTTATTTTTTTTTTTTTACCTGGCTATGATGGTTAAGTGACTTGCCCCAGGGCACATGGCTAGTAAGTGTCAAGTGTCTGAGGCTGGATTTGAACTCAGGTCCTCCTGAATCCAGGGCTGGTGCTTTATCCACTGCACCATCTAGCTTTCCCCAACCCTTACGTCTTGAACCAAGACCCCACTAAACTGAATTTGCTCCAGATCCCAAAAATTTCTAGTTACAACTCTGAACCAAATATACACAAACTATATACTTTCTTATCCTATTAACTATCTTCAAAGAAAGAATGGGGTCTTGAGTTGAAATCTTTACTGATTGGCAATAAATATAGAATATGGAGGAGTGTAATTTAAAAACAAAAACAAAGTTTTTTTTTTTAAGGGTATCCTAATATTACTTAGGCAGTCACAGTGAGGACTCCATACAACCTCTTGGGGCATTCTTTAGTAGTGCAGTTATTTTTGGTCATGTCCAATTCTTTATGACCCCATTTGTGGTTTTCTTGGCAGAGATACTGGAGTGGTTTGCCATTTCCTTCTCCAGCTCATTTTGCAGATGAGGAAACTGTGGCAAACAGGGTTAAATGACTTGCCCAGGGTCACACACCTAATAGGTGTCTGAGGCCAGCTTTGCACTCAGGAAGATGAGTCTTCCTGACTCCAGGTCTACTGCAATGCCTAGCTGCCCATTCTCTAGTGAAGGGCATCACTATTCAGCAATAGTGGCAGAGGAAGTGTGGCATGGTGGACCCAGGAATCCATTCTCACAACTGACACATACTGGCTTTATGGCCTTAAGCCAGCCTTTAAAACTGTAACCCAAGCAACTCTAAGTCTGCAAGCTTTAAAAACAATTTCCTATCTACTCTGGTACCTGAAGTCACCTTATTGGAAGTTTCCTACACAATGAAATCATAAGTAAAAGTAAATGTGGAAAGATATTTAAAAAGCAAATACAACAAAAATCACTAGCATAATTAGAAAATTACTAGTACATTATGGAAAAGGGGTCTTCTCATTAGTCTAGGCATGCACGGACATTTCCATCAATACATATATATGCATGTACCATTTTGTTTTCAGTTATCCTTAAGTAAGAAAAAAAATTACATAAACTAAACCTCAGATGGGAATGTTATGACACAGTTCACTATGGGAGATAACATATGCTAAACGTTCATAGCATTTTAAAGGAGCAACTCTACTCAGCATATTAATTTTGTGACCTAAACTTAGCAAAATAAATCCTGATATGCTCTGACCTTTCCATGGTAGCAACTCTCTTTAAGATACCTAACCCATCTGCCATCTTTTGTTTCATAATAATAATCTTAATGTGATGCAGCCAACTTTTCTTTAAACCTCATTAACTTCCTCGCAGTAATTTTGGAGTACCAGGTATTAAAAATGTTAGATGCCTCAAAACTCTACAATCTAATATCACCTTTCTTAAAAATAACTTAATAACCTCTGACTCACAGCATTACTCATCTATGATTTCTCCCAGACCTTATTAAAAACTATACTGGTGAGTCAGAAAGAAAGTATTCAAAAATGTGATAAATTTCCAGTGTGAAGCATCCTGTACAAGGGCCATTTCTTTTTCAGAAAACTTATCACTTGACATACTTCCAATACATTTATTATAACCTTATTCACAGAATCACAGCATTACAGACTTGGAGAGCCCAAAGTACTCTCAGCAGCCATCTTGTCTAGCTTATAAACAAGATAAATCCCCACTACAGTATAATTACAATTGGTTATCTAACCTCAGCCCCTAAACCTCCAAGGTGACGGAACCTGCTCCCTCTTTTATTTTTTATAAAAGTATTTTATTATTTTCCAGTCACATGTAGAGATAGTTTTCAACATTTGTTTTTATAAGATTTCTAGTTTCAAGTTTTTATCCCAGCTTCCCCTCCCTATCTCCCTCTGCAAGACAGTAAGCAATCTGTATTAAACATATTTCTGCATTAGTCGTGTTGTGGAAGAAGAATCAGAGCAAAAAGGAAAAATCTGAAAAAAGAAAAACAATACCACCAAAAACAACAGAAATAGTATGGTTCCATCTGCATCTAGTTTCCACAGTTCTTTTTTTTTCTGGATTGGGAGAGCATTTTCTATCATTAGTCCTTTGGAATTATCTTGGACCATTGTATTTCTGAGAAGAATCAAGTCTATCACAGTTGATCAACACACAATGTTGATGATACCATGTACACTGTTCACCTGGCTCTGTTCATCTCACTCAGCATCAGTTCATGCAAATCCATCAGATTTCTCTGAAATCCCCCTGCTCATCGTTGCTTACAGCACAATAGTATTTCATTACATTCATATGCCAAAAGTTGTTCAGCCATTCCCCAATTGATGGGCATCCCCTCAATTTCCAATTCCCTGCCACCACAAAAAGAGCAGCTATAAATATTTGTGTACGTGTGGGTCCTTTTCCCTTTTTTATGATCTCTTTGGGAAAAAGCCATAATAGTGGTATTTCTGGGTCAAAGGGTATACACAGCTTTATAGCCCTTTGGGCATAGTTCCAAACTGTTCTCCAGAATGTTTGGATCAGTTCACAGCTCCACCAACAATGCATTAGTGTTCCAATTTTTCCACAGCTTCTCCAACATTTATTATTTTCCTTTTTTTGTTATATTAGACAATATGATAGGTGTCAGGTGGTTTTAATTTTCATCTTTTTAATCAATAGTGATTTAGAGCATTTTTCATATGGCAATAGATAGCTTTGATTTCTTCATCAGAAAACTGCCTGTTCATATCCTTTGACCAATTCTCAATTGAGGAATGACTTGGATTCTTATAAATTTGATTTAGTTCCCTATATATTTTAGAAATGAGGCCTTTATCAAAAGTACTGGCTATAAAAATTGCTTCCCAGTTTTCTGCCTCCCTTTTAATTTTGGCTGCATTGTTTCTATTTGTACAAAACCTTTTTAATTTAATGTAATCAAAATCATCCATTTTGCATTTCATAATATTCTCTTTCTCTTGTTTGGTCATAAACTGTTCTCTTTTCCAAATATCTGAAAGGTAAATTATTCCTTCCTCTCCTAATTTACCTATGATATCACCTTATATGTATAAATCATGTACCCATTTTGACCTTATTTTAGTATAAGGTGTAAGATGTTGGTCTATGCCTAGTTTCTGCCATACTCTCTTCCAGTTTTCCCAGTAGTTTTTGTCAAATACTGAGTTCCTATTCCAGAAGCTGGAGTCTTTGGGTTTATCAAACAGTACATTAATAAAAGTCATTTACTACTGTGTCTCCTATGCCTAGCCTATTCTTTTGGTCCTCCACTGTATTTCTTAGCCAGTACCAAATCGTTTTGATGACTGCTGCTTTATGGTAAAGCTTCAGATTTGGTACAGCTAACCCACCTTCCTGTGCATTTTTTTCATTAGTCCCCTTGATATTCTTGGCCTTTTGTTTTTCCAGATGAATTTTGTTATTATTTTTTCTAGCTCTATAAAATAATATTTAGGTAGTCTGATTGGTATGGCACTGAATAGGTAAATTGATTTAGGTAGAATTGTAATTTTTATTATATTAGCTCAGCCTATCCATGAGCAATTGATATTTTTCCAATTATTTGGATCTGATTTGATTTGTGTGAAAAGTGTTTTGTAATTGTGTTCATAGAGTTCCTGGATTTGTCTTGGCAAGTAGACTCCCAAGTATTTTATATTATCAACCATTACTTTAAATGGAATTTCTCTTTCTACCTCTTGCTGCTGGACTTTGTTGGTCATGTATAGAAATGCTGATGATTTATGTGGATTTATCTTATATCCTGCAACTTTGCTGAAGTTGTTAATTGTTTCAAGTAATTTTTTATTTGATTCTCTAGGATTCTCTAAGTATACCATCATATCATCTGCAAAGAGTCATGGTTTTGTTTCCTCCTTGCCTATTCTAATTCCTTTAATTCCTTTTTCTTCTCTGATTGGTAAAGCTAACATTTTTAGTACTTTATTAAATAATAGAAGTGATAATGGACATCCCTGTTTCACCCTGGATCTTATTGGGAATGCCTCTTATCTCCATTACATATAATGCTTGCTGATGGTTTTAGGTAGATACTGCTAAATGTTTTAAGGAAAGCTCCACCTATTCCTAATCTCTCTAGTGTTTTTATTAGGAATGGGTGCTGTATTTTGTCAAAAGCTTTCTCTCCATCTATTGAGGTAATCATATGATTTTGGTTAGTTTTCTTATTGATGGAGTTGATTATGTTGATAGGTTTCCTAATGTTGAACCAACCCTGAATTCCTGGTATAAATCCCACCTGGTCATGTTATATTATCCTGGTGATCACTTGCTGTAATCTCCTTGCTAATATCTTATTTAAGATTTTTGCACTAACATTCATCAGGGAAATTGGTCTATAATTTTCTTTCTGTTTTGGCTCTGCTTGGTTTTGGTATCAACATCATATTTATGTCATAAAAGGAATTTTGTAGCATTCCTTCACCTGGAGACAGGAAGATTGGAATTCAAATGCAGTCTCAGACACTTACTAGCTGTGTGACCCTGTAAAATAATTTATGCTCTATTTGACTCAGTTTCCTCATCTGTAAAATAGAAATCAGAAGAGCACCTACCTCCCAGGGTTGTGTGAAGATCAAAAAAGAAAATATTTGTAATGTTCGTAGCATAGTCTCCAGGTCTGACATTTAGATTTCTTTTTTTTTAGTCCTCTGAATCATTCTTTTGCTCAAGAGTTTTCAGTGGCTTATTGTTGTCTTTCAGTGGATTACTATTGTTTAGCCAATAAAGTTTGAATTCTTTCCCTTATAATTCAAGGGGATCTTTAGACATACTTTATGGGCAGCTAGATGGCAAAATGGCTTAAGTGCTGGGCCTGGGGACTGGAAGAACTGAGTTTAAATTTTAACTAAGATGCTTAATATTTGCGTGATCCTGAGCAAGTCACTTAATCTCTTTCAGTTTCAGTTTACTACTCATTCTAAAAATAGGGATAAGTAGAAAAATTCCATAATTATTGTGAAGACCAAATGAAATACTGTGTACAGTGCTTTTGCAAACCTCAAAGTACTATTGGTCAGAATGTGTAAGACTGATGATAAATGAGGACAAGAAGAATGACTTTTTAAAATCTATGTGAGCAAGAGAAAAATAGAAGAAAGGTATGATGCCGCTAATTGGGTATAGATGGGATAAAAATAACAGGATAAAGTGTAGGCTAATCTATGCAATTCTTATTTTGATGCTGGCTTTTATGCTAACAATAGTGATCTTTGGATGTGGAAGGCTGGATAAAAAGTGGTTAATAGGAAATTGAAACAAGAGGTGAATGAGGAGATGGCAAGAGAGAACTTAATTGCTTTCGATGAGTCCCAATCATTACAATGAAATGAACTACAACCCAGGCTGTTGAAAGAACAAGTGATTATTGACCTATTCTGTGATCTTGAAAATATTATAAAAATCAAGGAATATATTCCATGAGTGGAGAAAGGAAAACATCTACATTTGCAGAAAAGGGGAGATGATAGAGGTGGCAAATGGTATAGGCTGATAAGCTTGCCCTCAATTACTGGAAACATTCTAGAATATATTATAAAAAGGATAATTTTTTTTAGCACTTATAAAAGGAGGAGGTGATTATTAAGATCCAGGCCTGGTATGGTTTCATTAAAAACAGGTCATGCCAGGCTCATCTTGCTTTGATTTTTTTTCAAGCAGAGTTAGTTTAAATATCTAGACTGGTAGAGAAAAGTGATGCTTAGTATATCATTATATGAAGTGAAGGTAATGATGGTTATGATGATAGCATGGTTAATGCATATGGACAAGGGGAAAAGATTCAGACTGGCTGATAGAGCTGGGTGGATTCAGAACTTGTTGACTATTCATACCCAAACAGTAGTCTTTATTTAGTTCATGTCAGCTTGAAGGGATATCTTTAGGGATGTGTTCAGGGATTTGCCTTTGGTCCTGTGCTGTTTAACATCTTATCAATGGGGGCAGCTAGGTGGTGCAGTGGATAAAGTACCAGCCCTAGATTCAGGAGGACCTGAGTTCAAATCCAGCATCAGACACTTGACAGTAGCTGTGTGACCCTGGGCAAGTCACTTAACCCAATTACCTCACCCCCCCCCAAAAAAAATCTTATTAGTGATTAGGGTGAAAGCACAAATGGCATCCTTATACAGTTTTCAGATCCTATGAAACAGGGAAGGATGGAAAATATGTTGGAAAAAGAAGTTGGAATAAGAAAGACCTTAAATGGCTAAAATTGGACTGAGTCTGGTAGGTATAAACAGAACATTCTATATGTAGATTCAAAAGTTCAATTTCACTGGTAAAAGATGAAAATAGTTTGTGACCAGATAAAAGTTTGCATGAAAAGTGTTCTGGGGATTTTCATGAACTGCAGTTTGTGCAAATTCACAATGTGACTGACATTAAAAATGTAATCTTAGACTTCATTTAAGAGAAGAATAATATGCAGAATTAATGTCATAATAATCTCCTCTTGTTCTTTTCTGGTCAGACCATGTTTTCAATATTGTGTTCAGTCCTAAGTGCTATATTTAGGCAAGGATATTGCCAAATTGGAGTAGTCTAGAAGAGGAAGACCTGGGAGTGATAGGTATAGTGCCTATAATATATAATAGTAATCATGATAATAATAAACATACTTAACATTTATAGAGTAATTTAAGATTTTAAAAAAACAACATACATTATCTCATGAGAAATCAGGATGAGTTGAAGGAACCAGGGACATTTAGCCAGGAGAAGAGCAGATTAAGGGTTGGGGTACACATGATAACCATCTTCAAGTATTTGAAGGGTTTTCACATGGAAAAGGCAATTGACTCATTCTGCTTGGCCTCACATATAGAAATGTTTATATAAATGCAATAATAACTATAATATATTAATATATTTATATTTATATATAGGCATTTTCTTTTCTTTTCTTATCATTTCTTATAGTACAGTAGGATACTATCACAATCATCTGCCACAACTTGTTCATCCATTCCCTAATTTATGGGTAGCTCCACAATTTCCAATTCTTTGTCACTACAAAAAGAACTGCTATAAATATTTTTATACATATAAGTCTTTTTCCTTTTTCTTTAATCTCTTTGGGTTACAGAGGTAATAGTGATATTACTAGGTCAAAGGGTATGCATAGCTTTATAGCCCTTTTGGCATAGTTCTAAAGTGCTCTTCAAAATGGTCAGATCAGTGCACAACTCTGCCAACAGTGCATTAATGTCTCTATTTTTCCACATCTCCTCTAGAATTTGCCATTTTCCTTCTCTGTCATATTGATAGATGTGAGGTTGTATCTCAGAATTGTTTTAATTTGTATTTCTCTAATCAGTAATGATTGAGAACATTTTTTTTCATATGATTATAGATAGCTTGGATTTCATTATATGAAAACTGCCTGTTCATATCCTTTGACCATTTATTAATCAGTGAATGATACATATTCTCATAAATTGGAGTCAGTTCTTTATATATTTGAGAAATGAGTCCTGTATCAGAGAAACTTGTGAAATTTCCCCTGTTTTAGTTCTAATCTTGGTTATGTTGGTTTTGTTTATGCAAAACCTTTTAAATTTAATGTAATAAAAATATACATTTTACATCTGATAAGGATATCTCTTGTTTGGTCATAAATTCTTCCCTTATCCATAATCTGGCAGGTAAAATTGTCCATGCTATCCTAATTTTCTTTTCATATCACCCTTTATATCTACATCATGTAACCATCTTGAACTTATGTTGGTATATGGTGTGAGATGTTGATCTCTATCTAGTTTCTGCCATACTGCTTTCCATTTATTCCAGCAATTTTTGTCCAATAAGCTTGAATCTTTGTGTTTATCAAACAATAAATTACTATGGTCATTTACTACACTTTACTGTGAACCTAGTCTATTACATTGATCCACCACTCTATTTCTTAGCCAGTACTGGATTATTTTGATGATTATCATTTCATAATACAGTTTTAGATCTGATACTGCTTGGCCCCCTTCCTTCATTTTTTCATTAATTACCTTGATATTATTGACTTTTTGTTCTTCCAGATACATTTTGTTATTATTTTTTCTAGCCCCATAAAATAATTTTTTGGTGGTTTGATTGTTAGGCAATGAATACATACCTTAATTTAGGTAGAACTGTCATTTTTATTATATTGTCTTGGCTTAACCATGAGCACTTAGTAGTTCTCAAATTTAAAAAATCTAATTATATTTGTGTGAAAAGTGTTATATAATTGAGTTAATATAGTTACTGAGTTTGTTCTAGCAGGTAGATGCCCAATATTTTATATTGTCAGTATTTATTTTAAATAGATTTTCTCCTCTCACTTTCTGCTAGACTTTCTTGGCAATATATAGGAATGCTAATGATTTATAGGGGTTTATTTTATATTTTGCATCTTTGCAGAAGTGAATTATTTCAGCTAGTTTTCTGTTGATTCTGGAGGGTTCACTAACCAAAACATGACATCATCTGCAAATATTAATAATTTTGTATCCTCATTGTCTTTTTTAATTCCTTTAATTTCCTTTTTTTGTCTTATTGCTATAGCTAGCATTTCAAGTACAACATGGAATACTTGTGGTGATAATGGGTATATTTGCTTCCCTTTTGATCTTTTTGGGAAGACTTCTAGGTTATCTCCATTATAGATAATGCTTGCTGATGGTTTTAGATAGATATTATTTGTCATTTTAAGGAAAGTTCTATTTATTCCTATACTTTCTAATATTTTTAATGAGAATAAATGCTTTTTTTTCCCAAAATTTTTTTCTGCATCTATTGAGATAATCATATGATTTTTTGTAGCTAATGTTATTGATACTCAATGATGCTGATAGTTTTCCTAATATTGAACCAGCCTTGTATTCATGGCATAAATTCCATCTGATCATAATGTGTGATCTTTGTGATATATTGCTACAATTTCATTGCTAATATTTTTCTTAATTTTTTCACAAATATTCATTAGGGAAATTAGTCTATAGTTTTCTTTCTTGGTTTTCACTTTTCCTGATTTAGGTATCAGTACCAGATTTGTCTTGTAAAAGGAATTTGACTAGACTCCTTTTTGCCATTTTCCCAAATAGTTTATTTAGTATTGGAATGAATTGTTCTTTAATATTTGGTGGCATTCACTTGTGAATTCATGTGTCCTTGGGGTTTTTTCTTAGGGAGCTCATTGATGGCTTCTTCAATTTCTTTTTCTAAAATAAGTTTATTTAAATATTCAATTTCTTCTGCTAATCTGAGCAACTTATATTTTTTGTAAATATTCATCTATTTCACTTAGATTGTTAGATGCATTGGTATATAATTGGGCAAAATAGTTTCTAATAATGGCTTTAATTTCATTTTTATTGTTGTTGAGTTCACCCTTTTTTTTTTCTGCAGGGCAGTGAGGGTCAATGAGGGTTAAGTGACTTGCCCAAGGTCACACAGCTAGTAAGTGTCAAGTGTCTGAGGCCACATATGAACTCAGGTCCTCCTGAATCCAGGGCCAGTGCTTTATCCACTGTACTACCTAGCTGCCCCCCGAGTTCACCCTTTTTAAAAATACTAGTAATTTTGTTTCTTTCTTCCTTTTTTAACCTAATTAACCAATGTTTTATCTATTTTGTTAGTTTCCCCCCAAAAAATCAGTTCTTACATTTATTTATTAGTTTAATGGTTTTCTTTCAATTTCATTAATATCTCCTTTGATGTTCAGGATTTTCAACATGGTATTTAATTGAGGATTTTAAATTTATTTAAAAAAACTAAATGTCCAATCCATTGATCTTCTCTTTCTCTGTTTTATTGATGTAAGCATTTTGAGATATAAATTTTCTCCTAAGTACTTCTTTGGCTGCATCCCATAAATTTTGGTATGTTGTCTCATTTTTGTCATTCTCTCTAATGAAATTACTTATTGTTTCTATGATTTGTTCTTTGACCCACTCATTTTTAAGGGTTATATTATTTAAGTTACAATTAATTTTTAATCTTTGTTTCCACCAATTTTTGTTGAATTCATTTTTATTGAATTATGGTCTAAAAAGAATGTGTTTAATATTTCTACTTTTCTTCAGTTGTTTGTGAGCTTGTTATTCCCAAATACATGGTCAATTCTTGTGAAGTTGCCATGTACAGCTGAGAAAAAAGGCACAGTCTTTTCTTTTCTCATTCATTATTCTGCAGAGATCTATCACATCTAACTTTTCTAAAATTCCATTCATCTCCTTAACTTCTTTCTTGTTTATTTTATGGTTAGATTTACCTTATTTTGGGGAAAATTGAGTTCCCCAACCAGTACACAGTTTTACTTAGTATTTCCTCCTATAACTCATTTAACTTTTCCTTTAGCAATTTGGATGCAATGCCATTTAATGCATATATATTTAGTGTTGATATTACTTCATTGTATATGGTATCTTTTAGCAAAATGTAGTTTTCCTATTTATCCTTTTTAATTAGGTTTATTTTTGCTTCTGGTTTGTCTTAGATGTTGATTACTACCTTTGCTTCCCCCACCCTCAGCTAAAGATTAATAAATTCCTCCCTAGCCCATTATTTTTACTTTATGTGTCTCTCTCTTTCAAGTGTATTTCCTTTAAACAACATACTGTTGGATTCTTATTTTTAATCAGTTTTTACATTCACTTCTGATTTATGGCTGAGTTTATCCCATTTACATTCACAGTTATATTTACTATGTATTTCCCTCTATCCTATTTTTTCTTTTTTATCCTTCTTTTTAATTTACTCTGTCTCTCCTCAAAAGTCTGTTTTGATTCGTACCACTGCCTCCCTTAATCCACCCTCCCTTCTCTCCACCTCCCTTCCTTTCCATGTCTTTCCCCTCCTTCTTTCCTGTAGGGTAAGATAGATTTTTATGCACAAATGAGTGAGTCAATTCCAATGAGACTAAGGTTCAAGAATATCCTACTTCATTGCAAAAGGCCTTCCTTCATGCTTCTTTTATATGAGATAATTTCTTCCATTCTTCCTCTCCCAATGAAAACTTCTTTCTCACCCCTTAATTTTATTTTTTTAAATTATCCCATCATAGTCATCTCACAGTTGTGCCCTCTGTCTATGTATACTCCTTTTGACTGCCCTAATAATGATCAAGTTCTTAGGAATTACACATATCATAAAGGTTAATAAATATTTATTGATTAATTAATTGCTAACAAGGACAATGGATGGAAGTTGAAAAGGGAGAGATTTAAGCTTAATCTAAGGAAAATCTTCCTAATAATTACAGTTATTCAGAAGTGAAATGAACTACCTCAGGAGGACCTCTTCATAAGAGGTTTTTGGAAGAAGCCAGATGACCACATGTTAGTAGCATTATATAGAAGAAATTCTTGGGTAGTTATGAGTTGAACTGGTTATCTTTAAAGATACTTTAAACTCTGAGATTCTGTAATTTTGTTATTCTGTATGAGAGATGGAGTCCTCCAATATAAGAGTTAACTTCTCTATAGGACAACCTCATTGGGCATTCTCTTCCACAGTCTTCTTTCGCTTTAGACAAAAAGACAAAACAATCAGGTTAACCTTCTTAGGCCTTCACTAACTTATGTAAAACTTGTCATTCACTAACTTATGTAAAACTAGTCAAGTAAATGTTTAAGGAACAATGCATGTAACAGTAACCTTCCTGTTTTTTCACCTTATTTCAACAAGTTAAAGACTGAAAGTATTAGGCAAAGATCAGACTCCCCCCACCCCATCTAAAGCCATTAGTTTATTTGAATTCCTGAACTCAACTTCTGGGGATTAATTCTGCATTATTAAATGAATATCAAACTATGTTAATTTGCTTTGTATTTCTTCTACTCCCTCCATCTAGAGTTATCAATTTTGGAAGCTAACATTCTGGTTCCCCTCACTGATGTCATGCTTAGTCATCATTGTAGCCCAGTGGATTAGGGGCCCCAAACTCCCAGCTCTCTCTCCATCAGATATGGTTCAAAAACTTTTAACTACTACTTTCCACATTCCTTTGATTCAGAGCTTCTGTCTGTTGGCACACACACAAAAAAACTCTTCCCTGTGCCACCCATCAATGTTCTCCTATCTCTATAGATCTCATCTCTAATCTTCAGTAATACTTATCCTCCTCTTTACTCCCAGTCAGTTGTATAGGGTGAATGGGGTATTCACAAAGACTAGAACCTTTGTTATGAGGGCTTGCTGAGCCCTTTTCAGGGCTGCTTGTTCCTCTTTGGTGTCCACCTGATTCATCCAACTCTCATTGGTGGCTCCAAGAAGCTGTAGCATATACAATGCCCACACCATGGCAAACCATCTTGGCAGATGTGCTAAACCATGTTGAGGGTAACCACCAGGCCTCAAACCTGTCAGTGAGTTAGGGGGATGTCTACCTCAGGCCTGTGAAAACTTTCCCTAGAAGAATGAGTGCATGAGAACAATTTGATTCAGCATCCATGAAGGTGGCTAAAGTAGGTGTTGATGAGTGCTTAGAGCTTAGTCAAACATCAAAGACACCAAGGTCATCCACTCCATCCTGGGCTATGGCCAGTTATCTTTATTTTTGTCCTGCCACTGGACTTTGATGACTCAGGAAGATAGAGTGAGCCTGACTACTTTGTGCAACTGCCTCACTTAAAACCAATTCACATGCAACTCAAGACATTACCCATGATGTCCTTTATCCTCTTTGAAAATGAAGGACAAACAACAACTCAGTTATATCCTGTAGGACACAGGTTCTACTGTTTATAAACTGTTAACTTCTTCCTAGATCTCTTCACATCACACTCTTTTAATCTTCTTGTACTAGAGAAACCCAGTTCCCTCCAGAAGGCATGACATCCATGGCTATCATCTCCAACTCAGTAACACCACAAGGATGGTCAACACATTCCTAAGTCTGAATGTTGTATTCCTCTGTCTGAGCACAACCTCCATTGCTCCGTCTCCCATATTCTTCCCAAAGGTATTTTTTATCTTCACTATTATCTCTATTCATCTCCATCTGGTTTCATTTCCATCTCATCACAGCCTTGACCCTATGGTTGACCACATAAACTACACACTGTCTTCTATCTTTAAATCCTTATCTCTCTTACCTTCTTGCTAATTATGCTTTGGGAAACCCCAACCCTAGATGGCCATTGGCTTTTTTTCTATTCCTACTCTTGCCCTGCTAAACACTGCTGGAACAAGTAGAACAACTGAGCAGGTCTATTACAAGCATGACATTTAATTTCAACTGGACTTTCACTATTATATAGCAATCTTTTTTTTCTTCCTAAGACAATATATTAATTATAGATTTGGAGTTGGAAGAGGTTACTGATCCCAACTCCTTTATTTTACAGATGAAGAAACTAAGGTCCAAAGAGGTTAATGGTTACAGTACCTTGCACAGGGTTACATAAGTAATATATATCTCAGATGGGATTTGAATCTTCTGACACCAAACCCAGAGCTGGATCCACTACCCCTACACTCTTTTTCAATTCAATATATACTGATTCCTTTGTTTTTGTGTCAGCATCTTGTATCTTGCTTATCATTGAGCCTAATTCCCTGGGTCAAACAGAATGCTCACAACTTTCCATAAAAGGATAGCTTTTATTTCCCTTGTGTCTGTGTAAGGAAGTAGAAGGAAAAGAAAGTATGGCTTCCACAAATTCCAGGATTTTTAGCAATATTAACTTTAAACTTTTTAGATTCTTATCTGGAACATGTGGCTATTTAAGACATCCCAGCCAATTCTACACTTTGCATATATTTTTGTGAAATGAGAAGCTCAGAGATATCACTGCATAACAGGCAGTAGTTTCCACAATAGGCAATAGCGCTGCCAAGACCCTGCCATCTCTGATTCTGTAAAATGTGTTAGCCCAGACTCATGTGAGGAGGAGGCCATTGCCAGAAAAGCTCTGGAAAGGGAGCTGGAAATAGAGACTTCACTTTAATAAATACATTAGTGGTGCCATCCTTTGAAAAAATGGAAACATAAGGAAAATGTCTACCTTGACCCTCTAACATCATTTTCTAGAGAATAAAATAGTTAGAAACTTTATCTTGAATGGAGCCAATTGTAAACATCTTGGAGTTCATAAAGCACCCAGGTAATTCTACTTTAAAAATAAAGGAGGGGGCAGTCTGATTTCTTGTCTAGCTACTAGTTGAAGATTCAACTAGTATATACACACATACACAGGCGGACACACATGTACATACATATGTACACATGTAAACACAGGTATATATGTACATATGTGTATGTATACACATACATCTACATTCATAGACATATACACACACATACATATATGAATCTTCACTGTTATATAGCACAGAGAAATAGCAAAGACAAAAAAACCCAAAGATGATCATTTATAGTGTTATCAGGACCAGAACTTGTATATTCCCATTCCAAGTATGGCACTGTATCAACTAGTCAAGCTCTGCTACCTTTTTAGAGACAAAATAAATGGAAGGAAATGTAGCTTTGCGTATGTTCTTTATATAATAGAAATGTTTACATTTAGATATCATGAGCTAGATCAAACTTAGGGCAGTTAGGTGGCACAGTGGATAGAGTGGTAAGCTTAGAGTCAGGAAGACTCATCTTCCAGAGTTCAAATCTAGCTTCACATACTTATTTGCCATATGACCCTGGGTAAGTCACCTAACCCTATCTGCCTCAGTTTCTTCATTTGTAAAATGAACTGGAGAAGGAGATGACAAACCACTCCAGTATCTTTACCAAGAAAATCCCAAATGGGGTCACAAAGAGTCTGAGATGACAACAACAACAGATAAAACTGTTATATTTTATATACCATTAAAAATGTCCAAGTGAACTTCACTGCAATGACTCAGTAATGTATGTAGTGCAAGGATTATTATATCTATTTTACTGTTTGGGACATTGAGGCTCAGGGAGATTAAATACCTTGCCCTGCTCCATGGTCATACTGGATTCTCTGGAATTCCTTTACCATGTCAGAGAAACATCTTCACTCCTAGGCTTCTCACATTGGAAGTCCCCTGTGATCCTGTGATCCCTCCCTCTAATTGGCTGGTTCTTCTCAGTACCTCCATTTTAAGCCACGTCTTCCTTCCTCTCCAAAGCTGCATTCCTGACTTCCTGGACTTTCTTTACTACGCCCCCAACCTGTCTAAGTTCAGTTTTTCCTACCTACTACTTTTATATGTGGTCTTCTCTCAGAATGTAAGCTCCTTGAGGGAAGGGACTATCTCTTTTTCTGCTTATATTTGTATTCCCAGTAGTTAGCACTTAACAAACATGTATTGACTTGACAAATGGTAGAGTCAAAATTGAGAAATAGGTCATCTAATTCAAAGGTCAGAGTTATTTCCATTTTGCTACCTTGCTTCTTTCTCTTAATTCTTGCTGCCTCTTTTCTATGTGGACCGTCAATCAATTGACAGGTATTTATTAAACACCTATTATGTGCCAGGCACTGGAATACATATTCAATGAATGCCATAATTCCTATTTGAAAAAAAATTACATCCAACTGCAGGACAGCAAGTACACATATAAGTATATACATGGAATTAATATAAATATATACATATACATATATAATTATATACATGGAATACATATAAAAAGAATAAATACAAACAAATTCAAAGTAGATGTAGTTAAATAAGACATTAGCCGTTGTGGAAATCAGCAATGGTTTCATGCAGCATGCTATGTTCAAGCTGTGTCTTAAAGGAAAACAAAAAGAAAGGATTCCAAGAGTTCAAGATGATGGAAGCATGCATTTCAAGGATGGGGTGGGGTGGGATGAGAGAGAGGGGAAGCCAGTGCAAAGTCCCAGAGATGGAAAATGAAGTGTAATGTTGGCTGGTTTGGTTGGATTATAAAATGGTATCTTTATTGACTTGAACATAGAGGTTAAGCTTTTCCACATGGCTTTCAAGGAAATCTATAATTTGGTCTCACTCTACAACCTTATTTCCCACCATTTCTCAGGCTTTTGATTCTGTTAAGGCAATTTTATAACATCCTTCACATTTCATATTTATTCTCCTTTGCATGCCTGTTTCCCTTGCCTGGAATTCTCCCTAGCCATAGCTCATTGCAGCTAGGTGACAACATGGGTAAGAATGAAGTATTTGGAGTCAGGAAGATCCCAGTTCAAATCCTGTCTTGGATACTGACTTAGCTATGTGATCCTGGATCAGTCACTTAACTTCTGTCTCAGATTCCTCATCTGTAAAACGGGGATAATAATAGCACTTCTCTCCCAGGGTTGTTTTGAAGACCAGATGTAATCAAATTTGTAAAGCTCTTCATCAACCTTAAAGCACTATATAAGTGCTAACAATAATAATAATAATAATAATTTTTATTATTATGTATTAAGAACTTTATTATTTATAAAAATTACCATATGCAATACAGTAGAGAGTATGTTGGATTTATATCTGGATTTCAATCCTACCTCTGCTACTTTTTTTTTCCATATAAATATTTTATTATTTTCCAGTTATATATAGAGATAGTTTTCAACATTTGTTTTTATAAGATTTCTTGTTTCAAAATTTTCTCCCACCCTCTCCTCCCTCTCTCCCTCCACAAGACAGCAAGTAA
This sequence comes from Dromiciops gliroides, assembly GCF_019393635.1. NCBI lineage: Eukaryota > Metazoa > Chordata > Mammalia > Microbiotheria > Microbiotheriidae > Dromiciops > Dromiciops gliroides. Next base: position 154,364,500 of record NC_057861.1, read on the forward strand.
TCTGATATAGGTTATATGTGTACAATCACATTAAACATATTTCTTCATTAGTGATGTAATGAGAGAAGAATCAGAGCAAAAAGGAAAAACATCAAAAAAACCCCCAACAACAACAAAATCAATAAAAATAGTATGGTTCAATCTGCATCTAGTTTCCACAGTTCTTTTTTGGATTTGGAGATTTGGAGAGCATTTTCCATCATGAGTCCTTTGGAACTATCTTGGACCATTGTATTGCTGAGAAGAGTCAAGTCTATCACAGTTGATCAACACACAATGTTGTTGATACTGTGTACAATGTTTTCCTGGTTCTGCTCACTTCACTCAGCATCACTTCATGTAAGTCCTTCCAGGTATCTCTAAAATCTGCCTACTCACCGTTTCTTAAAGCACAATAGTATTCCACTACATTCATATACCACAACTTGTTCAGCTATTCCCCAATTGATGGGCATCCCCTCAATTTCCAGTTCCTTGCCACCACAAAAAGAGAAGCTATAAATATTTGTGTATGTGTAGGTCCTTTTCCCTTTTTAACGATATCTTTGGGGAAAAGCCCTAACAGTGGTATTGCTGGGTCAAAGGGTATACACAGCTTTATAGCCCTTTGGGCATAGTTCCAAACTGTTCTCCAGAATGGTTGGACCAGTTCACAGCTCCACCAACCATGCATTAGTGTTCCAATTTTTCCACAGCTTCTCCAACATTTATTATTTCCCTTTTTTGTCATATTAGCTAATCTGATAGGTGTCAGGTGGTACCTCAGAGTTGTTTTAATTTGCATCTTTTTAATCAATAGTGATTTAGAGCATTTTTCATATGGGAATTGATAGCTTTGATTTCTTCATCAGAAAACTGCCTGTTCATATCCTTTGACCATTTCTCAATTGAGGAATGACTTGGATTCTTATAAATTTGATTTAGTTCCTGATATATTTTAGAAATGAGGCCTTTATCAGAAGTACTGGCTATAAAAGTTGTTTCCCAGTTTTCTGTCTCACTTTTAATTTTGGATGCATTACTTCTATTTGTACAAAATCTTTTTAATGTAATGTAATCAAAATCATCCATTTTGCATTTCATAATATTCTCTATCTTTTGTTTGGTCATAAACTGTTCTCCTTCCCAAAAGATCTGAGACTACCTCTGCTACTTATGACTTTGTCGTCTTGGACAAGTTATTTAATTTCCCTGGTCTCTAGGTTTCTCTTCTGTAAGATAAGAGGGTTGGGCTATGTGGCTTCTGAGGTCCTTTACAACTCTAAATCTAGGATCCTATGAAGCAATGAGCTTTCCAAGTACAGGATGGTGGTGGGACATGGCTAGACAACACCTGATGTGAAAAATATCTGGGAGTTTTAGTGGACTGCAAGCCAACAAATGTGATATAACATCCAAATAGAGCAACACTTTCCCTGCATTGCAGCATGGCATTGTATTGAGTGAAAGCAAGGTTAAATCCCTTCTGTACTGTGTACTGTTCAGATGACATCTGGGTTCTCATACCTGGTCTAGGATGCCACTTTTTGGAAAAGACAAAGGCAATCTGAGGTCTATATATAGGGATTCCAGAGACTCATGCTTTGGTGACAGTTATTGATCCAGATGCCTAGACAGAGTAGAATAGAGGCCAGTCAATCAGTAAACAAACATTTATTCAATCAGGTATTGTGGTGAGTGCTGATGATACAAAGAAAGGCCAGAACTCACTCCAGAAAATCAACCTGGGATGGAAAGCGAAGTGAACTCAGTAGAATAAAAGGCAAGTGTCACTTGTGTTTGCTGATCCCATCCCATCTCAGGCCTTTTTCACAAATGTTTTCTCTTTCAAAGGGGGAATTTGGTGATAGGATCCAAAGGAACTTGGTCTTTATCCTGAATCCCTTATAAGCAATAATTGTGCAGACCAACAAGCTCAGGTAGATTTGAAATCAATTCTGCTGGCTCACATACTGGCTCACTCGACTATGGAGACAGCCATATAGCAAGCTATATATCAGCTGGCATACCTTCAAATGCTTAAACATTCCCTGCCCTGGACTCAGATTTTCCTCCTCATTATCCCCTGTCTGATTCCTTTAATGGCTGACTAAGGGAAATAACGAAGTGGTGGTAGCCAAGGAATAAGTGATTGCAATAGTTGCCCCAGAAAATAATTAAAGAGGGCTATCAGTGCTTTGGCTCTGGATGCAGATGGAGAAGGATACATTTGAGATTTATCTTTTTTTTTTTAAATACCTTAGTGAAGTCTAACCAAAAAGGAAAAGAAAAAGAAGAGGATCTGCAAATGAGATTTAAATGTGAAAGGCTTAGGAAAAAAACACCTCACTCCTGGCAATACTTTTAAAAATAATATTTAAGAATGAGAAATAGAAAGAAGGAAATATGCATTTATTAAGTGTCTGCTATGAAGTAGGGACTGTGCTAAGCTGTTTACAGATATTGTCTTATTTAATCATTGTGACAACCTTGGGAGATAGGTGGTATTATTATCCCCATTTTAGAATTGAAGAAACTGAGGCAGATAGAGGTTAAGGGACTGACCCAGAGTTATATAGCTACTAAGAGTCTGAGGCTGGATTTAAATTCTGGTCTTCCTGACTCCTTGTCCAATATTCTATCCATTGTGGATTTAAAAGCAAAAGTGAAAATCTCAGTCTCAGACATGTTGGGCTTATATACACATAGAAAGGCACAGGATTGCCTTCAGAGTTGGAAGGGATCTTGAATTCCACTTAGACTGTATTGTTTTAGAAGAAACTCCTTTACCACATGCTCACATAATATCCCTAGTAAAGGGCTATATAGTTTCTGCTCAAAGACTAAAGGGCAGCACACTGCCATCCTAAACAGTCCATTCCATTTGAGTGCACCTTTAATGCTTAGCAATTTTTAACTCATATTGAAACAAAAAACTAGTTATAAGTCCTTGATATACTGACATATTGTCCTAGTGATGCTTTTTTAACTCCAAATTATGGACTATTTCAGAAGACTCCATTTCAGATGATTCTAAGGGAAAGCTACAAGGTGGGTGGATATAAGTGAGCTGTGACTTACTATCAAAAGTGTGTACAGGGCCGGATTTGGGCTTGGGGCCTCCTGGGTTCAGGGTTGGTGCATTGTCCACTGTGCCACATAACTAACCCATGATGACATCTTTAAAATAGGGTTGAGGTGTAGGAGAAATAGACTGGGGGAGGGGGAAGGGGAGAGATGGTCTGGGGAGAGGTTGTTCACATGAAGGCAACAAGAAAAAAGCTTATGGAGGGGAGGGGAAGAGGGGGAAGGAATTGGGGAGTGAGTGAACCTTGATATCATCAGAATTGTCTCAAAGAAGGACTAAGATACATACTCAAGTAGGTATAGTAATATATTTTTGCCCTGAGGGAGGGGAGGATGATAAGGGGGGCAGAGGAGAAGGAGGGAAGGGCAGATTGGGGGAGAGAGCAGTAAAAAGCAAAACACTTTTGAGGAAGGTAAAGATGTTCTGCATAACAGCACCAGTATGACATATTGAATTGCTTGATTTCATAGGGAGGGTTGAGGAGGGAGGGAGGAAGAAAATTTAGAACACAGAATTAGCTCAGGGACCTTAATCTCATCAGAGTGGGCTCATGGAGGGAATAACATTCACACCCAGTTGGGAGGAGTAATCTATTTAACCCTACAGGAAAGTATGAGGGAAAGAGGATAAGGAAGGAAGGATGAAAAAAAGGGAGTGTAGAGTAGGGGAGGGGACAGTCAGAAGTAAAACACTTTTGAGGACAAATAGGTTAAGAGAAGATAGAAAATAGAGTAAATATCATGGGAAGGGAATAGGATGGAGGGAAATAGTTATGATGATTGACTACAATGGCAAAATGTATGGTACCTACTTTGCTGGGCTAATATGGAGAAAATTCTTTGTCAAATTGAAGGTACTTTATTCAGGTTATGATGAACAGGGTACTATCAGAAAAACCTGGAAAGACCTACGTGAACTGAAGCAGAGTGAAATGTACTGTATACAAAATAACAGCAATAGTGTAAGATGATCTGCTGAGAAGAATGTGGTTATTTTCAGCAAGGCAATGATCTAATATATCCCTGAAGGACTTATGAAAATGGCAATCCATCTACAGAGAAAGAACTGATAGTATCTGAAAACAGATGGAAACACATTTTAAAAAATTTATTTTCCTCTTTGACAATTCCTCAATTGGAAGTTTTGGGTTTTTTTGGGACTGTTTTCTCTCTCACAAGCTAGCTAATGTGGGAATGTTTTCCATGACTACTCATGTATAACTTATATTGAAATGCTTGAGTTCTAGTGGGTGGGGGGTGGGAATGGAGGAGGAAGAGAAGTTGGAACACAAATTTTTAAAAAAATTAATGTTAAAGTTTGTTTTTACATATATTTTGGAAAATAAAATTCTATTCAATAAAAAAAAATCAGGAAAAAAGTGTGTACAAGCAAAAAGGTATCATCAGGAGATATTACTGGAAATGGAGGTGGGTCAGCTACATGGTAAATGCAAATAATGTCTCAATGGATCTCCCAATGAGGAAACTCCTTCTATCAATGTAAGTTGGCACTAGTTCTGTGACTTATAGTGTTAGTGAGATGCCAGTGTCACAACAAAGTATTTCTAAGGGGTGGGACTTGAACCCAAAGTTTGGCTCCCTATCCATTTATCATGTTGCCCATAACATATTCAGTGTCTGAGACATAGGAAGTGCTTATTAATGCTTGTCATTTATAATTGATTGAATCAGAAGGTAGATCTCCTATAGGGCAGTTATGGAAAGATGGGAGGGACAAGATTCAAATAGGGTGAAGAGGTAAAAGGAGAACCATATTGTTGAGATGCTGGATATACTGAAGTACCAAGGTATTACCTTTCAAACCCAAATAATGTTTAAAAAGTAGCAGCTAGGTGGTGCTCTGGAGAGAGCTTTGAACTTGGTGTCTAGAAGGCCTGACTCCAAATCTGGCCTCAGATACTGTGTGATTCTGGGCAAATCACTTAGCCTCTCACTCAGTTTCCTCGTCTTTAAATGGGGATAAATAATAGTACCTACCTTCCAGGGTTGTTGAGAGGGTCAAATGATTTAATATTTTAAATTTAGTATTTTAAAGCACTAAGCTCAAGGCTTGGCACATGGCAAACACTTCATAAATGCTTATTCCCTTCTCTTATGGATAGATATGGACAAGAATCAAATAGGAAAAGAAATTATAAATGAGGTAGAAGACCTATGTTGTTGAGATATTAGATATACTGAAGTATCAATGTATTCCCAATCACATTATCAATGTACCACCCAAATAATGTTAACTAAGAGGTGGGTAGGGGGCACAGCAGAGAGAGCATTGGGTTTAGAGTCAGAAGAACTGGGTTTAAGTCTCATCTCAGACACTAACTGCGTGACTCTGAGTAAGTCACTTAACCTCTGTTTATCTCAGTTTCTTCAACTGAAAAATGGAGATAATAATCGTACCTACTTCATATGGTGGTAGTAAAGATTTACCTCCATTTACTCATTTGTAAAAATGGTAATAATAATAATAATAATATTAATAATAATAATGGCACCTAACTCCTAGGTTTGCTGTGAGGATCAAATGAAATAATATTTGAGAAGTGATTTGCAAAATTTATAATGCTACATTAATACTAGCTATCAATCTATATACATACACATACTATATATATACATATATAGATATAGATATAGATCTATGCATGAATAATTATTTATATATTGAACATAGCTTGAAATTTGGCTTTGATAGTTCCAGGAACAAAGAAATTTTAAATGGGCATATATTAATATATTTACATATATATTAAAACGTATATTATTATATAGAAGCTATTGACACACAGGAAGTACCATGAGATGGATTTTTCAGGTTAGATTGCTATTTACTATTAATTATTAAAAATCCCACTAAAATAATAATCCTATTTTGTGATGAGAAAGGGTCTGAATGGAAAGCAATTAGTCACCCACATTTCCTCATAGATGTACACTTTGCTTTGGGTTGCTAGTTACATATAACTATAGTCCCACATTAAACAAAGTTATGCATAATATTAAAACAATTTCTTGGGTTTGACAGTTAATTAACCTTAAAAACTACCATAGCATCAAATGATTGTATTCCTGTTTGTGTAAACTGATGGTCCTCAAATTTGGGGACATGGCATGATCCCAAGAGGTAAGTGATCAGCTAATCAGAGGGTAAAAGATGGATCACATCCTGACTCACTCCCTTAGATAGTTAATTATGGGCTTATAGTCAACAAAACCACAACTCCCCTTCACCCATTATGGCTTCCTCACTCTAAAATTCTCTTTTTCTTTTCTTTCTTTTTTTTTTTTTTTGCAGGGCAATGAGGGTTAAGTGACTTGCCCAGGGTCACACAGCTAGTAAGAGTCAAGTGTCTGAGGCCAGATTTGAGCTCAGGTCCTCCTGAATGCAGGGCCAGTGCTTTATCCCCTGTACCACCTAGCTGTCCTCTGCTCCCTTACTCTATTGAATGCCCAGTAAAAACTTAAACTCAATATATCAAAAAGTAAATGATATCTTTCCCACTAAACCCTCTCACCTTCTAAACTTCTCTATCACTATTGAGGGCACCACTACCTTCCTATTCCCCAGGCTTGCAACCTAAGTGTCATCTTCTGTTTCTCGCTATATCATTGACTTTCCCCATATCCAATCTATTACCAAGTCCTGTCAATTTATCCTTTGCAATATTTTGGGTGGGAAATATGGGAAGATGGATGAGTAGGCCAGAAAATTCCAGACCCTCCAAATTTCCTCCACAGACAGAACATCACGTCAAAATGAATGGAGAGTGGCAAAAATAAAGGGGGTAAAGCAGTTGCCCTCCTGAGGCAACTGGAGAGGACCTCAGGAAAGTCAGGATTTCCAGGGGATAACATTTGGCCCAGTAGAGTTTAGACATCTCCAGGCCAACTCTGCTGAATCAACAAACAGCAGGCTGTGGGGCAGCACATTTGGAAAGCAGATTAAGCCTCAAGAACTTTCACCTCAAAAGCTTTCATCAAGTGAACAGCATTGGGATCTAATGACTGAGTGGGGGAATATCTCTGGAATAAGCTCCCCATATCTCTTTTGCTAGGCACCACCCTGGTGCAGGCCCTTTATCAAGCCAGATCTAGACTATTGAAATAGGTTGCTGGTTCATCAGTCTAACACAAATCTCTTCCCATTCTACCCATCCCAGTCCATCTTCTATTCAGCTGTCAAAGTGATTTTCCTAAAGTGCTGGTCAAACCAGGTCATCTCCATATTCAGTAAACTCCACTACCTATTAGCTCCAGCATCAAATACAAAATTATCTGTTTGGTGTTCAGTTTTCCATAACCTATCTCCACCAGTACCTTTCCAGTTTTCTTACACTTTGTCACCCTCCTTCCAGCCCAACCTCCATGTGCTTTTCAATCCAGTGACACCAGTCTTCTTGCTGTTCCATGTTTAAAATACTCCATTTCTTAGCTCCAGGCATTTTCTGTCTTCCATGCTTGCTATGCTTTCCTTCTCTTTATCTCTACCTCCTAACTTCTCCGGATTCCTTCAAGTCCCAACTAAAATCCTACCTTCTAGATGAAGCCTTTCCCAATCTGTTTGAATTCCAGTGCTTTCTCTCTGTTGATTTTTTTTTTTTTGGTGGGGCAATGAGGGTTAAGTGACTTGCTCAGGGTCACACAGCTAGTGTCAAGTGGCTGAAGCTGGATTTGACCTCAGTTCCTCCTGAATCCAGGGCCCGTGCTTTATCCACTGTGCCACCTAGCTGCCCCCCTCTCTGTTCATTATTGTAAAATCAACATGTAAAAATATTTTAACTAACTGGGCCTAATTTGTGGACTTTTGACTGCCTGGCTATCTGACTGCTATTAATTGCCTAAGCAAGTCCCTTAGGGCCATTTAAAAATTCCCACACTGCTCCTCCCAAATTGATAAGCAAACAGCCTCTTTCCATTTAACAACAAAGGATTTATTTAGGTGAATAAACTTAGGGATAAAGGCAACAAAAGTAAAATACTACCTCTCAGCTTCTCTGTAGCATCCTCCTCCACCATCTAACTGCAAGCCCCCTCTCTTTCCCTACCATTTCTCTGGAGTCCTTCCCTGTGTCTCCTTAGCATCCTCGTCCTCTCTGTGCTGTTTCCTTAGTCCTCTTTGTGTCTCCTTAGCCTCCTCTGTACTGACCGACCTTCTTCTAGCATCCCCCCTCCTGACCATCTAACTTCCCCAGGTATATAAAAGGCCTCTTTCCTTGGGAACCCCATGGCCAAGCCCCCCATACACATCAAGCTAATTGGTTAGTTGCCCTAGGGCCGTGCTTACCACACCCAGGGCTCCAGTCCCTCCTTTGGCTGTTTAAGGTTCTGAATCTTTCCTCTTTACGTCTTGGAGTTAACCTAAACCTAAACCCAAACCCAGGTATCTAGAATATCCACTGAGGGTAAAAATAGTAACTGGCAGGGATTCAAGATAAAAAAGTCTGGAGATTATTCACATAAACCTTGATTCAGTGCTTCCCTGGCTCTGTGGACTTTCAATAATGAGGTTAATCTTGGGGTTAAATCTAAAAGGGGCATCATTGCCCTTACCTGGAGTTATTCCAATAAAATATCCAATTATATAAAATCTAATATCTAGTTTTTCTTAAATGTGATTAACAAGTCCCTCAACTCTAATGCAACATTCAGAGGAACAGATACATATCGGGTATAGGACAAACTTCGTTTGACTCCAGAAAAATACAGAAAAAGTAAATGAGTAAAAAAGATTCCCTAAAGAAATAAAGAGAACACAGAAAACATTGAAAGTAGTTCTCTAAAGAAGGAATTGAACTGTGGGTTGCAAAAAGTGTCAAGACTTTGACATTCCAGGGAATCTCTAGTTTTCATGCCGGGACCTGCATAATTCCTCTCAGGTTTACATTTTTCTCTTTGGTTTGAACTCCCCAGGCAGGAAATATCCTGTTTCCAGAAGGTCCTTTCTTTAACTCTAAAATTTGGGCTAATAACTGAAGTAAACACCAAGGTTGGATATGCTTAATAAATTTCCCTTCCCTGCTATGAGCCTATATTATATCATTCCAGTGCATAGGGAATTACAATCTCCATTCCTTCACTTAGGGAATTGGAGTCCTGCTTCATTATCTCTGTGTAGCCCTTAGACCTGTCAGTTGCTGCCCATGTCCTTCTCAATCCTACCCCCCCCCACCTGAAAGGAGAAGGGTTGAAAATTTCACAAACCACCAAGTCCCTTCCTCCTGAACAAACTGGGGAATGAATTTCTTCTCTTCTTCCTTCTCTTCACATCTCTTTCCTTAACCCCTCTTGTTATTTTGAGACTAGGGGAAAAAAGGAAACACTGAGGTCCTTTCTCACACAGGTAATAGAATCAACAGAAACCAGAAGACAAGCCAGTAATTTGAAGATGAGAAAGAAAGTCATTGGATATTTGGCTATGAAAAAAAATGAAGATAAAGAGCTCATAAAATATGCCCCCAAGAGGTCTTCTTGACCACCAAACAAGGAATGAAGTCCTTACCTTGTATATTCTTTAAAATATATAACCTCTTTAGAGCTATCCCCTCCTACTAGTCTATGCTCCTCATGATACCCTCCTCACCATCCTTGGGACAGTTGGAAGGCAACTGTGGATATAATTAACAAAACAATGGATAATGAATTCTTTAAGTGAATCAGACTTAACAAAACCTACTCTCTCACAGAGAAAATTCCATGTAAAATGAGTAGAACCCCTAAGAAAGGAAAAACACAACTCCATCTCAACAAATTGAGGAAAGGAAAGAGAGGAAGAGAGGAAATATTCTGAGTAGCTTGTCCATGCAGCCAATGGGGAAAATGTCTACAAAGGCCCATTCTGGGTTCACCTCTCATTTTTGGCTCATCTGCTCTTGGTTCATCTATATTCTTATTTGAACAGTCTCTCCTCTCTTCTGCTTTTTTCTGTGTTTCCAAACTTTGTGTGGTCACAGGATTTCATTTCCTCTTATTCCATCCCCCCATCTACAGGGAATAATTTTATTTAGTCCTTGGATTTCTCCAACCCTAACCTCTAGTCTTGCATTACTAATGGCCTGTTGGAAATGTTTAACTAGATGTTCTATAAGCATCTCATAATCAAAAGGTCTAAAAATGAAGTTATCATCCCTTTCCCTCTCCTCAACAATCTACTCTTTCCTATATTTCTCTGTATATGTTGAGGATTCCACCCTCATTCTAATTATGAAGGCTTACAACCATGTGTCATCCTCAAAACTTCTCTCTGCTCACACAGTCACCACCCTTATTCAGTTCCCCATGACCTCTAGCCTGGACTATTGCAATGATTTACCTATTGGTTTCTCTTTCTCATGTCTGTCTTTACTACAAAAGATTCTCCAACAGCTGTCAAGGTGATTTTCTTCTAGTATGTCTGATGATGAATGAAAGAATGAATGAATGAAAAAATATTTACTAAGTGCCAAGGATTGTATTAAATGTTGGGAATACAAATGCAGAAATGGAGATAGTTTCTGCCCTCCCAAAGCTTATATTCCAATATAAAAAGAAAGAGAAAACAGGGGCAGCTAGGTGGTGCAGTGGATAAAGCACTGGCCCTGGATTCAGGAGGACCTGAATTCAAATCTGGCCTCTGACACTTGACACTTACTAGCTGTGTGTGACCCTGGGCAAGTCACTTAACCTTCATTACAAAAGAAGAGAGAGAGAGAGAGAGAGAGAGAGAGAGAGAGAGAGAGAGAGAGAGAGAGAGAGAGAGAGAGAGAGAGAGAGAGAGAGAGAAAACATACATAGAGGGATGGTGGCTGGAGAGTGATATTGTGACTGGAAAAACCATAATGAAAATGAGTATAGGCTTAGGAAAGTAGGTTAACATACCCTTCCAGTAGTAATGGCAACATTGATTTGATTATAGTTGCAGAAATGGGGGAGGGGTGAGAGAATTGCTGGGGAGTAAAGTGAAGCATGGCTGGGGCACTCACTGAGACCAGTGGGGTCCTTGGGCAGCAGTTCCAAATAGGAAAGGATTAAGTCTCCTCAGGGCATGGTTTCTGATGCAGGTGGCAAGGCAGCTTTAATCACAATTGTTCTAATCTGCTGAGATCTTTTTGGAATTGCATTCAGTCATCTAATGTATTGGCTTGCTTGCCAAACTTTGTATCTCTGGAAATCCAATAAGCTAGGTATATATGACCTACTTCATCAATAAATCGATAAGCAATTAATCATACCTACTATATGCCATGCAAGGTACCAGGCTCTGTGGAGAGAAGGGAGTGGCAATAATTTTCTTTGCTGGTTCTTCTATAGCTGTGGCTACTGAGGACACAGAGGCTTGTATTCAGATAATATTCATTTCTGTAAAGAATATGAGATGTATTTATCTGTTTTGCACAGAGGAAGAATAAGTATATTTAAATTGCTTAGATGTGAAAATTCTATTTCTTTAGCTGACTTGAGGTTTCACTATTCTGGTAAAAAGTGCTTTAGAATAAAATATAACTTCAAATCTTCCTATTTTGTAATAGTGCTCACAAAGATTTATTTTTATTTTGTTATAAATAAAAATTATTATTTTAATAGTTTGTCCCTTTTTTTTAGAAAAGCAAAGTATAACAACCATTCAGTTTTACAGGTTATCTTTCAGAGAAAAATCCACAAATCCCATCAGATGACTGAATTATTTTCCTGTAGACAGATAGGGCTTAATTAAATTCTATGTGCCAAATGTGGCTAATTACCTGAGCTCACCAATTTGAAATAATCTCCCAAGTTGAATTGCTCTTAAGGAAATTTTGACATCCACCATGTGAAATACTGAATCAGTAGAACATAAAATGAAGTCTGGACATAGTTGTCTAAATAAATCTCCTGCGGAGCAGAAAAGGAAAAGTTCCTTTTGATCTAGTGTTCAGCAGCACTCATGGCCCTTTTTGTGGTGATTTCACCTCTGAAATTTGTGCTTACAGGGTTTTAAAGAGCACGTCTGTAGTAAACCTTTCAATGAAGAGTTAAGGTAAAGGAAAGCTATAGCTAATTATTTTCATAACTGAATATTGATGGACATGGAATGAGAAATCTATTTTAGGAAGGGGATGCCTCTTACACAGTAGGTGTCTGTTGTGAAGTGGTTTTTTTTTAATGTCCAAATTAGATTCACCAATGAGATGCTTGTATCTTATTTGTTGCTAGTGCATCACCTGACTAAAATATTAGTTTGCCTTCCTGTGAGTAGCCAAAATGAATGCACCCAGTTCTTCTAGCTACAGTAATGGTTCCCATGGCGAGAGATTACAAAATAGCACCACAGCACCTTGGGATTCCTGTGATAACCCTGGCATTTTCAGAACTATCTAAGGCTCAGTTAGATTGTAACCCTTGGAAGGAGGGTAGGGACTATATATCTTTTACATCTTTGCATAGTTCTTAGTACCTATCACAGTGTCTCATATATAGAAGGCACTCAAAAAAATACCTGTTGAATGAATGAATGAATGAATCTTTGATTAATTACACTGCTGGTAGCTGAGGGTTTAGGCAAACCCCTCATTCCTGGTATACTTTTCCTTCTAATTAGCCAACATCTGTGTTGATAGCACCACCTTTTCTTTCTCAATCATCCACACTTAGAAAAGCTTAGTTATCATTGACTCTTTCCTCTTGATTATGTACCCACATCTGATTGTAATCCTTATATTATAAACTTTCTCATGTCATGAAGAGCCCAGGGCCACTTTGGAAGAGTTTTTGCTCACTCAGAACTTGGATTTAATGTCAATGTAGATTATTCAAGGAAATGGTGTAATCAGTGTAATATTGCTGCTAGCTGTAAAAATTTATCACCTATGGGGGCAGCTAGGTGGCACAATGGATAAAGCACCAACCCTGGATTTAGGAGGACCTGAGTCACAATTCAGCCTCAGACACTTGACACTAGCTGTGTGACCCTGGACAAGTCACTTAACCCTCATTGCCCTGCAAAAAAAATTAGCACCTACTGACTATACTACACCAGGAGTTCATTATCCTTTATGTCTAACAGATAGTGAATCACTGCACTACAAATACAGATCTCAAAAAAAAAACCTTGTGAACTCAATCAATAAACTGTTTAGGTACCATACCATCATCACACGCTGAATTGTTGCTCACAATTGCTCATCCATAGCATTGATCCATAAAAACTTATGAACAGAGTTTTAATAGGTACTGCCACCCCAAATACTCATAATTTCCAATCTATATGAAACAAAAAAGCTTTAGAAATAGAGACACCTTGCCAAGGAGATTCACATCATGTAGAAGCAATCTAAAGCACACAGAATTTTCATCATGTGCTGGACACTTTGCTAAATACTAGGAATACAAAGAAAGGGGAAGGAGGGGACATGGCCCTTGCCATCAAAAAACATCATCCCAGTTGTCTTGGCTGCTACTGGAGGTATCCTGAGGATGCTTCCATTGAACCTACAGATGCTATCCACCTGCGCAATAGTCCACAAAACACTGAATATAGAGGAATGAGTAGGGTAATAACTTACTTCAGGTCTGTTTCTATCTGAACTACATTGAAAACTACAAGAATAACAACAACAGATTCCCAAAGAACTTTATGATCTCATTTGATTCTCACAAAAGCCCTGTGATATAGCTATCCTAATTATTACAATTTCTACTTTTACAAGTGAGGAAACCTGGGTCTATGGAGATTAAGTGACTTGTCCATCATCACAAAGCTAATGCTGGAGACAGGACTCAAACCCAGGTGTTTGCCACTCCAGAACAGCAATCTTTCTACTACATCCTGCTATCTACTGAGGCATTCCTGTACTTATCCCATGGGCACATATATCCCAGGAATCTGAGATTGACTTCTGACTTGAAAAGACAGAGTTTACAATTTTACAGACTGTATTTCTATTAAAAGGTGAAAAGCAAAATAGAAATCTTCAAATGAACATCTATGAATTACAAAGAAGTTTATAAATTCCTAGTCATCTACAATTCATAATATGAGGCTTGTTAGAGTCATCTTGATAATAAGTTTTACCTAAGCCTGCTGAGCCTTGGATGCTTCCAGCTATGAGAAGGGACTCACAGTGGGGGAAGATGGTATTTCTCTCTCTAATTTCCTGCTGCTCTTTATAGTTTTGTAGTACTGTCATCCAGGGGTACCAATTTTTCATGTCAGGTTGGAGCAAGTTTCTAAAGTTCTCCAACTTCGTAATGCCACCTACTTGGTGTAAGATGAGGCCAAAGCTACCTTTCAGAATCCTCATTTTGTTCCTTTGGTTTCTGCACAACTCTCTCTTTGTGGCCTTTTTTTCTTAGATTCCATTTCCAGGTTCACAGTCTCCCTCAATTATCAGACCCACCTATTATCATGAACATCCCTTTGGCTCAACACATTTAATTTATCCCAGTTATTCAAAGAAAAAGGAAGGAGAAAGGAACAAATAGCAGTATAAATTCCTTGAGGGTAGGAACTGGTTAATTTTTGACTTTGTATTCTTAGCCTCTGACAATTAAAAGGAACTGAAACAAAAATGTTTGTTCATATGTTCATCTAAATGTGATCAGGGACTGGTACTGCTGAATGAAAGCCTGGTGCTTAGGAACATGCTAACATGATCTGCTGATGTAGTGCCTCCATAGACTTCCGTGCTTGCACCTGTATTGTTCCTGGTTTGCTCACCACCTGTAGAAAAATGGACTTTTGATTAGTTGCTAAACCAGAAATGGAAATTCATAAAAGGGCACCAACCAGCCCAGGTCTTCTCTTTTTCTAGTCTGGTTGCTACAAATGAAGAAGACATGCTGTAAGCCTCTGGGTGGGGAGAAGCTTCCTTTTCTCCCAAGCTGGCCTACATGTGGCTTATGAATGGCCTCTGTTCTTTGCCTCTTTGCATTTGTTCTTTCCTGCTCAGTGAGCGTGTAGGAGTATGGAAGCTAGGCTGTGTCCTTGGGAGCTTCTAAAAATTCAGAACAATGCTGTTCTTGTTTAGTCCGATCTGACTCTTCATGACCCCTTTTTGGGGTTTTCTTGGCAAACATACTGGAGTGGTTTGCCATTTCCTTATCCAGTTTATTTTACAGATGAGGAAACTGTGGCAAACAGAGTTAAATGACTTGCCCAGGATCCTACAACTAGTAAGTGAGGCTGGATTTGAACTCAGGTCTTCCTGACTCCAGGACCAGATCTATGCACTGAACCATCTATCTGCCTTTGGCCTATGAGTCGCCAGCTATTTGGGAGCTGGAATATGTGCTAGATTTTTGCAAATAGTCGAGCCCAATGAGGAGCAGAAGTCCCAAGCAATCCATCTGACATACCATCAATGTGGATTGAAGAGGGATAAAGACAATCTCATCCATCAGCTACATTCAGAAGTGAACTTGATGGGGCAAATGCTTTGTAGTGTTAAAATGGATATCTTGATTTGCTTGAATCCCCCAATTATCTAGGTAATCAGAACAATTCTTTGAGGACTGGTTGCATTGGTTAACACATGAACAATACCTTGTGTGACAGTAAACCTAGTTGGACATGCAGGGAATCAGTAACTAGGAAGCTAATCAAAGACACCTGACTGTAGGATATGTGACTATGGACATATCCTATTTATGGTCTTTTTTGGAGACAACCTTATCTTCAGATACTCCCTTAACTTTGAAATAATCCTTTTTTTTTTTTTTTAAGAGGTCTTCTTATCAAGACATCTCTGAATCAGGCCATGAACTGAACTGCTTGTCACAGGGATGCCTTCTGATTTGTGTATCAAAGGCCACATCCTTGACCCCTGGAATTCCCCAATCCCCCTCCTCTTGGAAATGGGACCACTGAGTCATTCCTAAGTCCTTCCCTCTAAATTCCTTACTTGCCTTTGTTTTATTTTAATTGTATTTTTAAAAATTCATTAATCTTTTTTCTTTTATTTCTTTTCTTTTTCCTCCCCTTCCTTTGTTTAAACTTCATGTAAACCCTTTGATCTATTCCCTATCATCCTATTCAGCAATAGGCTGGATACTATCCATAATCATGTTAAATTTTATTCCCTGATTGATAAAACATTTCTTTTAATTTTCACATAGAATTGTCTTTCTCTGGTTTCCTTCCCTTTTAGGAAGAAGGGGATTTAGATCTTGGATACTGGCCTTTGCATTTTTTTGTCTTTCCCTTTGGGAAAGAGAGATATAAATATCATTAAGAGAGTATTTGCCTCAGTTTACAGTACAAACTGCTTTAAGTTCAAGCCTGTTTTCTCTAGAAACCAAGATAATGTAGGGGGGGGGCGAGAGTGTGTTTCCAAGAATTGGAGGGAAATGCTTTGTAACATCTTGAAAAAAATCAGCTAAATTATGTTAATTGATCAGATGAGACTGGGCACTACTCAAAGTCAACTGATATTGGGGAGGGAGGCTCAAACATAAAGCATTAGAAAAATTCCACCAACTGCTTAGGGGTATCTCTAGAACCCAGAGAGAGAGAGAGAGAGAGAGAGAGAGAGAGAGAGAGAGAGAGAGAGAGAGAGAGAGAGAGAGAGAGAGAGCGCCTTGCTCTGAGAGCTTTGACTCAGCAATATGAGTGCAAAATAGGATAAGAATGCCAAGGGCTTATCTGGGCTCCATAGAAAACAGGAGCCACCTCACAACTTTTGACATCTTCCTGCCTTCGTCCGCCATTCTAATATCTCTTTTTGCAACTAAAGGTAAGGAGAGAAGGATGCTGATGTCTAGGAGTAAATGGCCAAGTAGCTATGAGGGATGGTCTGCAGTAGTTTGATCTTGTTCAGAAGTGGAATTACAGTTCTCTGAAGAAGAGAAATAGTATTTCTTCTTGCTTCACATCACCTTAAGCCACACTAATCTATACTTCCTTCACAATCTAAAAAAAAGTACATCCAATTTTCAATCCTTTTTCTATAGGGAGAGACAAGTCTATGCTCTTTGTCTCGTTCATGGTTTTCGCCCCCTTTTTTTCTTTGCATTAAGTAATATGATTGAGCCTTTCCCTATGTTTGCTGACACTTTCTGAGGCCCAAATAGGCCTCTCTGGACATAGTATTGATTCTCTGACAAGGGTAACTATTTATTGGTAAAATAGATTTTCTGTCTCTGGATGCCTTACTGTTCCATTTTTGTTTTCCTCCTTGGAATTTTTTTTCTTTAAAAAAATCTTTTAGACTGTCTCTAGCTCATTTTTTCTCCTTTCTCACATCTCTTTCCTTGTCCCTTTCTGACTCTCTTCTCACTCCACTCTTTATTTCTGTTATATTTACCTTCTATAATTATATGGTTACAATATCACCTTCAAGGAAGAGTTAAACATTGAATATAACTTCAAAGTGAACAATTTTCTTCATTTTTAGCTTATGAATATAATCACTGTGCTCTATAGTTATGATAGAATGTGCTATGCTTCTTGGGAAAGGCAAGGGAAAAACATATTGAAAAGAAAATTCTTCATTTGGGCTTTCACCTTGATCAATGAGGCAAAACTCAGGACAAAGAATTAAAAGGATTTTATTATAAGTGCATCAAAGTAGCAATCACTTATGAGCAGCAATGGCTTTGTGGTGGGGACAGCTTTTATATGTTATCTTATGACAATCCGGAAAGGTCTGCCTCAACAAAAGAGGTTGGGCTCTTGAATCTCAGTTCTTCTCCAAGGTAGCAAGAATATGATGATTTGCAGGAAGAGGTATGTGACAAAGTGGAAGCTATACAAGAAGCTAAAGACTCGGTATCTCCTTCTCCACCAGAAACTCCTCCAGCACTGATTGATAAACAGGGCTGGGTACAATGGGATGCTAAGTCAACATAACTTTCAACAGTATCTATATTCTTATTATTGTTGTGCTCTCAAGTTTTTAGGTATTTTATATATATATATATATATATATACATATATATTTGTTTTTTTTAATTTAATTTAATTATTTTCCAGTTACATATTACATATAAGGATAGTTTTCAATATTTGTTTTCACTGGATTTTTAGTTCCAAATTTTTCTTTTCTCCCTCCTCCCTTCCCTCCCTTCCCTCCCTCCTCACCAAGATGGAAAGCAATCTGATATAGGTTGTATATGTACAATCACATCAAACATATTTCTACATTAGTCATCTTGTGAAAGAAGAATCAGAAGCACAAAAGAAAAACCTCAAAAAAGAAGGAAAAAAACAGTCCAAAACTAGAAACAGTATGATTCAATCTGCATTCATAATTGACAGTTTTTTTTTTCTGGATGTTGAGAACATTTTCTATCACGAGTTCTTTGAAACTATTTTGGATTGTTGGACTTCTGAGAAGAGTCAAGTCTATCCCCATTGTTCATCACACAATGTTGTCGTTACTCTGTACAATGTTCTCCTGGTTCTGATTCTCTCAGTCAGCGGCAGTTCATGTAAGTCCTTCCAGGTTTCTCTGAACTCCTGCTCATCATTTCTTACAGCACAATAGTATTCCATTACATTCATATACTACAACTTGTTTAGCCATTCCCCTATTGATGGGCATTCCCTTGATTTCCAATTCTTTGCCACCACAAAGAGAGCTGCTATAAATATTTTTTGTACATGTGGGTCTTTTTCCCTTTTCTATGGTCTCTTTGGGGTACAGAACTAGCTGTGGTACCGTTGGGTCAAAGGGTATGGACAGTCCCATAGCCCTTTAGATATAGTTCCAAATTGCTCTCCAGAATGGTTGGATCACTTCACAGCTCCACCATCAATGCATTAGTGTTTGGCATAATATGTTATTAATGTTAAAGTTCTTAAGGACAAAGATAATGAATCAGTATGCATTTAATTTTCTAAGTTTCTAGCTATTTATATTTTACAGTAGAGTTTTAAACTTGGAATTAGAAAGATCTGCATTTGAACCTCGCCTAGATACTTACTATCTGTGTAACCCTCATCTAGTCACTTATTTCTCAACTTCAATTTTTTCATCTATTTAATAGGTAGAATATATAACCTATGTATGTAATGGATATGCTAATACTCATACTTGTTTTGAGGCTCAGTTTAGCTAGCATATGTAAAACACTTTGCAAAACTTAAACTACTTATACATTCTTCTCATTATTAATGGCATCTTCCTTATGAAGGTGTAGAACTGAGGCAACAAACCTTTCTTGGCTAAATGCTGGAACCAGATTAAAATTTAATTGGGAAATATTTAACAAAATAAAAAATACAATAGAGCATAAAAATGTTAACGCATTTTCTAAGTCAATATGTGTCCCTTAGGAATCCCTATGTACAATTTAGTGGTCCCCATTTCTTTCTTTCTCTCTCTCTTCCTTCCTTCCTTCCTTCCTTCCTTCCTTCCTTCCTTCCTTCCTTCCTTCCTTCCTTCCTTTCTTTGTTTCTTTGTTTCTTTCTTTGTTTCTTTCTTTGTTTCTCTCTCTCTCTCTCTCTCTCTCTCTCTCTCTCTCTCTCTCTTTCTTTCTTTCTTTCTTTCTTTCTTTCTTTCTTTCTTTGTGGGGCAATGAGGCTTAAGTGACTTGCCCAGGGTCACACAGCTAGTAAGTGTCAAGTGTCTGAGGTCAGATTTGAACTCAGGTCCTCCTGAATCCAAGATAATGCTTTATCCACTGTGCCACCTAGCTGCCCCCAAGTTGTCCCCATTTCTATCTGAGTTTGACACCACTGATGTAGAGGAAAGGCATTAGACTTAAAGTTACAAGATTTGTTTTTGATTCATGGTGTCTCAGGCTGTTCAGTCCCTTTAAATTTCAAGTTTTCACTTGTAAGGTATTTTTAAAGTTTTAAAAACAGTTATTATCTTTTGAGTTTACTGTCTTTTGGTAGTGTCAGGAATTGTTCTTTATTTTTTATGAAAACTTTTGGGAAGCCATACACACATATGGTGCCCAAAAAGTTTTCATGCAACATATATATATATATATGCATATATCTCTCTATATCACATGCCTGTGACAAATTTGTATCTTTGTATACTTGTTAAGCCACACAATTTTATACTTCCTTTGCAATATAAAACGTATATAAAATTTTTATGCTTTCTATATAAGAAGAGACAAGTCTATTTTCTATTGCTCTTTTATGATTTTTACTCCCTTTTTTCCCCGTTTGCTTTAAAGGCCTTTACCTATGCTTGCTGACACTTTCTGATGCCCAAATTGGCCTCTCTGGACACAGTATTGATTCTCTGACAAGGTAACTATTTATTGGTAAAATAAATTATACTTGGAGGAAAGTGGGTACACACACACACACACACATACACACACACATATATATGCATATCCATATATTTATATATGCACATACACATGCATGTACATACACATACTCATAGACACACATATAATATATAACAGAAGTTCACAGGTTTTGTACAATTAAATTTATTGTTCTTTACATATTATAATGTTTATCATTGTAGAGGATTGTTAAATCTACAGTAAAAAAACAAACACTTCCCTGTAGTGAGCTGAAATAAAGATAAGAATGAAGGCCAACAGCGTCTTTCTACTGAAATATTATTATCAAAGCATGTTTTGTTTTCTGTTTTAGTTGTGTACTTCACAATGAAATGAAAGTAAAAATAAATGTGGCCAGGTAAAGCAGCAGCATTATTGGATGTCTCTATAACAGAGTTGATATAGTGTCAAAAACTTAATATAAGGGATAATTTCCCTCTTAAAAATAAAAAGGAAATTAAAAGTTATACTGATGTATTTAAAATTAAAATGAGATGATGTTTAGCACAACCGGAAATAGCCTTTTTGAGGGAAAGAAGAGAAAACCCTACAATAATCTAAATATATTGATAGAAAAGAATGTTGAAAAATGACTATATACAGATGTCAGCATATTTTTATTCAAAGAGGGAAATGCTACCTTGAAAAAATGTTTATTTTTTTCTTCAAAACCCACTTTCCTTGTTACCTATTCTCTTCTACTACCAACACTTTTATTTTTGAGACAGCATACTCAGAGAATACTATGCAAATTGCTTCGTTTTTTTTTTTCTTGTGGTTTCAAATCTTTTTCTTTTAAAATTTCTTTGTGGAATTTAAATTCTTATAAAATTTAACAAAATAAATGTTGAGGGGTTTTCCCTTTAAAATTTACTTCATGGTAACAGAGTTCTCTCAGGCTGTGATGGTGAAATTGTAGCCTCAGCAGTTCTGAAACTGACTGATTATGTATCATGTACGGGTAGCCCTGTTAAGTTGGAGAGGCTTCTTCCCCTAAAGCTGTTTGTTTTACCCTTGGTAACTCATAAACCCATCACCTATAAACCCACACTTATGAAATCACAGTATCAAATCAAGTAAATGTTTCCTGGGGACTATGGATTGTTATATAAAACTAACTCAGCCAATCAACATACAGTTAATTTTGAAATGATGTTACCTTAATTATTTCAGCTAAAATACTACAACAGATTGGGTAGCTTTTTTGATTAAAAAAAAGTAATTTTATGACCTCTTAACAATGAAATAGGCCCTTATAAATCTCTATACAGATGTGAAATGGCACTTCCCTTATTCAGAGCAGTTGGATTATCCTGATTCCAGTAAATTAAGACGGTACTACTGTTGTTACCATGAGGTTGTTTACAATCCCTTACAAAATGACAATTAGTTTAGCCACATTATTCTAAATGTCACAATTCCTAGGTTAGATATGCACAAATGTAGTGACAACAAAAATATTTTAGAGCAAGTATTATTAACTTTTTTGTTTGTTTCACCGACTCCTTTGGCAATCTGGTGAGGCCTATGGAAAATAAAATAGGATTAGAAAGTAAACAATTCTATTGAAAAATGGCTATCAAAATGTTTTTTTTTTTTAAATTCACAGACCAAGTTAAGTACATCATTTTGATGGTGATAGTTCTTCAATGTAGAGAAATTACAATATAAACTAACATTAAATACAACTTTAACATTTGAAAAAAACATTTTACATTCATTATTTCATTTGTTCCACACAACCTGTGACTTAAGCACTACAGTTAATATCATACCCATTTTCTAGAAAAGGAAACTAAATATGGGTGAGATGAAATGATATGCTAAGGGTCATATAACTAGTGTCTGCTACAGGATTCAAACTTAATGGCCTTTTAACTAGAACATTAGCTGCCTCTAGGTAGAACTGAAATTTATTTCTAAATTGTAGATCATCTTTGAGTTTAAATTATCTTTGTCTTTTTTTGAGTGCAATATTCTGTAGGGAATTTTCTCTCTTTTTTTCTGTGATTTTTTTAAGGTTCTGCTCTGCTGACCAATTTTTCCCAGTTAGCTCATGCCAGTAACTGGTTTCAATATATGACATCAGACAGACAGTTGGTTACAATAAATACAAGAGCCAAGAATATGAAAATTTCTGTTAACTAATTATTTTCACTTATCTGAAACTAAACGAAAATTTCTACTGACCACACCCTAAAATTGAGGTGTCAAATATGCACTGTGGCATCCGGATTAAAATATAACTAGAAAATATGTGTGTGTGTGTGTGTGTATATATATATATATACATATATATATACATACATATATTTCTAGCATAGATGTATTCCATATATGTATATATATATATATATATATATATATATCCTAAGGTTATTACCTATCTATAATATATAACAAAATAATTAAAAACACAGGAGAACATAGATAATGCTAATATATGGCTTTCTGAGTGAATTTGTGGCCTACAGAGATCCTTATTTGGTATAATGGCTTCCATTTTTGTTTGAGTTTGACAGTGTCCTAAAATGTTAATCATAACTATTAACTTATGACTTGTATTCTGCACTCAAGCTAATGTTAGCAGTCTGAAGAGTGTCACTAAAATTCATTTATTCAGACAAAACATCTTGGCTCTTCCTTATTTCCAAATGATACTTTGGTAGCTCCATGCCATCACTTAAAGTGATGGAAAGGATGTAAGTATATATGGCACTCTAAAGTTCACAAAATCCTTTCCTCACAACAATCCTTTTTCAAAGTCAGAATTAAATCTCAACATTTTCATGAGTCAAGCTAATATACTTTGTTGCTTCTCTTGCACCAGTGAGGATTTTTCACCCTTCTAAATCATCCCTCCTTATTCTGATTGACAATTACAGAAAGATGAAATTTCTACAAAAGGAAACTGCTGGAAAAGTACTGAATATTTCAAGAGCCCTTTGGTTTGGCCTGAGTGAGTTGCTTTGGTACCCAGTTGTGAGAATGAATTTTAGTTGTAACTCAAAAAGCAATTCAATTTATTTAGTACTTTGAAGAAGCACAGTATTATTCTAGGTGTTATGAATGATACAGAAGCATAAGACTCATTTTGTGGGACCTTAGAGTAAGTTTGGAAAGAAAAGAAACACATGATAAACAAGATGATATATGATTGAATATTAAATTATGTGGATCAGACTAGTAGGACTTGATTCTGCAAAGGAGAAGTTAAGTGAAAGCAGACAGAGCTTTAGGAAGGATACAGGTTTCCATCTGGGATACAGAGAATGGTTCAGACTGTGATTAGTAGTGGGGAAAAGGAGGGCATGTCTAGTCATGGGAGCAACATGAGCAACACCTAGAATACACAATGAGGACACTAGGTTTGTGGAAAGAGAATTGTCTAAGTGGCGATCACTTTTGATTTTGAGAATCGAACTCCTATAAACTTTTATAGGTATGGCTGATTCCTCTACAGATTCCTGTGGGATTTCTCTGTACAGTCCCTAAAGGCATTGAGGTCTGGGTTTATAGGTCTGGGAGTATAGCTGCCTCACTGGCTAATGGATCAACCACTGTGTTTCCTCTGAGTCCCTGAGCTGTAATGTCTCTTTTATTAAACTCTTTAACGGAGTCTCTGGCACTCTTTAAAAGAAAACAAAGGAAGCAACATAGTCACAGTGCTGTATGGTTGGAGGACTGTTCCTTCTTTCATATACTTGAAAGCTTGAGTAATGGGAAGAATCTTGGCATTCTCTGGAATTAGGTAGAGAATTGAATAAGTTATAGAACTTTATTTTTCCGATGAAATCATGATAATTTCTCATGATGTAGGCAAATGTCAAACCTTGTTATTCTCATTTGTAGACATGAAATTTGAGGGATACAGAGGTGAAGCACGTGGATCAGGTCTCATACTGATCACTAGAGGAGAGACTTAGTTAAATTGATTAGTCCACATTGGACTAATAAATAGTGACAAATATTAATAAATAATAATAAATATAATAATATAATAATTACTACTAATAAAAATCAGATGGGCTCTAGCGTAAAATCTCATGGGTGTGCATTTGGCTTTGTTTTGACTAAAGTTTGGGAACCACTTTTGGACTCATTAAGATAGTTTCATCTCATCCCCACTTAAACTGTTTCCTTATGCATTTTAATGCTACCCTTTCTAAGGCTCATTCCTTCTAACTATCCCTTTCTTAGCTCTCTTTGGTTCTGTGTGTTTCTTTTTTTTTCTTTTTTCTTTCTTTCTTCTTTCCTTCCTTCCTTTCTTTTTTTCTGTGTGTGTTTCAGTGGAACAAACATTGAACTTGGAGTCAAAGAACTTTCATTTATATCCAAGATCTTCCATGTAGTGACTGTGTGCAATAACCTTGTGCAAATCATTTAACTTTTCTGAGCTTCAGTTTCCTCATCCATATAATCATTGGGTGTGAATATATGACCTTGAAATTCCTCTCCAGTTTTATAACTAGGATCCTATGATCTTTGGAACCCTCCTTCTTTTGTGAATAACCTCCATCTTTCTCTGAAATTTCCCCATTCATCTTGTAAGTGAAATTAGACTTTCCCATGAAACCCTTTGAATGCCTTTTCCCTAGGAAGACCTTTCCTAGACACCATCAGTGAACAGGATGGGTAAACATACTCCTTAGTACCTCCTGCTGCTTCCAGAGAATAGTTCTACCCTTCCACTCCACACTCTCCCTTTTAAAGTTGATAAAATCTACTTTACCATCCCCTTTCCATCTTGCCTCCATCACCTACTGCTTTTCAGGATATTCTGCTATCACTTTCGATTACTTAAGTGCCACTCTCACGGTCTTCCTCCACACTCTTTCCCACCATTACACTGTTAAAGGTGCTCTTCTGTGTATGTAGAATGAAAATGGCTATGTTCTGCCAATTCACAATGAGGCTAAGAAGTCTCTGATTTTATGCAAAAACTGTTTTCTCCTGTGCAGAAGGGGTGAGTTAGTTAACTTCAATGAGTATTATAATTGAAAGAGAAACAGAAATGCGGGGTCATAGTTAAGGTTTTCTCTCTCATTAAAAGAGACTAGAGCAGCTAGGGGCACAGTAGATAGAGTGTCATTCCTGGAGTTGGGAAGACCTGAGTTCAAATCCAGCTTCAGACACTTACTAGCTGTGTGACACTGAGCAAGTCATTTAACACTTTTTGCCTTAATTTCTTCACCTGTAAAATAAGTTGGTGAAAGAAATGGCAAACCATTAAAGTATCCCTGCCAAGAAAACACAAAATAGGGACACAGAGTCAGATATGACTAAAATGCAACAACAACAACAAAGTTTTATTTATTCAACAGAATTTATTAACAAATATTTACTGAGCTTCTGCTCTTATTCTCTCCAGATGCCTCCTTATAGTTTGGAAGTTCTTATGGGTTCTCAAAGACTATGCTTGTGTATCAGCAGCTCTGCTAGTCTTCTTTTATGAATCTAGGAGAACTTGGAGTACAAGCTGGTGATAGACTGTACATTTTTTTTTTGTGGGTAGATGAGCCTTTCTAAGTCCAGCAAGATTTGTGATGTTTAAGAGGGTTCAAGAGTCATAGTTTCTGTATAATTTAATCAATTTAGTAGTAAGGTCAATAGGTTATTGATAAACGGATGGTCATTGGCCATCTCACTCTCTCCTTTTAAAGTAATGAACATTTTTATTTATAGTTTTGCAATTTTTATGCATGTTTCCATCCCTCCCAAGGTGATAAGCAATAAGATATAGGTTATATATGTGAAATCATATAAAATTACCATATTAATCATTTTGTATAAGAAAACTTGAACAAAAGAAAATAAAAGAAAGTAAAAAAAAATAGCATGCTTCTGTCTAGGTTCCATCAAAATTGGTGGCCATCTCTCTTTGACCAAAGACCCCTAATGGCAATGGAGTCACAGTTTACATCCCCTTTGATGAGGAGGAGTTCCTGAGGGGTGCCTACTTAACTCTGATTGGTTAATTAAATGGGAAGTGGGATATCTTGGGGTATGTGGTTTAGGTCACTCAAATCTTGATCGAAGAGACATTAATTTCCATACCACCTACCTTTTTTTTTTTTTGGGTGGGGCAACGGGGGTTAAGTGACTTGCCTAATAAGTGTCAAGTGTCTGAAGCTGGATTTGAACTCAGGTACTCCTGACTCCAGGGCCGGTGCTCTATCCACTGTGCTACCTAGCTGCCCCCCATACCACCTATATTGATAATAGGGAGAATCAACATTTTCCTAGGACCTGTCTGAGCAAAGACAATGAACAGGCATACACCTACTAGTCCCAAACGTAATTTCTTTGACTGTCTGATTAGAATTTGGCCTGGGTAAATCTCTCAGAGAAATTTCCTACACTGATTGGTTTCTGGATGAGCAAGCAGAAAAAGGGAAACTCCTTGGTCCTAATACAATAATTAGTTATTAAATATAGGAAAGAAAGATTAATTTCTCAAAGATTCATCATCAGAAGTCTGCCTTCCAAAGCAAATAGTTAATATTTTTATTGCAACAGGTCATGCAATTATTAATTAAGGACAAGGAGGGATTTTGGTTTATTTTGGGGGAGTACTTATAGCACTTAAATGATAGATCTTCTTGAAGTACTGAAATATTTATTTTTAAATAATATTTTATTTTTTCCCAATTACATGTAAAATAACTTTTAACATTTGCTCTTTAAAAAAGTTTTAACTTCCAAATTCTATCCTTCCCTTGCCCCTTCTCCTAAAACAGTAAGAAATTTGATATAGGTTACACATATGCAATCCTATAAAACATTTCCATATTAGTCATTTTGTGTAAGAAGACTCAAACAACAACAAAAAAAGAGAGAGTGAAAAATAGTATGTTTCAGTCTATTCAGATAGCATCAGTTGTTTCTCTGGAGGCAGATAGTGTTTTTCATCATGAGTCCTATGGGAGGGGCAGCTAGGTGGTGCAGTGGATAGAGCACTGGCCCTGGAATCAGTAGTACCTGAGTTCAAATCCAGCCTCAGACATTTAACACTGACTAGTTGTGCGACCCTGGGCAAGTCACTTAACCCAAATTGCCTCACTAAAACAAAACAAAACAAAACAAAAAAGAATCCTATGGGACTCATCTCTTAGTTCATTGAAATGCTGAGAATAACCAAGTCATTCACAGCTCTTCATCTTATAATATTGTTTTTACCGTGTACAATATTCTGGTTCTGCTCCCTTCACTTTGTATCAGTTTATGTCAGTCTTTCTAGGTTTATTGAAATATTTATTAAGTCTCATATGTTCTCTGTAGGAATGATATAGAGATAGTGACAGGAAGTAGAACTGCAAGTTCATTCATTGATATTGGAATTCCCAGGTAAGAAAATGCCTTGTCCTAATGTAGGCTGGCATTTTCTCTGCAATTTATAGTCTTGGAGAGTTGGCGAGAGCCAGGTCTTTTTCACTCCTGGGTCCACTATACTACACTTCCTTTGGTACTATTGCTGAAATGAGGCCCTTTATCAGAGAATGGGAAGCTAAGTGGTGAAGTGCTGAGGATAGAGTGGTGAGCCTGGAGTCAGTAAGATTCATCTTCCTGAGTTCAAATCCGGGCTCAGACTCTCAATAGCTGTGTGACCTGGGGCAAATCACTTAACCCTATTAACCTCAGTTTTCTCATCTCTAAAATGAGTTGGAGAAGGAAATGGCTAACTGCTCCAGTATTTTTGCCAAGAAAACCCTAAATGGGGTCACAAAGAGTCAGACACAACTGAAATGACTGAACAACTCTAAATGGGTCTTTGATATAGCAAGAAAGTTGAGGGACCCATATGATAAAGAATGAAATAAACCCAAAAGACAAAGACATTCAAAGCAGTAATTCAGGGAGTCCCAAAAGACAGCAGAATTTACAATTTTAATTATTTAAAACTTCAGTGAGACTTTTTTTGGACACCCTGTACGTATAAATTCAAGGAAGGAAAAATAACTGGAAGCAACCTAATTGTACAACAATAAGGTAGTGATTAAATACAGTAAACCTTAATTACATTAAATTCAATGGAATATTATGATGCAATTAGGATTGAGAAGTATTAGTAATACAGAGGAATATAAAAAGACCTCTATGAAATAAGGAGAACAGAAAAAAAGCAGAGCCAGGAGTACAAACTCTGATGACATAAGGAAAAATGAATGAATGAGAATGCATAGGGAAAGCATTTTGATGGAAGCTTAGAAGATGAATGATTTAATCAAGAATTAAATGTTAAATCCCTATTACGTGACAGGCATTGTATTAAGTATTGTTGATTCAAAGAAAAAGCAAAAACAGTCCCTGCTCTCAAGGAGTTTATATTCTAGTAGGGGAGACAGTTTATACATAGAGAAGTATATACAAGATACATACAAAGGAGATATAAGCTACCCCTAGAGAGGAAGGCTGGAAAGGAGAGGGACTAAAATATGTTAATGAGGATATGTTGAAATGTTAATGAGGGTGTGTTGAAATTGATTAATTTCAATGTGAATTATTTTTCTCATTAAGAAAGTTTGGTTGTGGGGGCAGCTAGATGGCACAGTGGTAAAACACCGGCCCTGGATTCAGGAGTACCTGAGTTCAAATCCGGCCTCAGACACTTGACACTTACTAGCTGTGTGACCCTGGGCAAGTCACTTAACCCTCATTGCCCTGCAAAACAAAACAAAACAAAACAAAAAAGATATTAAGAAAGTTTGGTTGCTTCCTCAATTGCAAAATGGTCAAAGGATATGAACAGGCAGTTTTCAGATGAAGAAATTAAAGCTATCTACAGACATATGAAAAAAAATGTTCTCAATCACCACTGATTAGAAAAATGCAAATTAAAACTACTCTGAGGTATCACCTCATACCTATCCAATTGGCTAACATGACAAAAAAGGAAAATGATAACTGTTGGAGATGTGGGGAATTTGGTACACTAATGCATTATTGGTGGAGTTGTAAACTGATCCAGCCATTCTGGAGAGCAATTTGGAACCGTGCCTAAAACTATGCATACCCTTTGACCCAGCAATACCACTACTAGGTATATATTCCAAAGAGATCATAAAAAAGGGAAAGGACCCACATGTACAGAAATATTTATAGTTGTTCTCTTTGTAGTGGCAAAGGATTAGAAATTGAGGGGATGCCTATCAATTGGGGAATGGCTGAACAAGTTGTGGTATATGAATGTAATGGAATACTATTGTGATGTAAGAAATGATGAGCAGGCTGATTTCAGAAAAACCTGGAAAGACTTACATGAATTGATGCTGAGTGAAATGAGCAGAACCAAGAGAACATTGTACATAGTATCAACAACATTATGTGATGATCAAGTGTGATAGACTTAGCTCTTTTCAGAAAGATAATGATCCAAGACAATGCCAAAAGACTCATGGTGGAAAATACTCTCTACATCCAGAAAAACAATTACAGAGTCTGAATGCAGATTGAAGCATGTTATTTTTACTTTTATTGTTGTGGTTGTTTCTTCTTTTTAAATTTTTTCTTTTTTGTTTTGAATCTTCTCTCACAACATGACTAATGTGGAAACATGTGAACCATTCCCCTTCCCTTTCCTCAAACACACAGGTTAAGGGGTCTTCTCATAACTCTTCTATATGGCCAAGCTTAATTTTTTTTTGTAATTTTGTAACATTTAAAAATATTGTTTTGTGGTTGCTATTCTTTCCATTTATACTTGTCTAATCATTGAACATATTGTTTTCTTGGCTCTTACTTCATTTTGCTCCAGCGTATGTAAATCTTTTTCTGCTTTACTTCCATTGCTTTATTTATTTATTTGATAAAACAGCAATAATGCATTGTATCCATGTACCACAATTTGTTTAGTCATTTCCCCAGTCAATGGTCGTCTACTTTGTTTTGAGTTTTTTGGCTTTAAAATCTTAGTATTTCTGCCTTGGTTCACCTGAAATTCTCTCCATAGCATTCTTCACACTACCACCATATTAATCCTTCTTATATGTACAGTTGGTCATTTTACTTCCCTGCTCTAAAATCTCTGTTGGATCCTTATTGACAACTTATGAAAGGTGAAATTCCCTAATTAGTTTGGCACTTCAGTCCCTCCATAGACTTGTGCTATCCCACCTTTCTAGCCATTGCTCACTTCATCACTCATCCCAAAATTACTAGTGTCCTTTCCATTGGCAAATCTGAAGGTCTTTACTCAATCCTCTTTCTTGACCTCTTCATCATTTGAAGCTGTTGGCCACCTTCCCCTCACAGATATTCTCTCTTCTCTTGGTTTTTATAACATTGTCCTCATTCTCCTCCCAACTAATTGTTCCCAAGTCACCTTTTCTAAAGGTACATCACCCATATTACATCCCCTAACTATGGGTGTATCCTAAAGATCTACCTTAGTCCTTTCCTCTCTCTCAATGACTCATCAAACACCTTGAGTTTAATTATCATCTCCATGCTATTAATGCCAAGGTCTATGCATATAGCCTGAGTCTCTCTTCTATGCCCAGTCCTACATCACCAACTTCTTGCTGGACATTTCAAAGTGAATGTCCCATAGATATTTCACATATAACATGTCTAAAATCAAACTTTAAGTTTGGAATTTCTAATTTTCTTCAAAAATGACTTGGGCAGAACCTTCTATGTGAAGACTATCCTAATTCCCCCAACTGTTCCCTGAAGAAACCAAGAGGCACAGTGGATAGAGCTTTGGGCCTGCAATAAGGAAGACCTGAGTTCAAATCTGACCTCAGACACTTCCTAGGTTTATGACCTTGGGAAAGTCACTTTACTTCTCTCTGCCTCAGCTTCCTCAACTATAAAACAGGAATAATAATGGCACTTATTCCTTCATGCCCAAACTCCCTTGTAGTTATTTTGTATATATTCCACATATCCTTATATATATACACATGGTCTCCTGTGATAGAATGTAAATTCCTTGAGGACAGGGGCTTTTTCATTTTTGCTTTTGCATCTTCAATGCCTAGAACAGTGTTGGCTCATAGTGGATGTATAATAAATGCTTTTAAATGGAAGATTGATCATGTCATAAAAAGAGACCTGGATTTGAAATTAGAAGGCTTAACTTCAAATCCTGACTCTGTCACTTATGACTTGTGTGACCTTGGGCCTCAGTCTCTCATCTATAAAATGAAAATGTGGGATGAGATTACCTTAAGGTCCCGCCCAGGTCTAAATATATGATTACATATATGTTACACTACAGCAAAACTGAACTAGATGCTATCCCTTCGATGTATTACCTGTCCTCCTACCACCTACCTTTCCTCCAATTATTCCTTATGCTTCTAATCCATTCTTTCTTTTGACGTCTTTTGTTGCAGAGTCACGTCCAATTATTTGAGACCCCATTTGGAGTTTTCTCTGCAAATATGCTGGAGTAGTTTGCCATTTACTTCTCCAGTTAATTTTACAGATGAGGAACACGAAGGCACACAAAGTTAAGTGGCTTGCCCAGGGCCTAACAGCTAGTAAGTGTCTGAGGCTGGATTTGAACTCAGGTCTTCCTGACTCCAGGCCTAGTGCTCTATCCACTGAGTTACCTAGCTTCCCCCTTTGATGTCCACCTGTTGAAATTCTCATGTTCTCTTCCTCTCTATTCCAGACCAAATGCTACCTCCTCCATGAAACCTTCACATATCCCCCTGATTAGTCATGATCCTTTTCCCCTCAGCATTTTCATAATACTTCAGTTAATCAATCAATCAATCAATCAATACACTTGGATTGTACCTCTCTTCTCTAGTTACTGTGAAGATAAGGGTTTGTGCTCTGGCTCTGGTTCCCAGTCCCTAGTGTAGTTCTTTCAGTCCATCAATCACTAAATATTTATTAAGTCCTTGGTACATATCATACACTGTTCTGGGTACTGGGGATACAAAACCAGCAATGAAACTATCCCTGTCAAAATAATCTGATGGGAAAGTTCCTGGAGCAGCAAAACCCACAGAAGAATGTGATGAGATAATTTTCCAACCAGGGATGACTTGGAAGGTCAGCAGGAGGGAGCTACTGTGCCAAGGCAGGAGTGGAACCCAACTTCACAATCACAGAGACACAGATTCAGTTCTAGGAAGGTCTCACCTGAGAAAGAGACCCCTAGAGCCTCTGAATCAGCTGCAGCCCCAGTGTTGTCTGGAACTAAGCTCACGGTCTGGTGAGAAGACTGAACAGTTGGCGGGGGGTGGAGGGGAGATTATAGGGGTCTCTGTTGGTGCTGAGGCAGAACTTGGGTTTTTAACCCCTGCTGGGAATGAGGAGGTAGGCTTGAGGAGGGGAATCAGGATTAAAACTCATGTCTCCTGATGCCAGATTGAGTATTTAGAAGAGGTCAGGTCAAAATGGTCATCAGAGAGCAGTTCATTTCGTTTGTAACATCCATCATATGAAAAGTAGTAGATCTTCAAATTTCATGGCCTCTATTTCCATTTTACTTTAGCCACAAGTGAAATGGGTCAAAAAGCATTCTCATGCCCAGAATCTATTATACCACCATAAATCTGAAATTGCTTTCTTTAATCACAGTATTCTAGAATCTCAATTGTCCTTATTCTTAAATTTCTTCCATGCCCTCATCAGAGCTCCAGATATTCAATCCCTTGCTATTTTTTTAGTCCTTTTCAACTTTTTCTATATTCATGTACTCTCCTTTGGAAAGTACCATGTAGTGCATCCAATTAAATCCCATAAATTTATTGAAGAAGAAACTGATACTCTGGGAAGTTGTGACTTTCCTAAAGTCACAGAGTCAATAAGGAGAAAAGATGGAATCTGCATCCAATTCTTTGGATTACAAACCCATTGCTATTTTTACCACCATGTGATTCTCAGACTTTTCCAATAGCATCCTTTTTAAAAAAATTAAATATAAGTATTTTATTATTTTCCAGTTACATGCAGAGATAGTCTTCAACATTTCTTCACATAAGTTTTCCAATTTCAAATTTTCCTCCCTCCTTCCCCTCCCTCGCCCTGCCTCCCCTAAAGAACAGGTAATCTGATATAGGTTATATATATATAACATTAAACATATTTCTGCATTAGTCATGTTATAAGAGAAGAATCAGTGCAAAAAGGAAAAACCTCAAAAAAGAAAAAGAACAGCACCAAAACCAAAAGAAATAGTATGGTCCAATTAGCATCCATATTCCACAGTTCCTTTTTTTTTCTGGATTTGGAAAGCCTTTTCCATCATGAGTCCTTTGGAACTTTCTTGTACCGTTGGATTGGTGAGAAGAATCTAGTCTATCACAGTTGATCAACACATAATGTTGATAATACCGTGTATAATGTTCTTCTTGTTCTGCTCATCTCACTCATCATCAGTTCATGCAACTCCTTCCAGGTTTCTCTGAACTCCTCCTGCTCATCGTTTCTTTTTAAACTTCTCTTGAGTCTTGTATGTTAAGATCAAATTTTCTATTCAGTTCTGGTCTTTCATCAGGAAATCTTGAAAGCCCCCAATTTCAGTGAATGTCCATCTTTTCCCATGAAAGAGAATGATTAGTTTTGCTGGGCAATAGATTCTTGGCTGCAATCCAAGCTCCTTTGCCTTCCAGAATATCACATTCTAAGCCTTGTGATCTTTTAATGTTGAAGCTGCCAGGTCCTGAGCAATCCTGACTGTGGCTCCATGATATTTAAATTGCTTCTTTCTGTCTGCTTGGAGTATTTTCTCCTTCACCTGATAATTCCAGAATTTGGCTAAAGTATTCCTTGGAGTTTTCCTTTTGGGGTCTCTTTCAGGAGGTGATCAGTGGACTCTTTCAATGATGATTTTATCCTCTGATTCTATAATATAATAATAATTCCCTGGAATAACATGTCTAGACTCTTTTTTCTTGTGGTAAAAAATATTTGTGGTAAAGATTAATATCACAAGTTTTAGCTGAATCATTTGGGAGGGGCCACACCTGGCCAACCCTGAGATTACATATGCTACTGAGGTCAGAAGGAGAACTCTCCATGAGCAACTTTTGAAGGACCTCCTCTTTTCGGGGAGGAAAGATTGAATGCGACCTGAAGGGAGGCAAGGCACTTTCGGTAGGCTAAGCTCTTGGGCACTCCTGGAACACGGAACACTGTCTCGGGTGGTTGACTGAGGTCGTGGTAGTGCGTGAGTAACTTTGACTGGAGGGCTGTTCAGGTTGGTGAGTTACCTACTGAAAACCCTAAATTCCTGTGAACCAGCTTAGGCTAAGTTTAGAGTTAAGAGCATCTATCTGTTTCTATTTTCCCATTTCCTTATCTTTGATTTTTATTAGTTTCACCTTCGTTGTTTAATCAATTCCCAAGTAATGAAATCTGATCCTTTTGTGAACTAAAGCTTAGAGGCTACTTTCTTATTGGCCTGGGAGAATTATCTAAAAAGAATAGTTCAGAGGGGAGATTAAATCTAAAAAGGTCCCTCATATTTCCAGGACGCCAATATTAAGGCGAGTCACCCAAATAATGCTCAGTATATCTAATTTTGGCCCCCACATTCTGATCATGGCTTTCAGGCAGTCCAATGATTCTCAAATTGTCTTTCCTGGATCTGTTTTCCAGGTCAGTTGTCTTTCCAATGAGGTATTTCACATTTTCTTCTTTTTTTTCATTCTTTTGATTCTGCTTGACTGATTCCTGGTGTCTTGTGGATTCATTATCTTCCAACTGTCCAATTTTAATTTTTAAGGCATTGTTTTATTCAATGAGATTATCACCTTTTTTCCATTTGGCCAAATGAATTTTTTAAGGCATTGCTTCCTGCTGACTTGCCCCGACCCCCTTGGCACTGCGCTGCCACTGTGCGCTGTACCTCCCTTTTGCCCCAGTGAGACGGACCTTTCCTGTAGTCTTCTAAGTTATCTCTGGTTGGAAGACTGTGTCTCTCAGTCTCTTTGCAGGTTTTGTAGTTTCAGAATCCATCTAGAGGCTTGATTTAATGTTCTTTTTGAGGGAACAGAAGGAGAGCTCAAGCAATTTGCTGGCTACTCTCCTCCATCTTGGCTCCTAGAGTAATCTATTTAAGCTAGGCAGTAAATGAGCCTAACACTCATCAGAATTGGCTCAAGGAGGGAATAACACATTTAGCTCAAGGAGGGAAATACACACTCAATTGGGTGGAGTAATCTGTCTAATGGAGCAGGAAAATAGGAGGGGAAGGGTATAAAGAGGGAGGGGAAAAAAAGGGAGGTTAGATTGGGGGAGGGGACAGCCAGAAGAAATCCCTTTTGAAGAGGGATAAGGTGAAAGAAGATAGATAATAGAGGAAATATCATGGGGAAGTGAATGGGATGGAGGGAAACAGTTAACAATAGTAATTGTGAAAAAGAGAAAAGGGGGAAAATTATACAAAAAATATTTATAGCAACTCTTTGTGGTGGCTAAGAATTGGAAATCAAAGGAATGTCTGTCCATTGGGGAATGACTGAAGATGCTGTGGCATATGGTTGTAATGGAATATTATTGTGCTATAAGAAATGAGAAGCAGGATGATTCCAGGAAAACCTGGAAAGACTCATATGAACTGATGTATAGTGAAGTGAGCAGAACTGGGAGGACATTATGCACAATGACAGCAGTATTGTTTGATGAGCTATAGTGAATGACTTAACTACTCTCAGCAAGACAGTGATCCAAGACAATCCCACATGACTAATGATGAAGCATTCTATCCAATTCCAGAGAAACAACTGATATTGATTGAACACTGGCTTAAAAAAAAACACTTCTGGATTGTACATATATAACCTATATCAGATTGGTTGTTGTCTTGTGGAGGGGGGAGGAAAGGGAGGGAGGGAGGGAGAAAAATTTGGAACTCTAAATCTTATAAAAATGAATGTTGAAAACTACCTTTACATGTAACTGGAAATAATAAAATAAATGTTTGTTGCAAAAAAAAATACAGTCCCACAATAAGTAGCCTAAAAGACACAATTCAGGAAGGATTTGATCAGAATTTAAGCAAGAACAAGTCTTGTGGTGAGAGTAAAGGATGACAGACTCAGTGTAACCCATGCTCCCAAAAGCCAGAGAAGGAATTTTTCTTCTGACTGGCTGCTTCTGCTCAGTACCTCTATTTTAAGGAGGCAGATCAGATCTACCATATCTTCCTTCTTCTCCAGGCTCATCTCCTGACTCTTCTAGGCTACCTTCACCTCCACTCCGCTACCACCTTTTCAAATGTCTTAAGTGTTGTTTCCCCCCCACCCCCCATTAGAATGTAAGTTCTTTCAAAACAGAGGCTATTTTACTTAGTACTTTGTATTTCCAATGCTTAGCATAGTGCTTGGCACACAGTAAATGCTTGTTAACCAACTTAACTACTTGATACAACTTAACTTTCCTCTGTATCTATAGGATGTCATGAACAAGAATTGTGTCATTTGAGAAGGCACAGATGAGTTGTAATCTGTGACACTGAAGGGACTCCATTCAGATATGGGTTCATCAAAGTATGAGAATATTGGCTCTTATTTATAACCATCCTTTTCCCCGCAAGATCAATAAAACATTAACTCCTGTGGAAAAAAGAAAGAAAAAGAAAAAAAAAAGAAACAGTCCTTGTCTTTAAAGGGCTTATGTTTTACCAGAAGAGACAACATGTTCCTATATAGGTGTATGCAAACATGCATTAAACAGTTGGAGAGAATTAGCACAGTGTAATAGACAGA
This sequence comes from Dromiciops gliroides, assembly GCF_019393635.1. NCBI lineage: Eukaryota > Metazoa > Chordata > Mammalia > Microbiotheria > Microbiotheriidae > Dromiciops > Dromiciops gliroides. The sequence continues at coordinate 154,401,465 of NC_057861.1, forward strand.
AAGGTGGCCTTGGGACTATTTCATTCTTATTCTTGTGTGTGCCCCAACTTTCCAGATACACTGGAGACACTTTTGGGCGAACCCAGGGTTTGTGTGTCTATGTAGAGAGGCAATATAGTGTAGAGAACAGAGAGATGGTCTTAAAACTAGGAAGACCTGAGTTCAAGCACTTCCTCTCATATCTACTCATTATTCTCACAACAACCCCATGAGGTAGGTACTATTATTATCATCCCCATTTTAAAGATGAGGAAATAGAGACTGAGAGACATTAAATGACTTGCTTAGGATTACATAGTCAAGGAAGTATTTGAGTGAGGATTTGAACTGCAGTCTTCCTGACTCTAAGACCCATGCTCTATCCATTGTGCCACTTAACCATCCTAGACAACAATCTGAGACTATAAATTATAGAGAAGGCACCAGTCTGCATTGGTGGAGAGTGTTTCTTTACCTGCGGCTTCCTCATTCCAATGAAATCACAGTTCCATTCTCTGTCCCTGTCATCATGTCCAAAATAATTATATGGCTATAAGATGACTTTGAGATGCAGACACTGGATAATTATGGGGTTCTTGAAAATTCTCAAGTAGAAGATGACTCTTGAATTGAGCTTTCTTAGAAAGTAGGAGTCTTCATAAATGTTTGTTGAAGTTTTATAAAGATGAAGGGATCCCAGGATGAGGTCTATCTTAGACATTCCATAGGACTTCCACATCAGTCCTCAAGTCTAGGTGAATTTAACTTAGGTCCAAGTTTTGCCTTAATGTTATTTTTCAAGTACCTTCTTTGACACCACAATATCACTTAATAATGTGGGGGAGTCCTAACAATCCTACAGACCCTGTAGCTATATTAAAGGTGCTTCATGGCAATGGAATAACTCAAAAGCCAGACATTTCATATAGTAAAAACCCAATTTAGAACTAAAGTAGACTCACAAAGTTTAGATATGAGTTAACTCTCTCTTAGCTCAACTTAGAATATGAATTGTGAAGTAAAATACAAATCGCCTATGCTAGCTTCACTTTTTTTGGAAGGGGGGAGATGAATTAAAAGCTTATTTTTTAAAAAAGGAAAATGTTGTGTTGAAAAGATGTAAGAGAGTAAATACTTAATTTTGCCACAGATGTTAAAAATGGAATAATCAGATATAAAATGAAATAAATATTCATGAGCCATGATTCATCTCTATTCCTTGATTGGGAACTGATATGTCTCCATAGCAACAGTAAAACTGGCATGCAGAAATGGGCAATTTTTTTGCATGAACATATTATTTCATAGACGTGATTGGGGATAAGAAAAAATGGGGGGAAACTGGAATTATGCTATAAATAAGGTTTAGTTAGCCAAAAGAGATGATGTGAAGGAAAAGAATTATAGAATGGTTAAGAAAATACCTGAGAGGAGATCAACAGATAAGATACAGAAAAGGTATTTGAGCAAAATGAAGAGTTTGTTAGACCAGAAGTTCTTAATATCTTAGGTTATGGACCAACTCCTTTGTCTGGTGAATTCTGTGGACCCTTTCTTAGAATAATGTTTCTAAATAGATTACAGAGCAAACCAATTATATTGAAATAAAGATTCAGGTTTTTTCCCATTCAAATTCATGAAACACCTTGAAATTTAGCTCTAAGGTTCTGGGGCCAATCCTGTTCCAAGAAAGGGATAAAAAAGAATGAAAAAAAGAAAAAAAAAGAAAGAAACCCCTGGTAGTAACTCTCTAGCTGAACATCAAAGCACAGGGACAAAAACTGACTAATAGAAGGACTGGAGATTATAGGCCAGGAACAAAGCCAGGGATTTACATATGTGGGAATCAACTTTGCTGCTGACCCTGCTAAGACTGGTATGCTGCCTTCAGTTATGGGACTCTACCCTTGTTCCCCTTTTGACAAGCCCTAGCCCCCAACCATGTTGTGTTCCAATTGTAATAACTAGAGCCCTGTTTCTCCCTCAAGTATCTGAATTTGTCTCAATTTCCCAAGAAACTGAGTCATTAGGGCTGATTTTTTTACCTGTTGCAGACATCCTTCATTAAGATTTTTCATCTGAGTAGACTCAGTTAATTAGTCTGCAAGAGACAGGATATGCTCCTTCTTCCTTGCTTCTCCTTCTCCTCCATTTCTTGACATCTCCCCATTTGTTGTTTCTTGCTCCTTCTTTGATTGCCTGCCCAGCCCCTAGGGCTCTGGCCATCCCTTTCTGATCCATTTTTCTTTCTGCAAAGACAATACCATGACAAAATATTAATATGAAAAAAGAAAAGAATGGGAGAAATGAGGCAAATACAAAAACATTTTGTGAATTGTTATTTTTATAGAAATTAGTATTCTGGTCATTTGCTGAAGTTGTCAGTTGTCTCTGGTTAAGCTGACCCCTTCCTTGCCTGGTGAATTTTGAATCTCCCTATTTATAGAATTTAATGAAGATCAGGAGAAGGTGGGATAACAAGTATGTTTGAACAAAGAGGTGGAAGAAGCCACCTCTTTGATTGCTTTTGTGTTCTTAGAAGGAACCAAAATGTAATTTAACCTAGCCTTCACTACATGGGAAATGAAAAGAATAAATAACTCCCTGATGCCCACCTACAGGGAATATTTTGCTACTCATTTTGTTTGACATATTTCAATGCTACTGCAAAGAGCATATTAACTAACCTTGGGCAAGAGTCCATTTATGAGCCAATAACAATTGTTATCTCAAATAGACTTTAATTGTCCTAGTGTGATCCAATCTTCCAACAGACATTGTACCAATATTTCCAGTTCATTGTATTTCACTTTAATTATTGAAATTGATATAACTGTTTTTATTTTGAATTTCCAAGGCAGTGATAGCACATATGTATCCCTTTATAGGCTGTTTCATAACTGCCTAATTATATTTATTCAAGTCACTAGACAGTGTCCTAACCCCTGTGAAGTTGGCTATTTCTTTATAATGTTGGCAGGATGACTGGTAGCACTTGAATTTATTGTTCATTTAAATAACTTTCCAAGTTTTCCTATATATCCACAAGAAGTTGTTCTGGTTGAGTTATGTTTTCACTTTTCTGACATTTCCACCCATCTGACAACCTCTTCTGAGATGGATGGCCCATGACGATTTTGTTATTGTTGTTCAGTCATTCCTTTATGTACAACTCTTTGTAACCCCATGGACCATAGCATGCCAATGCTTTCCATGGGGTTTTCTTTGCAAAGATACTAGTGGTTTGGCAGGCAAACAGAGGTTAAGTGACTTGCTAAGGGTCACAAATCCAGTAAGAGTCTGAGGCCAGATTTAAACTTATATCTTCCTGACTCCAGGCCCAGTGAGCCACCTAATTGCCTCTTTGACTACTTTGACCTATTGCTTATTTTACCTTCATGACATGGACTCAGGAATTTACATATTTTTGGAGGGAGTTAGTTCTTATCACAAAGAGAAGATTATAGAAGTATTCAAACATATCATGTGAATTGCTGGTATAGAATTGCTATAGGGAATACTGGTAACAGTGAAGAAAGGTGGTAGGTTAAAAGATTTTTTAAATAAATAGTTGATGTGATTCTCCCCCCCCCTTTTTAAAGTAAGGGTGTTAATTCTCTAGAATTTTAAAGAGCATTCTCAATATCTCCATCAGATTCTCTCACTTTACTTGGCTATATTCTCATAGCACCTTACTTTTTGCCATTCTTAATGCTGGTAGCAGCAATTCATAGCACACTTCAGTTATTCCTCCCTATTAACCCCTTTTAAGATCTAGACCAGTTTCTCTCTTCTTATATGCAGAAACCAAAACTCCCACATTTCCTATATTTCTTATTCTAGATAATATATTTTCAAGTGGAATTGTGGTCATAAAAAGATGCCATTTCCTATTATCCCAATAGAGTTCTGAGATAATTTGTTGTTGTTTTTTTTAATCTGGTAGTCACATCATTGGCATTTTGTCCACTGATGCAGATTGCCACACTTATGCATTCCGTTCTGTGACTCTTGTCCGTGTTCTGTAAACTTAGAAAAGGAGGTTCAGAGGGTCTTGCTCTCATTCTCTTCATATTGTGTAGATGCTAAAGGAGAATGTGTGACATCCATTAATTATCCATCACTTTTGTTATATACATAGCTCATCTTTTCTTACAGTCATCTATTTCTCTGTTAACATACTATATCCCACTTCTTATATGATTCCTCATTTGAAATATGTTTCAATCTGCTCTCCCCACTATATACCTCTCTATGTTGACCTTTGGGTGATCCTCAACTTTGGGTGATCTTTTTTTTTGGGGGGGGATCTTTGAAGACTAGTATTCTAATAACTAGGAGATAATTATAACACCTAAATAACATTGGTGATAGAATGATGGCCTATCCTTCATGAAGTCATATTCCAATCTGAATTTGATGAGGAAAGTGAGATCCAGAGAGCAAAGATGGCTTGTCTATATTTCCTAGGTCAAGCCTACTGCATTGTCTAATGTGCTGGTAGAGGTCCATAGCCGACTTGTTAGCTTCATTTGCTTATATGAAAGAATTGAGCAGGATGGCTGCATTTGTGTGTCCAGATGTTGAAAAAGCAACTCATTTAGAGTGGCATTTCAACTGTTTTTTTTTCCTCAACACTTAATGAGAGACTCAGCTATTTGAATCACTTCCATCTGCCTGAAGCATGAACTTTGCATGGAAGTGCTTTATTGGATTTTGATTTCATTGTGAGGAAGATGGTACTGTGACGGTTTTTGCCTATAGCTGAAGGTGCATACAACTTATACTTAGGGTCAACAGAGGAAAACCATTAAGTTGTCACTTTCTGAAAAAGTGGAAATGGACAGAATTTCAAAAGGGAAAAATGTGTTAGTAATGGAATGTAATTAAGCTTGAAATCATATCCAATCTATTTTTGTCCTCTTTTTCAATGATGACAGTGCTAGAAACCAATCTATAGTTGATGCAGATAGAATTTTATGATAACTACATTATTGGATGCAATATAACAGTTTCTTGATTTTCACTGACACATCCAATATCCTTTATTGCTGGATATCAAAGTATAATATGTTAGATAAGAGGTCTGTTGAACCTCTATGTATATGTGTGTGTGTATGTGCGTGTGTTTATGAGAGAGAGAGAGAGAGAGAGAGAGAGAGAGAGAGGGGCACAAAAGAAAGAGACAGAGATAGTGATAGAAAATTCAATTAGCCAATAAACATTTATTAAGTATCTACTATGTGCCAGGCACTGTGCTAAATGCTGGATACATAAAGAAAGGCAAAGTGCAGTCCCTGTCCTTGACAAGCTCACAATCTAAGGAGCAGTTAACATGAAAATAACTATGTACAAACAATCTATATTCATACTAAACCAAAAGAAGGGAATCATTAGAACTAAGACAAAATTTGGAAAGGCTTCTTGTAGAAGGTAGAATTTTAGTGCTGACGTAAAGGAATCCAGGAAATCTAAGAGATGGAGATGAAGAGCAGAACATTATATGCATGTGGGTTACAGATAGTAAAAATGTCTGCAGTGAGGAGATGGAGTTTCTTATTTGAGGATCCAATGTCACTGGATATATGTATATGTGTATATGGCAGAATGCAAAGTGTAAGAAAACTGGAAAAGAAGTGGGGGAGATTATAAAAATCTTTGAATAGGAGAGGATTTCTATTTGATCCTGTAGGTGATGATGAGGTGTTAGAGCTGAATGAGTGGGGAGGACTGGTGACTGGGAGGAACTCGTGGCAGGTAGGCTATTACAGTAGGCTATTACAATATGGAAGTATGTGGTGATGAGGGCCTACACCATGGGGATTCACAGTGTCAGAAAGGAGAAGAGGACAGAAAAGATAAATATTTCAAAGGTGAAATTGACAGGGTTTGGCAACAACTTGGATATGGGAGGTTAGAGAGAATAAGGAGTCAAGGATAATACCTAGGTTATGAGCCTAGGTGACCAGGAAGATATCCTCAACAGTAATAGCGAAGTTAAGAAGAGGGGAGAAAAAAGACATCCCCCCAAAAAGAGAGACAGCCCTATATTATAGCAGCTCCTTTTGTGGTGGCTAAGAATTGGAAATCAAAGGAATGCCCATCAATTGGGGAATGGCTAAACAAACTGGTATATGATGGTGATGGAATATTATTGTGCTATAATAAATGAGAAGCAGGATAACTTCAGAAAGGCCTGGAAAGACATGTATGAAATAATATATAGTGAAGTGAGCAGAACCAAGAGAATGTTGTACACAGAAACAGCAACATTGTTAGATGAAGAACTGTGAATGACTCGACTACTGGCAACAATACAATGATCCAAGACAATCCCAAAGGACTATTGATGAAAAATTCTATCTCCAAAGAAAGAATTGATATTGATGGAACAGACTGAAGCATGGTATTTTTCACATTCTTTCATTTTTTTCTATTAATTACGTTTTCATGTACAAAATGACAAATATGGTGATGTTTTACATAATCCAAAAAAAAAGAAGAGGGGAGAAAGATTAATTCAGTTTTAGATTTTTTCAGTTTAATATCTCTATGGTACAGGATATCCAGTTCAAGATGTTCAATAGGCAGTTGGAGATACTAAATTGACAATCAGCAGAGAAGTTAGGGCTGGATAAGTAGTTTTGAGAATCATCTGTATAAAGATCTTAATTGAAGCCATGAGAGCTATTGGGATCACAAGTGAAATAGCTAGAGGGAGAATAGAAGTCCCAGGACAAAGCTCTGGGGGACACTTTTATTTAGCAGACATGGCCTAGATTCTAGGGGTAATTTAAGAGATTGTGGCTTATAGTACTATCTCTGATGAGCTTCCATCTAGTCTGCTGCCCTCAATATCAATGAACCAGTTGATATAAATTCAATTTTACAGAGGGATATTTATTGAGAAAGTATAGTAATGCAGAAGTACAAATCACTCACCATACCTCACTAAGGTACACTTTACCTTGACACATAGTAGCCACTTAATGCTTATTTCTTTCTTTCCTAACAATAATACTGCTATAAAAATAATAAAAGAAACATAAGCAAAAGGTATACAGCTAAATATTTCCTTCCTTGCTAGGGAGGAAAGCAAAGTGGCTTTCCTTACTTTCCTTTGGCCAAGAGGTTCTTCCATTTACTCAAAGTTCACAAGTTGTATCCTGGTCCATTCCACCTCTGCCTATCCCTTTATCTAAGATTAGGAAAGAATAATGACCACAGAAGCAGACACCATGAGCCAAGCATCACATGGTAGTGAGGTTAGGGAGGGCTCTCCCATACAGCAGCTCACACAGCATGTAGTCTTTCTCACTTAAAGGCAGTCAGGGAAGAGAGCAAGAGATCATTCCTTGGAACCTTGTGTTTGCACTCACAGTTCTGCTGCCTCATCTAATTAGAAACTCTGTCACCACAGTATAAACTCTTCAGTCACTCAGAGCCAGAAAAAGGCTTACCAAAACTCTACCTGTTAGATTCAAACCAAGCAGGGTATATTGCATACAAACTGTCTAACCCACCAAGGAGGTTAAATCCATGCATGATACAATGACTGAGCCCTCATTAAACAGTCTCCCATTATGTTTTCTTTTTCTTCCTTCCTTCCTTCCTTCCTTCCTTCCTTCCTTCCTTCCTTCCTTCCTTCCTTCCTTCCTTCCTTCCTTCCTTCCTTCCTTCCTTCCTTCCTTCCTTTCTTCCTTTCTTCCTTTCTTCCTTTCCTTCCTTCCCTCCCTCCCTCCTTCCTTCCTTTCCCATCCTTCTTTCTAGCAGAAAGTTATAAAGGTCTTTGGAAATGAGAGGCAAATAGGTTGAAATAAAGATTTTAGCTTACCTAATTTGTACCTTTCTACAAAGATCTTACTGTCTTTTCTGTGGGCACTGGATAACAGATTTTTCATCCCATCCCTGTTCAGCCTACTTTATAATTCTTGATTGACTGGAAAGTCTTTCAGAGTGACTCCTGAAGCTTCTTTTTTCTTTCCTTTTCTCCCCATCTGAAAGCTTCCTACAGGCAACTTTAAAGAACTTATTTTCCTTGTGAAACTTTAGGATTCATTTTGATATTAATGACTGAAGGCTGCTGCTATAGCTCATGGCTGGTTAGCTGAGGTGGGTGTGTTTCTGTTCTTTATCATGTGGTGGACAAAGTACTGGCCTGGGAGCCAGGCAAACTTGGTCCCTGCCATGGTTTTGCCAATATATAGCTTTGTCACCTTGCTCCTTAGCCTCTCTGGGCCTCAGTTTCTAAAACGACTGACTGACTCAGATAGTCCCCAAGCCTCATTCTACATCTAAAATTTCATCATCCTACAACTTAGCCTGATTCAGGTTCCTGCTTGCGATCATAAACACACAAGGTTAGAGCAAGGATATACGTAATACATTTACATAGTACTTTATGACTACAGAATAGTTTCCATACATCATTTTACTTGAACTTCATACTAAACCATGTAGGTGGATAATGCAGAGAGATTTTACTTAGAGGCCTAAGATGACTGTGGCCAGTCCAGGATTCAAAACCAAGTATTCAGAGTTAAATGCCCTTTTTAGGACACAGAAATGGAGAGAACTGCTCCCTTCCTCCAATGTAGTTTTCCCAGTTGGGTTAGTCTCCCTCTTCATTCCTATTACTTTTATTCCTTAAATTGTGGGAATTTATACTTTTAGTGACATGAAAAAATGACTCTGCCTGTGATCAGGGAGGCTATAATCATCAATTCAATGGTACTCTTTACAAGCTAGGCTTCTAAAAAGGAGAAATTCAAAAGGGTAAAAGGAATGTTCCCTACTCAAGAATTTATTGCAATTGCACTCTCTTGTATGTAAGGGGGAAAACTGGCTTGATTGTTTATTATAAAGAAAACCAAGAGATAAATCGCACATAAGGTAAATATGATTTAATAGAAACACATATTTATATTTAAATTACACATGTAGGATTCAGGGCTATAAGCAACCTTGTGACATTGTAGTTCATTTAGTCTTATTTCCTCATTTTTCAGATGAAGAAATTGGGGCCTAAAGAAATGAGGTTACTGATCCCAGGTCCCACAGCTAAATGGCATGGCAGGGATTTGAACTCAATTCTCTTTACTTTAATTCTGGTGTTATTTTTGATCAAGTAGGAAACAACATTCTTTGCATTTCCTTTCACTAACATTTATTGCAATAATTTCAATCATATAAAATCAATCGCTCGATTCTATATGTATATTACAAATATTAATATAATGAGCAGTAAAAATGTAATAACTGAGCAACACATGAGATTTATAAAATATTTTCCCCATTACTTACATGTAGAATTATATATAACATTTTTACACTTAAAGTATCTCTCTTTAAATAACTATTTCATACATATCTTGAGCCTTTTAAAGTCAAAATCTTTGCATACTATAAAGTCTTTGCAGTATATAAAATGCTTCATTAAATGTTATCTAACATGTCTAAAGCAATGCATTCGGTGCTATTATACTTTCCCCAAGAAGCCTATGTTTAATTACAGCCTCGAATGATTAATTTCCACAGTTAAAAAGAAGTCAAAAGAACTTTGAGATTGACTTTGCTGTATAAACGCACTGCAAAATTGGGAAATAATTCATCAACCTCAAAGGGGGAACTGTAAGTGACAGTGGAACTCTTATATAATGAATTCTAGGGATGAAAGTTTGATATTTTCTGCTTCTATGCTACAGTTGAGGCCAGGATTCTGGAGCTCTCTTTATTTATGTAAGATCAGGGGTAATTCATTCACCTCTTTATAACTCAATGTCCTCATGTATGAAATGAAAGGGTTAGGCTAGATAATAGCTTAGACATTTCTTCATACTAAATCTCTGACCATATTAACTGTTTTAAGACATGATAGGATCATTTAAAGAGCAGAGCCAAGTGTTGAAAATTCAATTCAAACAAGTCATTAAATGGTTCCTATGTGTCAGACACAGCGAATGGCTAGGGATACAGAAGCAAAAACCAGTCTCTCACCTTAAGAAGCTTACATTCTACCAGGGGTACAACTTAAACATAGATAAGTAAATCCAAAGCCAAGGTAATTTGAGGAGCATAGACACATAAATATCTGGGGCTTCCAGAAAGATTTCCCCAAGTAAAGTGGTTATCATGGACTTTTTTCTTGCATATAACAAAGCTAACTTTTCAGGCTTCCTTCTCTACTTCTTTCTTAAAATTAGCTTGGGCATCAGTCCAATAGGAATCTCTGTGCTTAGTACATTATCAATAGAAAAGATTTAATGGGTCTGTTAAAAAGAATTGGGATGGTGTTATGGTGGTGAAAAATGGAAATTTGACAATGGAGTCATTGAATCATGAAGTAAACACAAAGGACTCTTTGAACATGTGAATTATAACTTTTATTGTATTTGGAATTTTTTCTTATAATTCAGCTTAAACCATGTATAAAAATACAGTATGATGAATGATTTCCCAGGAGAGCAAATATTATTGTAAACAATGTCATTTAATAAATGTTTAAATAAAGCAACAGACTATTAATATTTAGGTATTTGTTTGAAAAGTCTTTCATATGCTTCAAGCAGTTGAAACCATGCAGTTTTCTCAAATATGATGGGGGAAAAACTGTAAAAAAAAGTCCTAATGTTTCTTCCCTTTCACCCTGTCAACTTTCCCTGTTCCTCACCCACACGCTGGAAGTATAAAGCTTGAATTCAGTTAACAAGAACTTAATTTTCAAGGTACCTGAACAATGTTAGAAAATAAAATTGCATGGGAGCTCATTTTCCCAGTAAATGTTGGTGAAGCAAAGTTAATGATTATATCCAAACACAACTGGGAATGCCACATGGCTGCTGCTTGCAAGCACCATTTGTTTTCTCCCTTTATTTTCTCTTGGACCATTGCATGTATTTGGCACTTGCTAATTCTAAAAATATTTAATTGATGCATTTAAGGGGGGTAATTTAAATAGACTACAAAGAAAATAGCCTATTTGGAAGGTAATGTATTTGGTTCTATGGTCTGCATTTATCCTCATGCTGTTGCCTATAGCAGAATATAAGAGGGAGAACCATAAAGTCCAAAAGCAAAAATAAACATGCCTTTGAATGGCTCACAGACTATGCCAGGTTTGGAGCAGCTGCAGTCTGGGGACAGAATCAAATAATCTAGTCAAGCAGAAAAACTGAATCAGAAATAGGGCTGTGTGCATCCAGGCTTGGCCTTGACATTATGATATATAACATATACACACATATGTATGTATATGTGTATATGTACATACAAATATATCCCATGTTATATCATTATATATGACATATATGTTTTCCTTCAGTGATGCCTTTTAGTTCCATAATCTTATGATAACATTGCCTTACTATTTTCTCCATCCAAACTTACTTTCCCCTGCTCACTTTCTAATTGACCCATGGTATTAATGGTTCAGTGTATTACATCTTCATGTAAAATATTTGCATCTTATAAGGGCCTTTATGAAGACACAAAGCTATAACCCAAAGGAATGACTCTAAAGCAGGGGATTTTAATTGGGGTTCTGTGAATTTAAAGAAAATGATTCCTATATTTCAATATAATTGGGGCTTTTGGGTAATGCTTTCCCATATATATGCATGCATGCATGTATGTATACATATATATGCATAACTGCATAGTTCATCTATCTATGTACATTATTCAGAAGAGTAGTCCATAGGCTATACTATATTGTAAAAGGGTTTGTAAATTGTAAAAGGGATTGTACATAGGCTATACTAGACTTCAAAAGGGGTCTATGACACAAAAATTGTTTCAGTTATAGTTCCTGTTTTTTCTATTTCATTTATTTGGAAATCAATGTCCTGTGGCATTGCTGAATCTTCAAAACTTGAGTTTCTTCAATGTAAAATGAAGGGGTCGGGGCAGCTAGATGGTACAGTGGTAAAGCACTGGCCCTGGATTCAGGAGTACCTGAGTTCAAATCCAGCCTCAGACACTTGACACTTACTAGCTGTGTGACCCTGGGCAAGTCACTTAACCCTCATTGCCCTGCAAAAAAATGAAGGGGTTGACCTACATGACCTCTGGTATCCCTTCTAGATTTAACTCTATTATCTTTTTAGGGCCAATTATGTTAAGCATCATAGTGTCCAGTGAACATCTTCATTCATTTCTACAATGTTTAAAGGTAAGGTGGTTCCAGTACACTGTGGGAAAAGAATGAACCACACTGACCTTATCTTGTGACTCAATTGTGGAGCTAGTTTATTTCCCTTATATTCAATTATGGGTTAAGTCCAATTTCTGTCTCATGAGAAAACTTTATTCAATCATGGAAATTGTGAAAAAACTCTATTGCATGGTTTGACCCTGGTCCTGTGTGGCTGGGAAGCTGGAGCAACTCTACTTCTTCCTTAGAGGCCTTTAACTAAGGACCAAAGTTTTGCTGACAGAAACCCAGTCAGATCTGAAGACTAATGAAAGGAGTTTTCTCATAATTATACATTTCAAGTATCACATATATGCCTTCTAAAACATGGCCTTATACTGGTCAATTGGTTATTGGCTTTTTGTTCCTTTGTTTAGAGACATTTGGAGGAAGTTGGACATCTCTTTTTCTGATTTTAGGGAATTGTACCTGGTCACTCTTCCCTGTCCAACTTGGAAAGTCCCTATTTTTTCTGCCAACTAGAAATCAGATCACTAATTTTACATCCTGCTTAATGGTTTTCTTTTAATTAGTTCCTTTGCCTCTTTGAAATATAATGGAGTGGTTTGCCATTTCTTTCTCAAGTGGATTATCTTTTGTCAGAACTTTTCACTATGACTTATCCTTCTTGGTTAAGGCATGGCATAGGTCATAATTTCATTGAGTTACACAAGCTCCTTTGCCACAACAGGGCAATGAACTGGGGTGGGAGGGGATTGGTGGTCATTACCTGGGTCTCATCACTAAGGCATCTTTCTTTTGGATCCACTTACTCCTTAACATTGGATAAGCATCCACAGGGATAAGTGCCATACTTTTCCCTCTCCTAGAGTGACTGAATCAGTGGTCAGAATGCTCTCTGTGCAACCTTTCCACATCTTCTTCACCACTATTTTCCCCCCAGGTTAAAAATATCTAGTTATGCTTCTTTGTAGGAGGAATAATGAGAGAGAGATAGAAGAGAGGCCCCAAACAAATTTCAGCAATTTCACAATTTCTATAATGGCCAGCCTCTGCTTCTTTTGTGAGATGAATGATTCCAAACCAGGATATAATGTCCAAGTCTGTCATAGCAATTCGCATTTAACCAGTGCTCTTAGGTTTATAAAGAATTTCCCTCAAATTAATACCCCAATGTAGAAAACATAATTGTTATTATTCCCATATTACAGATAAGTCTCAGATGTTCAGTGTGATCACACATCTAGAAAGTATATGAGGCACAAAAGGTTCTTAGACCACCCAACTCAACACCTTGTGCACTATACATTATACCAATCTTTTGAAATAAAGCCTGATTTGAAAGAACCAAAAAATTCTATCTCATCCATATCTCTTATCACCATTAACAGCTAGTTTCTCACTTTAGGTGGTATAGTGGGGAGAGAACTGGCCTTGATATCAGTTGTGTGACCCTGGATAAGTTGCTTAATCTCTCTGGGACTCAGTTTCTTCCTTTACAAAATGAGCACATGGGACTCAATTGTCTTTACGGTTGCTTGCTGCTCTAAGTATGTGTTCTTATGATTTTTGTATTTTAACTTTATTTGTCTGATTCTTGATCTTATTACTTTCTTTGGACTTACTATTTCTATCCTTATCACTCCATGTGCTTTCCCGCCTCTGTTCTGCTTAGACTATTCTCAGTGCTTGGAAGGTCCTCCTACCACTGGATACCTCTGCAGGTCTCTTCAGTTTATCTTTTCAAACTCAACTCATATACCACTTTCAAAATGAAGCTTGCAATGATTTTCCACCTTTTTAAACTTTAATATATTTTATTTAATTAAATATTTCCAAATTACATGTAATCTTTTTAATGTTCATGTTTGAGAATTTTGATTTACAAGTTTTGTGCTTTCTCACCCCTCTACTAGTCCTTGAGAATAAATATATTGATTATCTTTGTGAAGTCATGCAAAATGTTTCCATATTAGCCTTGTTATAAAATAAAACACAAAAAACCAAGAAAAATAAAGATTAAAAAGTATAACTCAATCTGTAAAGAGAGATCAGTTCGCTCTCTGGAGGAGCATCGAATTTTTTATCATGGGTCCCTTGGAATTGTCTTGGACCATTGCCTTTATCAGAATAGTTGTCTTTCACAGTTAAGTATCATTGTAATATTTCTGTTACTGTGTACAATGATCTCCTGGTCCTAATCATTTCATCTCTCTCTTTATCAGTTCATAAAAGTTTTCCCAGGTTTTTCTGAAACTACCCTGCTCATCATTTCTTACAACTCAATACAATTCTATCACAATCATACATTACAACTTGTTCAGCCATTCTCCAGTTGACGGGCATCCTCTGGATTTATAATTCTTTGTCACTATATACACACACATATGCTATAAATATTTTTGTATAAATAGAGCCTTTTCTCTTTTCTTTGATCTCTCTGGGATATAGGCATAGTAGAGGTATTGCTGGGACAAAAGGCATGCAGAATTTTATGGCTCTTTGGGACAAGTTCCAAATTGATCTTCAGAATGGTTTGATTAGTTCATAGCTCCACTAACAGTACATTGGTATCCCAATTTTTCTGCATCCCATCCAACATTTGTCATTTTCCTTTTTTTTATATTAGAGAATCTGATGGATGTAAGATAGTATCTCAGAGTTGTTATAATGTGCATTTCTCTAGTTAGAACAGAGAATATGACTATTGGGGGCTTTAATTTCTTTTTTTTTTTTTTTGAAACTTTATATTCATGTCCTTTGACCATTTGTCAATTGGGGAATGGCCCTTAGTTTTATAAATTTGCTATAGTTCCCTATATATTTGAGATATAAGGTCTTTATTAGAGAAACTTGCTGTAAAACCCCTCCCCCACCCAGTTTCCTGTTTCCTTCAAATTTTGGCTAGATTGGTTTTGTTTGTGTAAAACATGTAATCAAAATTATTCCTTTTCCTTCCTATGATGTACTTTACATCTTATTTGGTCATAAACACTTCTCTTATTATAGAGCTGACAGTTATATTTTTCCATTTTCTCCTAATTTACTGATTATATCATCCTTTTCTCTATACCATTTTATCCTTTTTGGCCTTATCCTGGTATACAGTATGAGATGTTGGCTTACACCTAGTTTCTTCCAAACGTTTTCCAGTTTTTTCAATAATTTTTGTCAAATGGTGAGTACTTAATACAAAAGTTGGGTCTTTGGGTGTATCAATCACTAGATTACTGTAATCTACTATTGTGTACCTAATCTATTTAACTAATACACCACTATCTATCTTAGTCAGTACCACTTTGTAATGTAGTTTGAAATCTAGTAGTGCTAGTCCACCTTCATTCACCTTTTTTCATTGATTTCCTTGATATTCTTGACATTTTGTTATTTAAGATGAATTTTGTTATTATATCTCTAGCTCTATAAAGTAATACTTGGATAGTTTGATTAGTATGGTATTGGATAATTAAATTAACTTAAGTAGAATTGTCATTTTTATTACATTGTCTCAGCACACCCATGAGCAATTAATTTCTCCAATTGTGTAGATCTGTACTTATGTGCAAAGTGTTTTGCAATTGTGCTTGTATCATCCATAAATCTGCCTTAGTGAGTAGATTCCCAAGTATTTTGTAGAGTCTGCAGTTATTTTTTCTATCTCTTGCTTCTGGATTTTGTCAGTAATATATAGAAATGCTGATGATTTATGTGGGGCTATTTTATATGCTGCCAATTTGGTAAAGTTGTTAATTGTTTCAACTAGTTTTTAGTTGATTCTCTAGGATTCTCTAAATATGCCATCATATCATCTCCAGAGAAGAGTGATAATTTTTTCTTTATTGCCTATTTTTATCTTTTCCATTTTTTCTTTTCTTATTGCTATGGCTAGCATTTCTAATACAGTATTAAATAATAATGATGACAATGGACATCTTTGCTTTCATCCTGATCTAATCAAGAAGATTTCAAGTTTATTCTTATTGCAGATAATGCTTGTTCTTGGTTTTAGATAGGCACTACTTAAATTTTATTTTATTTTATTTGTGATATATACTTAAATTGTATACATATATCAAACATAGATGTAATATGCACATACACAAGTATATGACATATAATGTATATTTTCTATATTATAACATTTAGATATACCTAGAAACATTCTAATATCTATATCTATATCTATATCTTAGTATTTTAAATCCTTCCTCTTCCTTTTTTTTATCAACAGGCAGTACTCTTTTTTTGGTCTTTTTAAAAATACAGGTAAATAACTTTTATAAATAATGTATACATATCAATTTATGTAAATATTATAAGACAAATTTATTAAAATATAATTACCATATAAATAAGATCTAAATAACTCATCTATGCACTATATATATATTTATATGTATATATTTATATGTGTGCATATAGATACATATATACATCCTATACCCTTCCCAGCACATTCCTCCCCCACCTTTTTCCCCGGTTAAACATTTTTATTTATAGTTTTATGTTCCAGTCTCTATCCCTCCTCTCCCTCCCCTCCTCCATTCCCAAGGTGGCAAACAATCTATTATGGGTTATACATATACGATCATGGAAAACATAATATTTGTCACTTAATAAAAAAATATGAAAAAGAGCATGCTTCAGTCTGTTCCATCGATATCAGTTCTTTTTTTGGAGGTGGATAGAATGTTTCATCAATATTCTTTTGGGATTGTCTTGGATTATTGTATTCTTGAGAATAGTCAAGTCAGTCACAGTTCTCCATCAAACAATATTGCTGTCTCTGTATACAGTGTTCTCTTGGTTCTGCTCACTTCCCAATACATCATTTCATACATGTCTTTCCAAGCTTTTTTGAAGTCATCCTGTTTATCATTTCTTACTGCACAGTAATATTCCATTGCCATTATATACCACAGATTTTTTTTAACCATTCCCCAATTGATGGGCATACCTTTGATTTCCAATTTTTAGCCACCACAAAAAGAGCTGCTATAAAGATTTTTGTACAAATATTTCTTTTTCTCTTTTGGGGGATGAGTTTGGGATATAAACCAAGTAGTGATATTGCTGGATCAAAGTGTATGCACAATTCTATAGCCCTTTGGGCAGAGTTCCAAATTGCTCTCCAGAAGGGTTGAATCTTTTCACAACTCCACAAACAGTGGATTAGCATCCCAGTTTTCCCACAATCCCTCCAACAATCAATATTTTTCATTCTTGTTATATTTGCCATTCTAATAGGTGTAAGGTGATATCCCAGTTGTTTTAATTTGCATTTTTCTGATCAATAATTATCTAGATAATTTTTTTCATATGATTATTGATAACTTTGATTTCTTTATCTGAAAACTGCCTGTTCAAATCCTTTAACCATTTATCAATTGAGGAATGATTTGTATTTTTAAAATTTGACATAGTTCTTTATATATTTGAGAAATGAGACTTTTTTCAGAGATATTTGTTTCAAAAATTCTTTCCCAGTTTTCTACTTCCCTTGCAATCTTGGTTACATTAGTTTTGTTTTTGAAAAAGTGTTTTAATTTTACATAATCAAAATTATCTATTTTACATTTACTTTTATTCTCTATATCTTCTTTGGTCCTTCTTCCCCTGTCAATAAATCTGACTGATAGACAATTCCACACTCCTTTAATTTACTTATGCTATCATCCTTTATTTGTAAATCATGTACCCATTTTGACCTTATTTTAGTATACAGCACAAGATGTTGGTCTATACCTAATTTTTGCCATAGTGTTTTCCAGTTTTCATAGCAGTTTTTGTTAAATAATGAGTTTTTTCCCCCCCAAAGCTTGGATCTTTGGGTTTATCATATACTAGATTGCTATGGTCATTTACTATAGTATTGTTTCTATCTATTCTATTAAATTTTTAAGAAAAGATCTAATGGTTCCTATGATTTAAAAAAATTTTTTTTTTTGGTGGTGAGGCAATTGGGGTTAAGTGACTTGCCCAGGGTCACACAGCTAGTAAGTGTTAAGTGTCTGAGGCCAGATTTGAACTCAGGTCCTCCTGAATCCAAGACCGGTGCTCTATCCACTGCACCACCTAGCTGCCTGTCCTATGATTTTTAATATTTTGATAGGAATGGGCATTGCATTTTGTCAAAAGCTTTTTCTGCATCTATTTATATAATCATATTTTTCTGTTGTTTTTGTTATTAATGTGGTCAATTATGGTCAATTCAAACATTGAGCCAGTCCTGCATTTCTGTTTAAAATTCAGCCTAATAACTGAACATGGTCTTTGGGATATGATTCTGTAGTTTTTCTGCTAGTACTTTATTTTTAAAAATTGCATTCATATTCATTAAGGAAATTGATTTATAGGTTTCTTTTTGTTTTTGTTCTCCTTGGTTTAGGCATCAAAATCATATTTGTCTCATAAACAGAATTTATTAGGAATACTTTCCTATTTTTTCAAATAGCTTTTAGAGTATTGGAATTAATTGTTCCTTGACTGTTTGGGAGAATTAATTCATAAATCAATGTGGTTCTAGGGAATTTTTTTCTCAGGACTGTTCAATTTCTTTCTCTAAGCTATTGTTTCATTTCCTCTTCTGTTAATATGGGCAATATATATTTTGTTAAATATTTATCCATTTCAGTGAGATTATCAATTTTACTAGCATGTAATAGGGCAAAATAACTCAATAATTTCTTTAATTTGATTTTCTTTTGTGGTGTGTTTACCCTTTTCATTTTTGATACTAGCAATTTGGGTTTTTCTTTTTAAAAATGAAATTAATCAATGTTTTACCTATTTTTTTTTGTTTTTCCCATGTAAACAGCTTCAAGTTTTATTTATTAGTTCAATGGTCTTTTATTTTCAATTTTATTAATCTCTCCTTTGACTTTCATGATTTTCATTTTGGTGTTTAATTGGGGATTTTAGTTTATTCTTTTTCTAGGTTTTTTTTTTCAGTTGCATGCCTAACTCATTGATCTGCTCTTTCTTTTATTGATGTAGGCATTTAGAGATTTTTTCCCCTAATCATTGGTTTGGAGGTATCTAACAACTTTTGGTATGTTGTGTCATTATCATTTTCTTTAATGAAATTATTGATTGTTTCTATTATTTTTTCTTTGTCTTACTCATTTTTAAGGATTATATTATTTAGTTTCCAAATAATTTTTAATCTATTCTTCCTAGGCCCTAATATTTCTGCTTTTCTCCATGTATTTGTGAGGTTTTTATGCCCAATACATCATCAGTTTCTGTGAAGGTGCTGTGTAAAGCTGACAAAAAGATATACTTTTTCTTATTCAATTTTCTCCCTAGAGATCTATCATACCTAACTTTTCTAAGATTATTTCCATTTTCTTAACTTTTTTCCTAATTTATTTTATTGTTAGATTTATCTAAACCTGAAACTTGAAGCCTCCCAGTAGTATAGTTTTACTATTTCCTCTTGTTATTCATTTAACTTTCCCTTTAAGAATTTGGATGTTATGCTATTCTATACATCTATTCATTTATATATCTATCTAATCATTTATGTATTTATCATTCATTCATTCATTCATTTGTTCATTTATTTACTTATTTATTCTTTTGTTTGTTTGTCTACTTATGTTTACTATTGATATTATTTCAATGTCTTTGGTACCTTTTAGCAAGATGTAGTTTCCCTACTTATCTATTTTTATTAGGTCTATTTTTGCTTTTGCTTTGTCTGAGATCATCATTGCTACTTCTGTTTTGTTTGTGTTTTTTGTTTTGTTTTGTTTTTTATTTTAGCTGAAGCACAGTGGATTCTTCTCTAGTCCCTTATTTTAAGTTTGTCTGTGTCTCTTTTTCAAGTGTGTGCCTTCTTTTTTTTTGTTTGTTTTTTTAGTGAGGCAATTGGGGTTAAGTGACTTGCCCAGGGTCACACAGCTAGTAAGTGTTAAGTGTCTGAGGCCGGATTTGAACTCAGGTACTCCTGACTCCAGGGCCGGTGCTCTATCCATTGCACCATCTAGCTGCCCCAAGTATGTGTCTTCTAAACAGCATATTGTAAGATTTTGGTTTCTAATCACTTATGCTATCTGCTACCATTTTATGGTTGAGTTCATTCTATTTACATTCACAGTTACAAATACAAATCATGCATTTCCTTCCATTCAACTTTTTATTGTTTATCGTTCTCTCTCTCTCTCTCTCTCTCTCTCTCTCTCTCTCTCTCTCTCTCTCTCTCTCTCTCTCTCCTGTCCCTTCTCTAAAGCCTTTTTCTTTTGCTTTTGACCGTTGCTTTTCTTTATCTGTTTTCCCATTCATCACCTCCTCCATCTACCTTTAACTTCCCTGCTAAGTAAGAAAGATTTCTGTGTGCAATTTAGTGTGTTTAAATATTTTTCCCTCTTTGAGCTAATTTAGTTAGGAGTGAGGCTTAAGAATTGCCCACCTCTCCCTCCAAATTTTTCCCCTCTCCTGAAATAGCTCTTCCTTGCATATCTCTTTTACGTGACATAATTTCCCCAGTTCTCCCTCTCCTTTTCCCCTTCTCCCACAGCATCTTCCTTTACCATCTTTTTCTTTCTTTCTATCATTCCCATATAGTCAACTCACTCCTGCATACTCTGTCTATGTAGAACCCTTCTAAATTTCTTAATAATGATAAAGTTCTTAGAAGTTATGTTTATCATCTTCCCACATAGGAACATAAACAATTTAACCTTATTGAGTCCCTTACTATTTCTCTTTAGTGTTTACCTTTTTATTGTTTTCTTCAGTCTGTATTCAAAATAAGATTTTCTATTGAGCCATGCTCTTTTCATCAAGAATCCTTGAATGTCCTCTAACTTCATTAAATATCCATCCTCCCCCCAAAATGGTATGCTCAGTTTTGCTGAGTAGGTTATTCTTAGTTGTAATCCTATGTCTTTTGCCTTCTGGAATATTGTATTCAAAGTCTTCCACTCTTTTAATGTAATAAAGTTTTGTGTTATACTGATTGTAGCTCCATGATATTTGAGTGTTTTCTTTCTGTTTGCTTGAAGTATTTTCTCTTTGATTTGGGATGTCTGGAATTTGGCTATAACATTCCTGGGAGTTTCCATTTTAGAATCTTTTTCAGATGGTGATTGGTGGATTCTTTCATTGTCTATTTTAGTCTCTGGTTCTAGTAAAACAGCACAGTTTTCCTTTATAATTTCTTGAAATATGAGTAGGCTCTTTCCTTGATTAATGGCTTTCAGGTAATTTAATAATTCTTATGTTATTTCTCCTCATTCTATTTTCCAGGTAAATTGTTTTTCCAATGAGAAAGCTTTCATTTTCTCCTACTTTTCATTCTTTTAACTTTGATTTATTGATTCTTGGTGTTTCATGGCATTATTAGCTTCAACTTGCCCAATTCTAATTTTTAAGACATTTTTTCTTCAGTGAACGTTTGTACTCTCTTTTCCATTTGGCCAGTTCTTTTTTTAAGACATCCTTTTCTTATCTTTTAAAATTTGGTGCCTCTTTATAATTATCTTTTCAAAATTTTCTTCCCTCACTCTCATTTCTTAACCTTATTTTCCCTGTACCATTTAAAATTGATTTTGAAAATATTTTTAGTTCTTCCAGGAATTCTTGTTTGGCTTGTGTCCAATTCAAAGTGTTTTTACTTTTATTGTTGTTGTTTAGTCATTTGAGTCAGCCTAACTGTTAATGACCCCAATTGGGATTTTCTTGGCAAAGATATTGAAATGGTTTGCTATCTCCTTCTCTAACTCATTTTACAGATGAGGAACTGAAGCAAACAGGTTTGAATAACTTGCCTAAGTTCACATATCTATTAAATGTTTGAAGCTGGATTTGAATTCAGGTCTTCTTGACTCTGGGCCCAGTGGTCTTTCCAATATGCCACATAACTGTCTCATGGCAGGTAGTGGAGACTTGGTAAATGCTCATTGCTATATTGATCTAGCCTCTTTCTGAAAATCTTCAATAAGGATTATGGAACCTTTGAGACCATGTCATCTAATTCCCTTATGTTATAAATGAGGAAACATAGAGAGGATAAGTAACTTATCAAAGGTAGCCCCCAAGGTAGCTTATTTCACTTTTAAATAGTTATAGTTGTTGGGGAAGATTTTACTTATGGTAAATTCAAATGTGACTAAGACCAATGCCCACTGTGCTAAATTATAGGTTTAAACTGAGAAAACCTTTCCCCTTTCCCAAATGACAGGCCTTCAAATACTTCAAAAGAGCTATCATATCACCTTAAGTCTTCTTTAGACTAAAAATCCTAAGTTCCTTCAAAAGATCAATTAATCAGATTAGTTAAAAAGTATTTATTTTAGTTACTGAGTTAGATGCTGACAATAGGAACACAAACAAAAGCATCCCTTGCTTTGAGGAATCTTTAATATATTGAGAGGGACGTGAAACTATACATACATAAATACATACATACATACATGCATACATAAATGCAAGATATCTGCAAAGTAAATATCAGGTAGTTTTGGGGAAGGGAGATACCAGCAGCTTGGGGGAGGGAGAGATCAAGTGGCATTTAATTTGAGGCCAGATAGCAGGTGGAGATTCTTTTTTTTTTTTTTTTGATGATAAACTTTTTTTTTATTTAAAGTTTTGAGTTCCAAATTCTACTGTTCATTCCTTCCCCCCTGCCTGAGGTGGTAAGCAATCAGATATAGGTTATACATGTGCAATTACATAAGATATTACCCTATTAGTAATTTTATATAAGAAGATTTTAATAAATGAAAAAAATGAAAGTGAAAAATAGCATGTTTCAGTCTGTGTTCCATCAACATAAGTTCTTTCTCTGGAGTTGGATATTATAGTTCAACGTTACTCCTTTCAGATTGTCTTATATCATTGTATTGCTGAAAATAGTTAAGTCATTCACAGTTCTTCATCAAACAGTATTGTTTTCACTGTGCACAATGTTCTCCTAGTTCTGCTCAATTCACTATACATCAGTTCATATGAGTCTTCCTAGGCCTTTCTGAAATCATCCTGCTTACAGCACAATAATATTCTATCATCATGACATACCACAGTTTATTTAACCCTTCCCCAATTGATGGGCATTCCTTTGATTTCCAACTCTTAGCCACTAAAAAAAGAGCTGCTATAAATATTTTTGTACAAATAGGTCTTTTTCTCTTTTTTGGAATGTCTTTGGGATATAAAACTAGCAGTGGTATTGCTGGATCAAATGGTATTCACACAGTTTTATAGCCCTTTGGGCATAATTCGAAATTGCTCTCCAGAATGGTTGGATTAGTTCACAACTGCACCAACAGTAGATTAGTGTCCCAGTTTTTCCACATCCTCTCCAAATTCAATATTTTCCTTTTTTGTTATATTTACCACTCTGATAGGTGTGAGATGGTACCTCAGAGTTGTTTTAATTTTCATTTCTCTGATCAACAGTGATTTAGAACATTTTTTCCATATGGCTATAGATAGCTTTGATTTCTTTGTCTGAAAACTCCCTGTTTATATCCTTTGACCATTTTTAATTGGGGAATGACTTATATTTTTGTAAATTAGACTCAGTTCTCTATATACTTGAGAAATAAGACCTTTATCAAAGATACTTGTTTCAAAAATTCTTAATTTTCTGCTTTCCTTATAATCTTTGTTGCACTGGTTTTGTTTGTGCAAAAGCTTTTTAATTTTATATAATTAAAATGACCTATTTTATATTTTGCAATGCTCTTTATGTCTTCTTTGATTCCAAATTCTTCCCCTGTCCATAGCTCTGACATATAAACTCTATTTGATTCTAAGATGTAAAGGTAAGGAAAGAATGCATTTCCAGTGCTGGGAAAGCATTGAAAAGCCTCAGAGATGGGACGTCATGTATGAAGAGCAGCAAGAAAGACATTTTGACTGGGCCATAGAGTCCATGAATTGAAGCACTATGGAGTAAACTAGAAAGGCAGATAGAAGCCAGATTGTCATGGCATGATTCAAGACGCAATAGGGAGCCATTGAAGATTTTTGAGCAAGGAAATGACATGGTCAATGAATCAATAAACATTTATTATGTACCTACTATGTTTGAGGCACTATGCTAGCTGATACAGATACAAAGACAACATAAGTGAAACAATTTCTGCTCTCAAGTATCCTGTGTTTTATTGAGGAAGAGATCATCAACATCAATACCTACATCTCTCTAAATTTCTATAAAAGGTCATTAGGGAGGGAGGGTAGTAGCTATTGGGAGGATCAGGAATAGCTTATCAGAACTGTCATCTCTTTTGAAGTGATCACTTCAAATCACTTTTGAAGCTTGGTGGAGGATAGATTGGAGGGAAGGAGAGAAGGCAGAAAGGCAAAATTAGGAGGTTATTACAATAATGCAGTAAAAAGATGATGACGGTCTGAGCCTGTGTGAGTGGAGAAAAAGGGACAAGTGTAATAAATTTCATGGAAGTAGAATCATGGAATTGAAAATGTTTGGAAAGTTTATTGGTTACAGAGGGTAAATGAAAATAAAGAATTAAGGATGATATATGAAGGGTCATATGATATAATTCTGGAAAGGAAGCTTAGACCCCATATTGTCAAGGACCTAAATGACAGGCAAAGAAGTTTGCATTTTATACTATATGTAATAGAAGTCCATAAAAGGCTTTTGATCAAGGTTGTGGAATGGGTCAGATTGTATATTAAGAAGATATTTTTGGCAGACATGTGAAGGGCAGATTAGGGGTAAGGAGACCAGTTATCAAAATAATATAGTTCAGAAGTGAAAAGAGTCTGATTTATTGTTAATGGTAAGATATGGAAGTAGATTTGGCAACTGTTTTGAGCTCAGAATAAGGAAATAATAAGGAAAATACTTCCTAAAAATTAGAACTGTTCACAAATAAATGGGTTGTCTTGAGCTCTTTGCATAGAAGATGACAGTCCATTGTTATTTATATTGTAGATGGGATTCATGGGCATGGTTTGGACTTCATGATTTCTGAGGAATCTTCCAAATGCAGCATTGAAGGGATTGTACAGATCCATAGATGATAGATTTTGGGGTAGAAAGAACCACATTCAGTCAAGCTTGCTTGTTTTATGGATGAGGAATATGAGGCACAGCAAGATTAAGCGACTTAGTCAAGGTGACCTAAGTTGTAAATGGCAAAGTCAGGTTTGAACTCAGGTTCTCTGACTCCAAATCCAATTTTCTTTTTACTATACAATAACACTTCTTACAGATTCTGAGTCTATGAACATTTCATTTGGAAGACCTGGTTTTGAATCCTCTCTGGAGTTGACATTCATTACTGAGTAACCTAGTACATAGCTCCCTCGGAACTTCAGGGTTCTCATCTATAAAAGAGGGATAATAGTTGTACTATCTTTGACTATAAGATTATTGAAAAGATCACATGAAATAATATATGTGGGAAGTGAAATGTAGCTTTAATATGCTATATAAACATAAGCAATCATGATTCTTTCTTTAGTTGTATTTCTTATTTCATCATTGGTATCACATGTTGTCTGTCTGGCAGTGATGCCTCACTGTACCTGGAACAAAGGTTTTATGCACCTTTAGCAAGGTTTGAAGTATATGCCCTCTTGTTACTATCTACTAGAAGCTCTGAGCCTTACTGGAAACAGATACACCTTGATCTTTCATGGGAAACATATGTACCACAGAGAGGGGAAATTTTAGGCATTTGAGTATGTGCATTTATACAAAAAATTAATATTAAAATATGTATCTCAATATTCTTGCCTGTGTGTTGCTCCTTAGGCAGCTGCCTTCCTTCCCTAGTCTTAATTCTGTTTATGGATCTCAGGAAATCTCCTTATCAACCTGGAAATGAGTCATCTTTGTTTTTCTTCTTCAGGAAGAATTACTGTCATGCTTTCATCAAAGGGGTCCCCTGAGATGTGATTACAGGAGCATGGATGTCACTCTGTATTCCTAGTGCCTCTTATTTTTTCATAAGAGACATAAAATAGTAAGATTGGGTCATTGCCACTATCCAGTGTAGGATCACAGAATGTTGGGGTGTTGGGTCTTCAAGGTCATCCAATCCAATTGCCTTCATTTTATAGATTACAAGGAGATATTATAAAAATAGCCCAGTGTGCTTGATGTTATTGCTTTCAGAAAGCAAACAACTCTATATTACAAAGACCCATGACCTGAATATAAGTAAAAGAATTCATATTTCATTATTTGGAGGCTGAGAAAGATAATATAGAACCAATTTGCTCATTTTACATATGGCAGCTTCATTGTAAAGGTCAAGTAGGAGAGCAGTAAGTTCATGCTCGATATAGGTCCATACTTTTCCATTTTGTTACCCACCAGTTATTCATCCAACATCAACTAAGGAAAAAACACTGTACTAGGTCTTAAAGGAGATGCAGAACTGATTATAGTCTAGAGGGACCAAGACACATATTCATACAACTGTACCACAAAGAGAAGATAAGCTCTTGGAGGTCTGGTACTGAACTGTTTCTTTAATTATTATTAAATCCAGTGTCCCTAGAATTTGGCATAGTGTATTATGCATATGAGACATGTCATAGATATTTGGTGAATTGAATTAGGTTCATAAGAATAACTAAGAAATATATGAACGAGGTGTTATGAGACCTCATAGGCATTGGGGAGGTCATTGTCATCTTAGGAAATCAAAGGAGGATCACATCTTTCCACTCACATGACTGTCATGCTGATTAAAACCTTATTCCCTCTTATCTGGACCACTCAGCCAGCTTTCTAAATACTCTTTTTTCCAGTTTTTCTTTTCTCCAGTCCATTTACCTCATAACTGCCAAAATAATTTCTCAAAGGCACAGGTCTGACTGTGTCACTTCTTTGCTTAAAAGCCCTTAGTGACTCCCCATTTTCTTTAAAATAAAATTTAAACTACTCAGACAGATGTTTAAGGTTCTTCATAGTCTGGTACCACCCATACTGTCTATTATTACTTCCCTTTATATATTCTACATTACAGTTAAACCAGAGGTCTTGCTGTTATTTGAATTTAACAGGTCAAATCCCACCTCCATGTACATACCCAAACCATTCCCCATTGCTTCTTATCATCTTTTCTTAATTTTTATCTTTCTTTTAGGCTCAACTCAACTGCTACTTTCTGACAAACAAGTGTTTAGTGTTCTCTCCATCCTCAAATCTCTTTTTGTTTTCTTCTTTTTTTTTCTCTCTCCACAAACATGCATATATGTATAAATCTGTATATATAGTATGCGTATATATGCTTAAACATATGTACATATCTATCTATCTATCTATCTATCTATCTATCTATCTATCTATCTATCTATCTATCTATCTATATCTAGTATTCATTCTGTAGAATGTAGTAAGTATGTTAAGGGCAGCAAATGTTTCAGTTTTGTTTTCCCAGCCCTCAGTATAGTGAATGATTTATGACAGGTACTTAATAAGTACTTTTTTCATTGACAAATATGGGTTCCCATAAGAAAGGACACAGATTCTAGGGTTGCCATTCAACAATATCTCCAACTTCTTGGATAAAGACACCATGGTCATAGGAAGAGGTTGAAAGACAATAAGATATAATGGAAAGAGTATCAGAGTTGGGATTGGAAGAATGGTCTCTGCCAGCTGTTAGTAGCATGACTCTGAGAAAGTTATTTTCTGAGCCTCTATTGATTCCTTCAGAAAATGATTTGTCTATTTCCCACTATAGGCACCTCTTCATAAGCAGTTATAAGGAAAAAACTTCACAATTCTTAAAGTACAAAATTTATGTGAGTTATGAAAAAAATAGGAAGGCTATGTAGAATATTGGGAACAAGTATTCAACTTGTTATAAAAAATGGTTCAAATCCATGGTACTGTAAAGCAGATATCAGATGAAACAGAGGCCAAAATCATGAACATAATTATTGAAATTTATCTTTTTAGAAAAACAACAGTAGAACAACTAGCACAATTCCTCCATAACTTTTTTTTCGCCAGTTTAGATAGACGGGAGAGAAACTTACTGCTATAAGATGAATCAGATCAAGATTTTCAATACTATAGTCAGCACTTTTACTCATTGATACCATACCTTTTTTCTTTTAAAAATACAGTTTTATTGTTTGCACATGGTGAATTTAATGTAAGCCAAGATAGGAAAGGCCAGCAACAATAACCACGAGATTGTTTAATAGAAAAACAAGCTTCCAAACAGACTAGTTAGTTAAGGTTGTGGGGTTGCTTTTTTAAAAATAAGTTTTTATGCCTTACTGGTTTTGAATGTATCTCAACAGCTTTTTTTCATTGTTTGTACCTCTTATTATTATTGGCATAATCTCAGTTGAACCTAGGAAAGGATGATTAGTTGAAGATGATTAATTTTTTTTTTATTGCACTATCTTGGGCAATATGCTATTTCCTCTTTATCAACCTCCTGTTTTTGTTCCAGAGTAGATGCCACAAAACTCATCTATGCTGTGACAAATGTCCTGAGCATCCACCTACTCGACAAACTTCCTGTCATTCCTCTTCCATGACTAAGGCCTCCAGAAGTTTTGATGGAACTCATCAATGTTTGTTCTATTGTCAGGTTAGCTCAAATTCCCCCACCAAACTTAACTATTTTATGAAATGACATTCGTTGAAAAACTTTTTGGCTCCCTTTCACCCAACTTGGACTTGAAGTTTAATGCCTTTTGCCAGGTTGAATGTGTTTCTCTGCTCTCCAATCTTTGATTACCTTTTACACACACACATGCACACACACATATGTATATATGTATTGTTTTGTCTTATTTTCATGAACAAAACCTATTTTTCTTCCTTCAATTTTACCTCATAACTGAAAAAAGAGAAAAACAAAAACAAAACTGTAACAATTATACACACTCAAACAAAACAAATTCTTGCATATACCAATGTCCAAAAATATGTCTCATTTTAAATTGCAAGTATGTAATCTTTCCTAAGGAGACAGTTTTAGAGAATGTTTGGAAAACTTGTATGACCTGCTGCCGAGTGAAGTGAATAGAACCACTGGAAGAATTTTTGCAATAACAAGAATGTTATAAAGACAAACAACTTTAACAGATTTAAATACTTGGATCAATGCAATGACCCAAGTGATTTTTCTAAATCACAGGTATGATCATTTTTACTCTCCTTTTCTATTAGATTCCAGATTCCTTACTGCATTTAGAATAAAATACAAATGCCTCTGTTAAAAATTTAAAGTCCTTTATAACTCAAATCTACCCTATCTTTTCAGGTTTATTATATATTTCTCCTCTTCACAAACTCTAAGGTCACAATTCTGAGGTTCATCTCTCATCTCTGTGGCTTTTCACAGGCTGTCTATCCCTTCTGGCTTAAATACATTTGTTCCTTACCTTTAACACTGAGAATCCCTAGATTTCTTCAAAGCATAGCTCAGGCATAACCTTTTACATAATGACTTTCTAGATCCCCCAGTTACCATTGCCTCCTCTACCTTACCTATCTTCAACACCCTTACTATGTGTTTTTATTATGGAACTAGTATCTGGAGGGGAGTCAAGCCTTGGAGATGAAGCTTGGGGACCTGTGTGCCCTACTTCCCATTAATGAATAGCAATCAGAAGTTAGCTTGAAAATGAATATAATATCCTTTAGACTAATAATTTTTTAATGGAGCAGAAAGATATACTTTTTTTTTTTTGCGGGGCAATGGGGGTTAAGTGACTTGCCCAGGGTCACACAGCTAGTAAGTGTCAAGTGTCTGAGGCAGGATTTGAACTCAGGTACTCCTGAATCCAGGGCTGGTGCTTTATCCACTGCGCCACCTAGCTGCCCCCAAAAGATATACTTCTAAACTAATTTCTCTCTCTCTCTCTCTCTCTCTCTCTCTCTCTCTCTCTCTCTCTCTCGCTCTCTCTCGCTCTCTCTCGCTCTCTCTCGCTCTCGCTCTCGCTCTCTCGCTCTCACTCTGTGTGTGTGTGTGTGTGTGTGTGTCTTTTGAGCAGAGTGGCCGAGCTTCTGGCTCAAAGTTAATGAACTTTCCCTTTGAAAACACTAGAGGGAAAAAGAGGCTAGAGGCTAGAGATGTCTTTTGGCTTCCCTTTGAGCCACAGAATGATATTCCCTTGATACAAATGGGGAACAACCCTCTTTATAAATAGAATAGCCCTTGAGTGATTTAAAAATTGTGATCATATTCTCTGTCTTCTTTTTCCTGACTCAATATGTACTTGTCCTTCAACCATTTCTCAAGTCTTATGTCTAGTGTTTTCACCATTTTGACCCCAAACTTCTTAATCTACTCTGTCAATTTACTTACCAAAATAATGCATCTAGAATTGGAAACAATACTCTGGATGTGACTTAACCATGACTGAGCAAAACAGGAATGTTGAACACCTAGTTCCTGATAAACAATGTAGCAAATGGTAGTCAGTCATCTAGAAGAGAAGTCTCTAGTGAATTGCTCCAAGTTTAATAATTTAATTTAATTATAGTAGCCACAACAATTCATATTGTATAGCCATTAAACGACTGCAAAACATTTTTTTCTGTCTGTGTCCAGTGCTATTCTGGGGAAGGGGAAGAGAAGGGAATAAGCATTTTAAAGTGCTTCAGAAATATTATCTCATTTGATCTTTACAACCACCCTGGAAGATAGGTGCTTTTATTATCCTCCTTTTACAGTTGAAGAAATTGAAGTACAGAGAGTTTCAGTGACTTGCCCAGGGTTACATAACTAGGAAGTATCTAAGGCTGGATTTGATCTCAGATCTTCCTGACTCCAGGCTTAGGGTTCTATTTACTGTACCACCTAGCTGCTCTTTTTTTTTTTTTTTTTGGTGAGGCAATTGGGGTTAAGTAACTTGCCTAGGGTCACACAGCTAGTTAAGTATTAAGTGTCTAAGGCCAGATTTGAACTCAGGTACTCCTGACTCCAGGGCCGGGGCTCTATCCACTGTGCCACCTAGCTGCCCCCCCCCCCCAAGCTGCTCTTTTTGATAATTACTTGAATGAAGGCATAGATACCAAATTTATGAAATTTATCAAATGATACCAAGCTTGTAGGGATAGATAACATGGTGAACAACTGAACCATATTCTAAAAAATATTGCAGAATATGATAATGACAGCTAAAGTGACATAGAGTGCCAGACCTGGAGTCAGGAAGACTTGAGTTCAAATCCAGCTTCAGACATTCATTAGTTCTGTGATCCTCAGCAAGTTTCTTTCTTTCTTTTTTTTTGTTTTTGTTTGTAGGCAATGGGGGTTAAGTGACTTGCCCAGGGTCACATAGCTAGTAAGTGTCAAGTGTCTGAGGTCGGATTTGAACTCAGGTACTCCTGAATCTAGGGCCGGTGCTTTTACCACTGTGCCATCTAGCTGCCCCGCCTGGGCAAGTTTCTTAATCCCTGTTTACCTCAGTTTCTTCATCTGTTAAATGGGGAAAATAATAGCACCTGCTAGTAGGGTTATTGTGAGGTGAGCTAACAATTATAAAGCCTGGCTCATAGTAAGAACTACATAAATATTACTGGTTATGATGGTGGTTGGTGGTGGTGATGGTGGTAAAGAGGAGGAGGAGAAGGAGGTTTAATAGAGATAAATATAAAAGTTCTATTCTTTGGTTCAGAAAGTCAACTTAGTACAGAATGGTAGAAGTTTCACTGGATGGCAATTTGTGTGAAAAAGATCCTGAAGCTTAGTGAACTCTGATCCATATAATTGAAGACTAACATGGATATTAAGAAACATGACAAGATCTAGACTACATTGAAAGGAACATTATTTAGAACGAAGGAGAAGATTTGGCCTTAAGAGTCTTTTCTATGCAAATCACACATGGAGTTCTACTTTCAATTCTAGCTTCCCTATCTGAGGAAGGATTAGACAAGCTGGAATACGTGACTAAGCATGGAAGGTGTGATTTTGGGTGACTGAGAAGAATTGAGGACTATAGACCAAAACATATAAAGATCAGTTAAAGAAACTGGGCATGTTTAGCTTAGAAACAAGAACTGGGTCAATGGGCAATTTGATAATTGTCTTTACATATATAAAGGTCTTTTATAACAAAGTGAGAATAGATTCTTTCTGCATGGTCTCAGAGAGAAGAAATGAAGCAATGGAGAAAGTTGTAAAGAGATGGATTTAAACACAATGAAAGGAAAGACTTCCCAGTAATTACATCTTTCCAAAAGATAAATGTGCTGCCTTGCAAAGTCCTGGATATCTCCTTCCTGGAGGTCTTCCTATACCATCTGGATAACCACTCAATAGAGATGCTGTAGATGGAATTCTGTTCTGGTATAGGCTATACCAGGTGACCTCTGAGATAATTTCCAAATATGAGTTTATGTAATTTTACATTAATACTTATCAAGGCAAACTTCTTTGACCATACTCAGTCTGTCTAATGTGGAGAACACTGTATCCCCTACCATATAGGTGGGCATAGCCTCTTTTGATTGACTGCTTTCACTTTTGGAAAGTCATGAAACTAAGCTGTTAGCTCTTTTTTCTACCATCTTTTGGTCTTACTTCTTCTGAGCCTCTTATCTATTAGCATGAACTGAATCACTGATAGGGGAAGAAATGCTTCCCATCCTCTCCCTGTTTTACCTTAGCTCCAAGAAATGGATGTGGTGGTGTTTGTTTCTGTTCTGTGTTGTTTGTGCTTAGTTTCAGGTGCCAGAGGTGATCTTCATGGGACCAAGAGTTTGATCAATGGAGATCTTGGAGCCAAGATTATAAGTGGTGTGGTATACCTATCTTGGTGTGGGGGACCTGAGAAGCCAAGGTACTTGGGACTTTATTCTGTGGGGGGTTTGGATTTGGAATGGGGACTGTGAGCCATGGGGATTGAGCAAAGCTATGAATCAATTCCTCTTCCCTTTCCCTCAGATTGAGGTGGTACAAAAGGGAGATGGAAAGGGTAGTAAGTTTGTATATTATTATTATCTCTTGAAGCAAACTTTCCCTTTGTAAAATCTCCTCTTACATTTATTAAATTTCATCTTATTAATCAAGGCTTTAATCTAGTATATTGTAATATTTTTGGATCCAGAGTTCTGTAGTTACTGGAAATGTTAAATATTATGTTCAATGATCACTCCCCGAAATGTTTCAGAGTAGGAGATAAGACTATATTATCTCTAGGGTTCAAGCCAAACTTTAAAGTCTGTATTTCAATGGTTCTTTCAGCTTAGCTATAGCATTTCAAAAGTTATCTTCCAAAAGTATTAAATTCTTAGTTTTCCAATAGAATTAATTTTCCCTTTGACTCTTTTTAAAATAATTTTTTAAAATGTGGGATAATTGTTTACTCATACAAAAGAAGGGAAGGTTTTGCTGAAGTTGTGAATTTAGCAAACCATCCCATGATTCTTCATTGATTGAATTTAACATGAACATCATGTAAAGACCTTGGAGTATGAAAGAATGTCACTTGAAGAAAAAAGGAAAAAAAGATTCAGTGAAAATTTGGAGATGAAAAACATATTATTTTTCCTGAAGAGGAGGGACCTGTATAATTTGAAGAGGAAATACTTGTTTGTCTTCCAAAGAATCATATTATTAATCCACAATGGCTGTCATGTGAGAGGTCATCCAGTAAGAACTGGAAGGAAAAATGATGAGTAATTTCCATTGAAACCTTATTTGTTGACTTGTAGCCCAACATAGATCTGCTTTCTTTTTGGTGCATGTATCTAAAATGATATAAATCCCTCATACTTGTCAAACTGGATTATTATTCTCCACTGTATCTTCTCTTATTATTCCCTACAAAACTTGGTTTTCAAGTTCTTATAAGTCATTTTTGTTCTGTCTCTTATAGTATATGTTCTTTACCTTGTCAGACAAAATAGAAGCCACAAAATGGCTGAGTAATTCCGGCTCCACTTCTATTATGTTTTATTATAGTCTTATCCACACTGAACATCAGTCCTATCACTTCTTAGATTTTTCCCTTTTCCCCAGTGTATCTTTAAAAACAAACTAACAAATGAGTGGGATACATTTTAAAATTGTCTTTGGCCTTTCCTGCCAGTTGTGGGTGTACATTGTAAGCTTTAAAATATAGGACAATATTTTTATAGGAGTAAGTTCTATGACTTTTGATATGCTTTTTTCATTGTCAGCCACTGCATCCAGCTTCCATGCATGTCTTTTTTTTTTTTTGGTGATGCAATAGGGGTTAAGTGACTTTCCCAGGGTCACACAGCTAGTAAGCGTCAAATGTCTGAGGCCAGATTTGAACTCAGGTCCTCCTGAATCCAGGGCCAGTGCTTTATCCACTGTGCCACCTAGCTGCCCCTCATGCATGTCTTTTAAAATACATTGATGGATGTTTGTTCACACAGGTTTCTTGAAGGAATCGCATCTCTTCTTCCTCATCAGAATAATTTCATTGAATGTTCTTCTGGGTGACTTCTCTGGTAGAAGTCCACAATATCTTTCCTATTTGTTCTCTAAACTGTTTGTGGTCTGCTTTTCCAAAATCTAGGGTTTATGTTAGACTATACCTGTCTTTCCTCTATTTCTACATCACATATTCTAAGATGCAGTGGTCAATTCTGACTGTGATTTTAATCCTAATCTTAGCAGGGGTGTCATGGCTTCCTGACCCAGTTACTTGTGCAGTATGGGTGGATGTGGTAGAACACTGGGAGCTTATGCTAACCTAGGCTCATCAGAAGCCCTTAGGTTATTTCTCTAATGATCCTCCATTTTCCCCATTTATTAATCTTAATTTGATCATCTATAAAATGGGGGATGTTGGTATTTACACTGATAACCTCAAAGAGTAGCTACAAGGAAAGTACTTAGTAAACTTTAAAACAGCAAGTAAATGTGAGCTATTTTTAATCCAACAAATGTTTATTGAGGCTCTACTCTATTCAAAGGACTATGCTATGAAAAATTGAAAGATATACATGAGATCTAGAATTTCTCCTTTGCAGTGGAAGTAAAATACATGGACATAGTTTACTGTAATGTGGTTAAAAGATCCTGATAATTGACTAGGGTTCTGTTTCACAATTATCTCATAGCTAGGTGGTAGAGTCGATAGAGTTCCAGGTCTGAAGTCAAGTAGACCCATCTTCCTGAGTTCAGACCTGGGATCAGACACTTACTAGCTGCATGACCCTGTCCCTTAACCCTGTTTGCCTCAGTTTCCTCATCTAGAAAATGAGCTGGAGAATAAAATGGACAATCACTCCAGTATCTTTTCCAAGAAAACCCCAAAGGGAGTAAAAAAGAGTCAGACATTACTGTAAAAACTGAATCTTAAGTTCATTTTAGCCATTTGTATAATCATGCAGTGCCATGGCCAAAAACTTCATGGATTGCTGTAGCTTACTTAGTGGTCTAAGGAAACATCATGTTAGAAGAAAGAATAAAGATGAAATTGAAGCTAAATTACAACAAATTTTATAGACTACTAACTTCTCACCCCCTCCCCCCAAAGGAGAGATGGACAAATATAAAGATATTGAGTCCAACTATAACCATTTTCTGGACGAATTTAAACTATAAAATATTGTAAAAAGATCCAAGAAATGTCTCACATAGAAAATGCTTAAGTTTTCCTAGATAAGAAATATCATAGAAAAAGAAAATGGGGATTGATTATACAAGATCATTAGCAAAACCTGGGGGAAGAAGAGAAAGAGGAGGAAGAGGAAAGATCACTAGCAGTATGGTTTCACAAAATTTTAAAGTTCGGTCAACTACAAAATGAGGCTGTATAGAGTTTGAGGTA
Source organism: Dromiciops gliroides (assembly GCF_019393635.1). Lineage (NCBI taxonomy): Eukaryota > Metazoa > Chordata > Mammalia > Microbiotheria > Microbiotheriidae > Dromiciops > Dromiciops gliroides. The sequence continues at coordinate 154,437,313 of NC_057861.1, forward strand.
AGCTCCAACTAAGCCAGACCATTCCAAGAACATTTATAAATGAGAGTAGAGGACCAGACAACTAGAAAGTGAACTGATCTGCTGATGATTTTATAATAATCTATTTCCATCAGCAATGATAATGAAATCACTGCATTTGGATTCTATCTTTTCAGTACAGATTACACTGGTGAATCTTAAGAAAATGAAATCATAAAGAGTGGTTGGATGCTACCATAAATATAGGGAAGAAATTAATCCTGGACATAACATAATTTTAAAGGTTTTTTTTTTAACTACAAAGTGACCATCATTAAATCTCTAAATACAACCACCACCATTTTAGGAAGAACCCTAGCCATGCATCACTTTATTCCTACTCACTCTCCAGGATTCTCTTCCTCCTTGCCTGCCACAATTGCCTTGAACTGGTATCCTACCTTTCCAGCTGTCCTTTATGTGCTTGACACTTCCCTAGTAATAGTCCACATTTACTCTCAAAAGCACTTAGGTTCTCCCTCCCTACCCTCCTATTATCATCTATTGAAATCCTAGCCATACTTTAAGGTTCAATTTCAATGCCACCTCCTCCAGGAATCATTCCTTTTTCCTAGGAAGAAGTCATCTCTCTCTCCTTGGGTTTTTAATAACACATATGCCTCTGCTATCACATCCTTACTTTGTATTATGGTATTCATTCATTTGTCTTGTAACCCCTTAATTTCAGTAAGAGTCAGGATGGCATAGTGGAAAAATGGTAGATTTTGGTGCCAGAAGAGGTCTGGATTTGAATCCTTCCTTCCTTTTTGCAACTTCTTCTTCTTCTACCTTCAACATCCCCTCTTCTCGTCCTCCTCCTAGCTATTGTTTATATAGAACCTACTATGTATCAGGCACCATGCTAATCATTTTGAAATAATTATATAACTATAAACAAGTTTTTGTTCCAATTTCCTTTTCTATAAAATTAGGATAATAATACTTATAGTTCTTACTTCATGAGTTCATGGCAGGCATCAAAGAAAATAATATTTAAAAGTGCTATCTTCATTTTAGCTATTATAATTACTAACCCTACTAGAATATAAAATTTGTCATGCAGACATTCATTATTTTACCCCCCAAAACCTATCACAGTCTTCCTCAAACACAATGTTTAATAAATTTTTTTAAAAAATTTAAATTTGTTGAAGAAATGTGACAAGTATTTTACTTTTTCTATACACAATGCTCAACTTGCTTTGTTACAGATGGAAGATGGATTAAGGCTAGGAAGGGAAGAAATGAGAATGAGTTTGCCTGTCCTCAATTTATGACTATTCAGTGACTTTTGTGGGTTAGCTTTAAAGGAAGACATTTTACTAGGATTAGAAGTTCATATGCCCCTAAGGGCAAACACATAAAACCAGTAACTCTTCTTCTCCGGGCCTCACAAAGACATAAGGTTTAGCTCTGCTGAAGATATGACAGATAGCCCACTTAAGAACTCTGTAAAATGTGAAAAATTAAACACTAGGGACAATGCATTGTCTGTAACAGTAAAAATTATACACTCTGTAACCCTTTAGCAATGAAACTATTTCCACTGATGGTAAATTCATCGAGGCTGTTAGAAGATGAACTTGTCATTATATTTGCTTTCCCTTAAATATGCAACTATAAATGAAGCCAGCAGATGCATTTTATTTTAGAGGATGCACTTTCTATTAGCCATAATGCTCTGTTCTAACTGACAAAGGTTTCATCTATATTAATATTTGCATCTACATAAATATTGGTGATAACAATGAACATAAACATCATATTTAAACTGGAGATGATGTCTTCCTAAAATCAAACAAATGTACTTAGTATATATTGTTTTTAGAGAGATGCACACAAGGATATCCATGCCTGAGATGGACAGATGGAAGACATATATCAAGAATGGAAGCCACAGCCACAATGCAAACTTTTGGGACAGTGGCATCTTGGAGGTGTTCCTAAATCTCTCACTTTCCAGGCTGAGATTAAAAAGAATATATGTAAACACACATATGAATATACATGAATAAAATAAAATTCTTATCAACATAATCAAAGGCAAACTAAGATTCTCACAAAAACCCTCATTTGCTTACTTTGAGTTTGCTGTAGCTTATCTTCAACTAGATTGTAAGCTTCATGAGGGCATGGTTGTGTTTGATTTAGTCTATGTCTTTTTGAAATTAATCTCAGAACTCTGCAATAGGAAATCCTTAATAAATGTTTATTGTAGATATGGTAAAGTGTTTATTTGGTTGCATCATTTGGTTTCATTTTCTACCCAGTTTCACCCCTTTGGATTTTTTCACCATTTATCCAGGAACCTCATCATCTCACATTAGCCTTGGCACTCAACCTCATGACTACCCTCAGTAATCTCTGCCAATCTGATTGTAGAGCAGAGAAAAAAGCTCCTCTCAAATCCTCTCTTTAAGAAGGGCACCCCAGACTAGACATCTTTTCATTTCCCACCTGGTCACACACCTTGGAACTCCATTATGCTGTTCTCTTCTCTTTTCTCTCGGCACCTCCATTTCTTTTGTAAGCTCCTTGAGGGCAGAGACTTTCTTTCTTTTTCTATATATCCCCAGCACCTAGCACAATGTATGGCACATAGTAGGTGCTCAATAAATGTTTAGTGACCGACTGGCTAAGTGACATGGTGAAGTCACGTAACTGATATTGACTGAAGTGGGATTTCAATGACAGAGGTTGGTCTTCCTGGTTTCAAGTGTAGCACTTTATCCTCTAAGCTGTACTGAGCTTCAATCAATTTTCTATGAGTAAATTGTAATCAGTTTCCAAATCTTGTCATTTCTACCACCACATTATCTCTGACATCTCTCTTCTTCCTTCCATTCATGTAGCTGTCACCCAGGCTACCTAACCTTGTTGTATCTCCCCTTCCAAAAAACTCAAACAAACCCTCCTTCAATGTACTCCAGTGGTTCCATGTTATTTCTAGGCTCTAATCCAAACTTTTCTGGTTGGTGTTGAAGGTTCTTTACAATCTGTTCCCTTATAACTATTCTAATCTGCTAACATATTATTCTTGTCCACACACTCTACCATGTACTATTCTGGCCCTTATGTTGTTTGTCACACATTCCATTCCATCTCCTGTCTCTATGACTTTGTACTGCTTGTCCCCCATGCCTACAATTCCTTCTTTTATCCCTTCTTCCCCTTGGAGTCCCTGGTTTCCTTCAAGACTTGGCTCAAATACCATCTTCCATATGAAATTTTTCCTTATCCCTTCCCACTCCCAGCAGCTGGTGCCTTCCCTCTCCAAACTACCTATATTCAGGTTGCATGTATTCTTTATATATTGAGGCATACACATGTTGCCTCTTCCATTAGAATGTGAGCTCTATGAAAACAGGGACTATTTTACATTTGTCTTTCTGTCCCTCATATTTACCATAATGCCTGGCATGTGGTTATCATTGTTGTTGTTGAGTTGTTTCAGTCAGGTCTTACTTTCATGACCCTGTCTGGGGTTTTCTTGGCAAATATAATGGAGTAGTTTGTTAATTCTTTTCCAGCTCATTTTACAGATGAGGAAACTGGGACAAACAAAGTTAGGTGGATTGCCCAGGGTCACAGAAATGTCTGAGGTAAGATTTGAACTCAGACCTTCCTAGCTCTAGACCTGTTGCTCTTTCCATTATGCCACCTAGCAGTTGCCCTCCTGACACATAGTATGTACTTTATATATGCTTATTGTTAGGGCTATCATCTGTATGAGTTGCTGAATTAATGAAATCCCAGGCCCTTAATGTACTATTTAGGAAAAGCTGACACATATGGGAACTTTGCTAAAAGCAGGGCTTGCCTTTTCTGAAGGAATTCTTGTTGAAAAGTCCGTTTTACATTCATTTTTTCTTGGAGTAGGAGACTAGACCTTAAAGGGTTAAGAGAATTGGGAACCTGATTCAGCTACAATCTATTCTCAGGCTCATGGTTTCCTTTCTGTCATTTGGTGCCCATATAGTCTGACCTTTCTTTCTCCCATTAGAGAAATGAAAATGCCTATAGTGAAAGGATTGGTTGTTATTCCTCACATGGTGAGAAGCTTTTTTGTTAACTCCCAAAGTAGCTTTATTTTGTTTGGAAACTGACAAATAAAAGTTTAACTTGAAATATCTAGTTATGTAACAGTTTTGCTTTAGATGACTTATGCAGCTCCCAAATTGCAGTACTATATTCTAGTTAAGTGGACAAGTTAATGTTGTTATTAAAACCTTTGCATTTTAGTCCTTGACTTTAAAGCTATTTTAAATCACAGATTTTTTTCTTCTTAGTAGCAACAAAGAATTCTCTACACTTATTATTTGGGTATTTCCTAAGAGAAACAGAAGTAGGTGGCAAAAGACTACTCAAGATGTTTCTTCTATGACCCATTGTGGTAGAATTGAACATGTATGGTTTTTAGCATTAAGAGACCTAAGGGCGTCCACCCCCAGGTTTCTAGCAATTGACTGAATGACCTTGGGCAAATCATATAATCTATGAACTTTGATTTTATTATTGGTACAATATGAAGGAAAAATAAAATAAATTAACTTAACCTATTTTGACTTGTGATGGTGATGATGTATGCAAAAAATGCTTTAAGAATATAGACAGTGCTGTATAGAAGCAGGCAATCTGGATTATCAGCCAGATGATCTAGCTTCAAATCACAACTGTTACACTTACCAATGGTGGGACCTTGAACAAGTAAGTAACATAACCTCTCTAGGCTTCATCCTCATACAAACAACCATGGAGTTGAACTTTGGCTGCCTCAAAAGTAATGCCCAACTCTAAATCTATGATATTATGAATAATTATAAAACTATACATCAGAATAATGATTTTTAAGGCTGCTGAGAAGCATAAAATGGAAAATCCCAATGAAAGTGTCCTGAAGGTTGCTCACTACATTTTCTACACACAGAAAATATAAAACCACACCCTAACTTAATTCTTATGATTCTATCTCTTGATACCTTAAAGTATTATCCTGATAAAAATATGGAAGCACCTATTTCTGTGGTGGAGAAGATGCAAAATTAGGTCATCATTTGCTCTGTATCATGGATGGAAGGCTGTCCGTGGAGTCAGGAAAACCTGGGTTGAGATCTCACCTCTGAAATTTACTACTTGTTTGACAATGGGTAGGTTAGCTCCTCCCTTCCTCAGTCTCCATTTCCTTATGTGTAAAATGGGAATATCAATGATAACTATATATCTGGCATCACAGAGTTGTTGCAAAGCTCAAAGAAGGTCATGTATGTTAAACATTTTGAAAATTCAAAGTATATATTGATTTTGACGATCATTTACATTGTGGGGCAATTGGATAGAGAACAGGGCATATGGAAGCAAAGGTTAAGGACTGCATTCTTAAATGGATCAGTCAAACTTTAACTTTGATGTCACAAGGCCATAAAAGACAAAACCAACACTGCATTCACTCTTAGATTATAATCTAAGCATATTATCATATGTCTGAAAGATGAAGGTTTACATTCCTTTTACTATCCTCCTGGGCCTGTCATGCCACAAGGGGGACTGGGTGAGAGTATGGATGACTAAGGGCAAATATATCAATACCATTTCAACAAAATCAAACAAAAACCCCTATCTTTTCATATGTGTATTGGGCTGGAAGAGGTATATTTGTCCCACCTCTTCCCAGGAAATCCTTCTCTGATTGTTCTAGCTTCATTGTTCTCTTCCTCTTCTGGACCCCTCTAGTTTATAGCCAGTGCTTCAGGGTGTCACTTGATGGTTCTGATGTGGTTCCATGTATGTTCTCTCTTTTACTATCTAGCTAGATTCCAAGAGCTCTGAGGGTGTGTGATATATTATATACCGGTTTGTAATGTTCATACATTTTAGTGAAATGATAGGATAATGGATAGCACTTAATGAGCACTCTGGGTGATAGCATTTTGCATCTTACAATTAGAATTGGAAGGGGCCATGGAAGCCATCCAGTAAAACCCTCTCAGCTCACTGAGAAATGACTTCCCAAAGGCCAGAGCAATAGGAAGTAGCAGAGCTGGGATTTGATATCTAGACTGTAGAGCTCACAATCTTTCCTCCATACTACATAGTAGTACCATGTACATCATCTATTGCATATAACCTTATTGATAGACTCTGAGATTATCTAGACTTGTGGAAATGAAGAGTGTAGGTGAATTCAGACTGGACCCAAGGAAGCAATACTTTACCTTTTTGACGGAGAGAGGTTTTTTTTTTGGTTTTCTTTTGTTTTTTGGGTTTTTTTTTTTTTGAAACCTATCTGCTCTCTTTTCCCATTTTTATGTGACTTCCTTCTTGTGGTTAATCAAGTCTAGCTCCACATTCGAAAGATTGTCCATAAAATAAAACATTCACACGGGAGTTGTGTGTGTTTGTGTGTATGTGTGTTAGAGAGAGAGAGAGAGAGAGAGAGAGAGAGAGAGAGAGAGAGAGAGATTCTAGGCAGCTTGATGGTATAGTGGGTAGAGAACTGGTTCTGGAGTCAGAAAGATTTGAGTTCAAACCTGGCCTCCTACACTTATTAGCTGTGTGATCCTGGGCAAGTCAGTTAATCTTCCTCAATTTCAAACTGTTCATCTGTGAAATGGGGATACCAACTACACTCCGGAATTGTTGTAAAGGAAAATAAAATATTTGAAAAGTGCTTTGCAAACCGTAAAATGCCAAAAATGTGCTAGCTATTGTTATTAATATTATTGCAGTCTTTGTTGTTTTCATATCTTATTTCAGTAAGTAGTTCTCTAACATACTCAGTAATAGCCAGAAGGTTCCCATAATTAATTTCTTCTTCTCTGGCATATTTGCAGTCTATTGAAGAAAATGCACAGGGGATCAGTTCACTAATTCCACACTGATAATTCTACAGTCAAAGTATGCTTCTTTGACATTAGTTTAGTAAACGGTAGAATCAACAAACATTTATTAGTTCCTATTGTCATTTTCAAAATGTAAAAAAAAAACAAGTGGAATATTCACATGTTATGGATGACTAATGAGGGAAAAAAGTATTATTTGGGCTTGTATTATTCAAATAATTTCTTCAGTTTTATACCTAATGTTGCATGTGTAGACCATATGTATAACTATTTCTAAAGTATCCATCTAAAATTTGTACATTCCTACACTTACTGACAGTTATTTAATCATCCAAATATAAAAAAAATAGAAGCCATTAAAAATCTTAAGAAAGCAAGATTCCAGGATAACATGGATTTACTTTGATAGTTCCAAGGATGCATCTGTGACTTCATCGATTGGGGCTCTCCTTTCAATAATGGAGATCTCATTCTGTAAGACTCTTGTACATGTCCTTCCATAAAGCCTCCACAGAGAGTTAAGCCATTGTGCCCTGTTGCCCTCTGGTTTTCTGTATACCGAATAGATACCCATAGAGTTCATGGTCTGTCTATTGTTTATCTGTCAATTAAAGCTAGGTAGTGCAGTGGATAGACCACTGACCCTGAAGTTGGGAGGATCTGAGTTCAAACATTACCTCAGACACTCACTAGCTGTGTGACCCTGGGCAAGTCACTGAACCCCAATTGCCTTAAACATCTTGGGCCATCTCCAGTCATCCTGATCTATCTATATCTATCCATCTATCCATCCATCTATCTATCTATCTATCTATCTATCTATCTATCTATCTATCTATCTATCTACCTACCTACCTACCTACCTACCTACCTACCTATCTATCTATCTATCTATCTATCTATCTATCTATCTATCTATCTATCTATCTATCTATCTATCTATCTGTCTATCTTTCCTGCCACTGGACCCAGATGGTTCTGGAGGGGAGAGTGAGTTTGGTGACTTTGCACGGCCCTCCCTCACTTATACCCAATTCACTGCAAGTCATAACATCACCCCAACATCACGGTCCTCTTTGACTATGAAGGACAGATAATATCAAAGCTCTATGAAAGAAGCAGGGCTGTTTATGTTTTCCCCATGTGCTTATTGGAGCCTTGAATGCTTAAGAGGAATATTCTTTGATTAAATAATTAAAGTATTAAGGTCCTTAGAACCTTTTCTAATCTTGGGAAGTATTTTCACAGGAGTGAATTATCGCATAGGACCAAAGAGCAGCAGACTAAAAAGTTGAAAGATAATAGGAATGAGCCAATGAGCTTGTTGTTTGGATAGAGATAATATGAGCTCCTCGTCTTTAAGACAAAGGGAGGTAGCCTGGATGATGTCTGAAGTACCTCCAGCTGTTTGATAGGTTTCCAGGTTCAAGGATGGTTGGTTCTGGCCTTCCTGTAGATTTGTGCTCACATCATATTGAGCAATAATAGCTTTGAATGAAATGGAAAGCTCTAAAAGATTTATGAATTTTTGAAGGAGAGGAAATAATATCATATAACCACAGGCATACTAGATTAAAATATATCCTATAGATTTTCTTCCCACCATGCACTGGGATATGGAAGGATTTAGGGGAAAAATGTAGTTTGTCTTCAGGTTGACTTGCTAGTGCATTATAGGCTTGGTGCCATGATGACTAATGTATCACAACTTTGCTGTTATGCATTAAGCGTCATTGAAACATACATCTGCACTGGATTTTCTCTTTTCTTTGTAACTAAAAATGCTGAGTTCTGCTCGAAATGTTGGCAACAATCAAGTCTGGGAAGTTTTTGGCAACATCTCTGAAATTATACCAGTTATATTATCTTTTAATGAAACAAGTACAGAGGAATGATTGATTTATGGACTAATTTTTATATCATTACCTGTGTTGATTGTGTACAAATAATTTTTATTCTTTGAATTTTGGTAGAACAAGTTTCCTTTTAATAAGTTTATATCAAAATCTAATGTCTTAGCTCTTAGCAGGATTAAATTCTTGAAAGGCTCAATGCCAAGTCCTTTTGGATATCCTGGAGAGCTGCTTGTTAACTTTTACACATTTTGATGGAGTTCTCTTTTAAAAAATGATGATAATTAAATTATCTTCCTTTCCTCCTGGTCATCCCTTCTGTAAATCTTAGAAAGTGAGTTTTGCTTTTTTTCTCTTTCCTATTACTCAAGTTATTCAACTGTGGGACATAAATTACCCTTCTTTTTAAACATGGCAACTTTATATAAAACTTTCCTAATGTATACATTATAGTTTAAGATTTGTATTTTAAAAAATAGCCTTTCGGCTTTAATATCATGTTAGGTAAAACACAGAGAGGCATAGTGGATAGAAACAAGGCTTCTCTATGAAATCTCAGCTCTGATATATGCTTTCTTGGGCAGATTATTCAACCTCTTAGTGCTTGGAGCAACTGTCTAAGACTAAACTGCAAAAAAGGTACCAACTTTCACTGCTAGAATGGAGAAAGTTTCCTCATTTGGGAGTTCTCTATATCAATGAAATCTCAAACCCAGTCCCAATTGCTATATCAGAATGCATGGAAACCACTATGTTTTTGATTTACTTGTGTATATTCTTTTCCTAACTCTTTCAATTCTTGGCAGCAACATTATTGACACTAATTAGTAGCCTACCTGTTTTGTTAAATCAATCAGTTCTCTTCAAATCCAGTTGGTTTGATTGTTTTTCCAGAAAACTTGCCTTTTCTGTTAATCATTTTTTGTAATGATTTGGGTTAAGAAATAGATGGGATGCTTTTGAAATTTGCAGATGAGATGAAGCCAGGAAGGAGAACAAATAGGCATAATGGTTGAATTTGTATCCAAAACAATTGTGACAAGTTTAAACAGTGGACTGAAGCTATCAATATGAAATGTACCTTCAATATTTTTGATAGATTTGTAAACTCATCATTAAAAAGATTTCAAAATATACCACCTTATTCTGTGTAATGTTTGTTAATCCTCTCCCATGATTCCTACAAAGAGGACCTAGTACTCAGTCTTTTTATGTTTCATGGCTACATTCCATGAGAATATTTCATGGGTACCTGTGGAGGTCTTTGACTTTTGTCAACCAGCCTACCTCCTTTTCTGACCATACATTTGCTAGATGATATTTTTTATTCCATTTCATGTCTGTAAGTCATCATCAGAAAGTTCCCAGAGTTTACCTGGGCTTTCCCTATGTTTTTTAATTGTACTTTTGATACCTGCAACTTTCAATTTTCAGAGATGATGGTCTTCCAAGATTTATATGTAGGTAACTCCACCAGAACTTTGACATTAAAAAAGATAGTATTTTATGTCAGGGATGACTTTGAAATCCATTCACTTGTAGGTGGGGTGTTGTGAGCTTTTAATCCATGATGTTTCAGGCCAGTACCTTCAATATAATTTCTCTTATTTGACTTGAACTTTCATACTTGGGTACTTTTAGAAAAAAACCAAGTTGCTTAGTAGTCTCTCTATTGTCATTTTGTTATTAGGTGTCTTTCTCTTTTTGTTATTCCCACCCCCCCCAGGTAAATTATTATATTATCTGTGCATTTCTTAGTTGCTGGATTTATTTTATTTCTTGCACTTGTGTTTTCTGGGGGTATTTGCAAAGCAAATAATCTCCTTAATTGGTTTTATTTATTTATTGGAATATATAAATGGTCATTTTTCATTGAATATCCTTTTTTCGTATATGGCTTACCTCAAGCTTAAAAGGTATGTCAGCTCGAGTTGCAACCAGAGGACATTTGCTCTTTAGAACATACTATTCCCCTCCCTCTTGTGGTTTCTGGTGGGTACACAATAATATGTGTTAATTGAATTTCCTTTTCTTTATTTTACTTCTATAATATGGTTTTTGCCACTGAGATTGTTAAATTTAGCCACTATTTGATGTCTTAGAATTTGGAGCACAGGTTTTGTTTTTATTTTTGTTTTTCTGGAGGGGAGGTAATCTATATATTATCTCTCTCTTTTTTTCAGGGCAATTAAGGTTAAGTGACATGACCAGGGTCACACAGCTAGTAAGTGACAAAGTGTCTGAAGCTGGATTTGAACTCAGAGTCTCCTGAATCTAGGGCTGGTGCTTTATCCATTGTTCCACCTAGCTGCCCCCTATATATTCTTCCTATTGGCACCTTGTGTGTATGTGTGTGCGTGCGTGCGTGTATGTGTGTGTGCCTGCGCACGTGTGTGCGCGCACGTGTGTGTGTGTGTGTATGTTAGAAATTCTGAGCAGTTTTCTTCTGTTATATTGTTTGGGTTTTTTGTTGTGTTCTTCTGGGAGTCCTATAATCCTTAGGTTATCTCTACAAATCTTGTCTTTGAGATAAATGTTTTGGTTGTATGGAGATCAGGTTTTCTTTTAATTGTTGCTTAGTGTTTCTTTTTTTCCTTATTGTTCTTCAATTTTGCGTATTTATGTTCCAAATCAGTTGTTGCCTCCTTTGTTTTATTGTTAAGTGTTATTACCACAGACTCAATCTTTTCTCTTATGCCAATTATTTCTGCTATATAGGCAATAATTCTCCTTTTACAAGTCTTAACTCCCTTTTCTATCATTCAGAAACACAGTTTCATGCTCTCTTTGGAAGACATTGTGTTCTCAGCCTCTTTACATGTTGATTCATTTTCCTTCTAACAATATTAATTTATAGATTTCTGGAGTCACTTGGTTGATATAGAAGTTATATTTCCTTCTGTTTGAAATATTTTCCATATTGATTTATCTTATTGTTTACTCTCAAGGTCTTTAATTGAGTTTAATTAATTTCTCCTGAGATATTTTATCATTCTGATTTTTTTCCTTACATTTCCCTCTCATTTACTTTTTTGGTGCAAAGTTCTCCTGGTTCTGTTCATCACACTCAGTATCAGTTCATGTAAATTCTTCCATGTTTCTCCCAAATCTGCCTGCTGATCATTTCTTCACATTGATTTTTAAAAATTTTGTATTCTAAATTTTCTTCCTCCTTCCCTCCTCACCTCTCCCTATGGAATCATACAATTCAATATAAGACATACATGTGCAGTTGATTTTCTTGGGGGGTGGGGCATTAGGGTTAAGTGACTTGCCCAGAGTCACACAGCTAGTAAGTGTCAAGTGTCCAAGACCAGATTTGAACTCAGGTCCTCCTGAATCCAGGGCTGGTGCTTTATCCACTGTGCCACCTAGCTTTCCCCAACATGTGCAGTTATGCAAAGCATCTTCATATTAGTCAAGTTGTGAAAGAAAATAGACAGAATAACTTTAGAAATTATACTACAATCTGTATTCAAATACCATGATTTCTTCCTCTGTTGAAGGTTTGCATTTTTCATAATTCCTTGTGATATCCTGCTCATCATTCCTTTCATAGTTACCATTGCTAACTGTATTATCCTCCATCCTATTTCCCTCCCCTTGCTATTTACTCTATTTTCTATCTTCTTTCACCCTATCCTTCCTCAAAAGTGTTTTACTTTTTACTGCCCTCTCCCCCAATCTGCCCTCCCTTCTTTCACCTCTTCCCCCCTTTTTACATTCCTCTTCCACTTTCCCTCAGGGCAAAATATATTACTATATCCACTTAAGTGTTTATGTTATTCCCTCTTTGAGCTGATTCTGATGAAAGTAAGATTCACTCACTCCCTCACTCCTTCCCCATCTTCCCCTACACTCCATAAGCTTTTTCTTGTTTCTTTTATGTGAGCTACTTTAGACTCTTCTACCCCTCCCTTTCCTTTTCTTCCAGCACCCTCCTCTTACCCCTTAACTTTATTTTGAAAATGTCATCATGGGTCAGCTAGGTGACACAGTAGACAAAGAACGAGCCCTGTACACAGGAGGCCCTGAACCCAAATCTAGCCCCAGATGTAAGCCACCCCACCCTGATTGCCCCACAAAAAACAAGGATAAACAAAAAATAAATGCTTTACAGATATCATCCCTTCATATTCAGTTCACACCTGTGCCCTCTGTCTAAGTATATTCCTTTCAGCTGCCCTAATACTGAGAAAGATCATATAAGTTAGAAGTATTATCTTCTCATGTAAGAATGTAAACAGTTTAACCTTTTAATGTCCCTCATGATTTCTTTTCCCTGTTTACCTTTTCATGCTTCTCTAGGGTATTTTATTTGGAAGTCAAATTTTCTATTCAGTTGAGGTCTTTTCATCATCATGTGTAATTTAAATTTCTAAATGTAGGTTCTAATCTGTCTCCCCAGTTTTTTGGGGAAACTGACTAAAATCACTGATAAACAAGTTTAAGTTTTTTAATGGTTTATTGAAAGATAGTAAAAGAAAGAGAAAGATTGAGAACAGAATTCCTACAACCTGGAAATCCTATCTTTCCTTAGGGTTCTTTGTTCTTTAACAGTTGTTATTGTTAGGGTTTTTTGCTCTTTAGTGTTTACTTGAGTTTTGTCTGAAATTTCTTTACCTATGAGTGGTGCAGGCTTTACATGAGAACAATGAATCCAAGAATCTTTTTCACCAATTTTAATGGCAGTAGGACTCAATTTCCCTGTGAAGTCCTCTGGAGTCTCTCTGCTCCACCAGGGTGAAATCAGGAACCAAAAGAGACTGAGCTCCCTGCACAGGCTCTCCTTCCTCCTTTCTGTCCCCTCCCAGAAATGGGAAGTTCTTCAAGCTGGTTGGTTGACTGGATCAGAAGTTCAAAGTTTCTTAGCTTCTGAGAACCATGCTTTCTTAAGTACTCTCAAGTACCAGCCAGATGTGCTTAGAATCTAGTCAACTAGTAATCCAGTTAAATCAGCCAGTAATCCACTCAGGTGGGCTCCTGAGTATCTGCCAAATGTCATCTATCACATTCCATTATCTTGACAATCACAAATGCCTGAAAGTCCTCTTTTTATTGAAGTTCTATTTTTCTTCTGAAAAATTATACCCAGTTTTGCTGGGTAGGTGATTTTTGACTGCAGTCGAAGTTCCTTTGCCCTCTGGAATATCATTTTCCATGCCCTCTGATCCTTTAATGTGGAAGCTGCTAGATCTTGTGTTTTCCTGACTATGGCTCCACAGTATTTGAATTCCTTTTTTCTAGCTGCTTGCAACATTTTCTCCTTGACCTGTGATTTCTGGAATTTGACTTTAATATTTCTGGAAGTTTTCCTTTTGTGATCTCTTTCAGGAGGTGATTGGCGGATTCTTTTAATTTCTATTTTACCTTCTGCTTCTAAAATATCAGGGCAATTTTCCCTGAGAATTTCTTGGAAGATGATGTCTAAGCTCTTTCCTTGATCATGGTTTTCAGGTAGTCCAATGATTTTCAAATTATCTCTCCTGCATCTATTTTCCAGGTCAGCTGTTTTTCCAAGGAGATATTTCATATTGCACTCTATTTTTTTTTATTCATTTGGATTTGCTTTATTGTGTCTTGGTTTCTCATAAAGTCACTGGGTTCTATTTGCTCAATCCTAATTCTCAGGTAATTATTTTCTTTAGAGAGCTTTTGCATATCCTTTTGCATTTGGCTCTTCAAGCTGTTGAGTTTTTTCTCATGACTTTCCTGCATCACTCTCATTTCTCTTTCCATTTTTTCCTCTACCTCTCTAAATTTTCCCTCTATCTCTCTTGCTTTCTCTTCAAAGTCCCTTTTGAGACATCAATTCATATTTTTTTGAAAGTTTGGAAGCAGGAGATTTAACTTCATTATTACCTTCTTCTGAGGGTGTATTCTGGTCTACCTTGCCCCCAAAGAAGTTTTTGATGGTCTGCTGTTTTCTCTTCTTACTCATCATGACTGCCTATTTCTTGACTTTTAACTCCTTCTTAAAGTGTGGTGCTGCTTTCAGGACACACTGTTCTGAGCTACAGCTTGGCCCAGGGGGTGATTGGGCTTCTTTTCAGCCTGCCTGGCCTGTGAGTTACCATGGCTGCTTTCTCTTTGAGCTGGAGACAGAAATACGATTCTTTATGGTCAGAAGCTTGGTGTGCCCATGCCCCTACCCCACTGGGTACCTGTCCTTCAACTTTGCTTACTGGTTCAGAATGTGAGCTCTCCACTCCAGTTCCAGCAGAGATTGCAGCTATTCCCCCCAACCACTGGACCCCTCACCAGTCCATGAGCCAAGCTTCAGAAGAAGTAGCTGAAGATTCTGAGGCTCTGGAGGTGCTGCCTGGTTGAGGCTGGTACTGCTCCACACACTGTGCTTCTCTCTCAGCCTGAACAGCAGGTAATCCAAGTCACCTAATTAATCTGTCTTTGGCTGGAAAAGAGTCTCACTCTGTTCTTATGTGGGTTATACTGTTCCAAGAGTTGTTTTAAGGATGGTTTATTGGGAGCTGGGAGAGTCACAGTCTTTCCTCCACCATCTTGGCTCTGCCACCTGTCAGTTACTTTTTAACTCCTGCCCCTTTGATAAGGGTTTCTCTGGTGGATAGACCTGAAAGATGTCTCAGAGTCTTCTGAGTAATTCATATTTCACCTCCCTTGTTCTCTGACTTAAGTGATTTCAATTGGGTCAAAAGTGGCCAATCCCCCTTTTTTCAGGCTTAATAGGGATACACAACATATACTTGCCTCTTGTCATAGTTCCCTCTATTCCACAGTTCTCTGGATGGACACTGTTACAACAAAATGTGTTGTTGTACTTCCATATCAGCCAAAGTAAGCTTCTGGCCTTTGACTTTTCATAGCATCGGGAGGGGTGTATGTGTGTGTATGTGTGTGTGTGTGTGTGTGTGTGTGTGTGTATGTGGTGAGGGGTGGAGTTGGGGAAGGGAGAAATGAGTTCTCTTGCAAGTAATTTGGTCAGCTTGTGCAGTCCTCCCATAGTGTGGTTGCTGGTAAAGGAAGGGATATTTAGTGATTGAATTAGGAATTAGGAATTAATGTTCTCTGCTATTAGTTCATTGTGCTGTTGACTCTTTAAGTTTCTTGTGTTTAGGTAAGGGATGGGCAAATTGAAATCTGAGGGTAAATCTGGCCTTCCTATTTTTGTATGGTTCACAAACTAAGAATTTTTTTTAAAATATATTTTATACCATAGAGTCAATGAAATTGTTTTTTTCTATTACGTATAATTCTTATTTAGGAGAGATTTTAGAGGTCATGAGGGTTGGAAAAAATACTTAGTCTGCCATCTTTATGGTCATGTGACCTCATACATTGGAATCATTAAAAACATCACAAAATTTTTCCAAAGCATTTGTCCTGCTCTTCCTCCAATGCAATTTTAGGTACCATTCATTCTCCATTTGTAATACTTTCTCAGTACCACTATGTTAAATCAATGAACTGCATGGCATAGTTTGGACAATAGATATTTTTACCCATTTGATTTTTCTTCAGTATTTATTAGGTTGATCTTTTGAATAATTATACATTTTGAGTCCCTGTAATATTAAGGGGCTTAATGGAATAAACCCAATGTTGTTTGTAAAAAGAAATAAGCAGAAGACTTGACCTTCTTTATTTGGATACCTCCCTCCATGATAATGGTGAATAATTGTGATTAAAATAATTTGATTTGATCAAAAATGATTTGATTTTGAAATCTTCCTTTGATGTGAAGAATGAAAGGAAACAAAGTTATCTCTGTGGTTTATCTGTGAAGAAATTATGTATAATCTTTGAAAAAAAGTAGAAAAGAAGCATATGATATGGTGGAAGGGAAAATGGCTCTAGAATAATTGGATCTGGGTTCATATCTAACTTTGAATATTTTTACTTTGATAAAGCTGTTAATTGTTTCAACTAGTTATTTAATTTGTTTTCTATGGTTTTCTAAGTACTCTCTTATCAACTCCATAAATAGTTTTGTTTCATTTTTTATTTGTATTCCTTTAATTTATTTAATTGTATTCTTATTATAGCTAGCATATTAATGACAATATTGAATAATACTGGTGATAATGTACATCCTTACTTTACCCCTAATTGTATTGGTAAAGCTTCAAATTTATCCCTGTTTTAGATAATTGTTAGAGTTAGGTGGCATAATAGCTAGAATTCTGGGCCTAGTATCAGGAAAACTCATCTTCCTGAGTTCAAATCTGGCTTCAGATATTTACTCTTTGTATTACCCTGAGCAAGTCACTTAACCCTGTTTGCCTCAGTTTCCTCATTTGTAAAATGAGCTGGAGAAGGAAATGGCAAATCCCTCCAGTATCTTTATCAAGGAAACCACATGGACAGCATGGGAATACTATGGTCTGTGGGGGTAATGAAGGGTTGGACACGATCAAACAATTGAACAACAGCAAAAACAGAAACATGGGAGAGATAGAGAGAGAGAAGTTCTGTATTCTATGTTTATGTCTATCATGAATTACTGAATATTACTCAGCAAAATATCCAGGAAGAAATAGTGAAATTATTTTTTTTTGTTAATTTTGAATTCCCTTTAGTCTTTTTGTTTTGTTTTGTTTTCAGTATTCTGTAGTTGGATGCCATGATGATTTTTAGGGTGGGATTTCCCCCCACAGCGGTTTTTGGAGAATATGTTGTCATATTGAAGGACATCCTCATTCCTCGACTGATTTATTAATTTTGCTATGGCACGACATTCCTACCCCTTTAAAAGTCAGTTTTCACACAATTTATACAGCAACATCATCATCATCAACAACAACAACAACAACCAGCTATTGTGACTGAGAAAATGTTACATAGACAACTAAATGTAATGGATACAAGGTAGACCTCAGAGTCAGGATGCCCTGACATAGTAGGAAACTGAAGCTCAGGAAGGTTAAATGTAACTAGAACTGTAGGGGGCAGAGCCAAGATGGCAGAAGAAGGGCAGTGACTTGCCTGAGCTCACCTCCAGACCCCTCCAAATACCTTCAAATAATACCATGAGACAATTCCTAGAGCAGCAGAACCCACAAAAAGGGTAAAATAATTTTCTAGCAAGAGACAACTTAGAATGTCCTCAGAAAAGGTCTGTTGTACCAGGGTGAGAGTGGGGCTCAGCCTAGCATAGGCCATGTCAGCACAGCCGCAAACCCAGTCCCAGCCTTAGCCCCAGAAAACCAGGAGCAGGCCTTGGGAGACTCTGAATCAGCATTAGGAGCAGCAGCAGCAGGAGCAGCAGCAGCAGCAGCAGCAGCAACTGCTTCTGGAACTCAGTCCACAGATGGTAAGGGGGACAAACAATTGGCCAGAAGGAGATTACAGGGGTCTCTTTGCTAAAATTGAGGCAGAATTCTGTTGTTTGGCCTATACTAGGATGCAGGCCACAGTCTTGGGTGGTGGTTTCAGGTGGGGGAGGAGCACAAGCACACAAAAGTTTGTATCCACAGTGGAGCAGCAGTCTTTTCATTGTGCCAGGGCAGAAAAAGAGGCCTGTGGTTGCTTGCAGAGCAGAGAGCAAAGGCCAGGAGAGTAATAAACATACATCTTTTTAAATCATACCACCTTGGAAGAACAAAAAACTTTCAAATTCATATAAATATCTCTGAAAATAGCTACACAAACCCCCTGAAGATTGGGGCAGTACACCCTGGAAGCAGTGCCCCAATTTAACAGAATTAAAAGTCAAGAAATAAGATGGGAAAATGGGCAAACAGAAAAAATGCTGACCATAGAAAGTTTCTCTGGTAATAAGCAAGGTCAAGATACAACATCAGAAAAAGATGACAAGGTCAAAGCTCCTACATCCAAAGATTCCAAGAAAAAAATATGAATTGGTCTCAGGCCATAGAAACACTCAAAAAGGACTTTGAAAATAAAGTAAGAGAGGTAGAGAAAAAATGGAAAGAGAAGTGAGAGTGATGCAATAAAATCATGGAAAAAAGTAAACAACTTGACAAAGAAGACACAAAAAAAATACTAAAGAAAAAATACCTTAAAAAACAGACTAAGACACATTGTAAAAGAAATACAAAAAACCAATGAGGAAAAGAATGCCTTGAAAAGACAAATTGGCCAAATGAAAAAGGAGGTCCAAAAGCTCTCTGAATAAAATAATTCCTTAAAAATTAGAATTGAACAAGTGGAAACTAATGACCTTATGAGAAATCAAGAAATAATAAAGCAAAACCAAAAGAATAAAAAAATAGAAAGCAATGTGAAATATCTCCTTGGAAAAACAACTGACCTAGGAAATAGATCCAGGAGAGAGAATTTGAAAATTATTGGACTACATGAAAATTATGATAAAAAAGAGCCTGGACATCTTCTTCCAAGAAACTGTCAGGGAAAATTGCCCTGATATTTTAGAACTAGAAGGTAAGATATAAATTGAAAGAATCCACCAATCACCTCCTGAAAGAGATAAGGAATGTCAGATTTGGGATTCAAAGCTAGTTGTCCTGATTTCAAATCCAATGCTATGTGACCAAATGTAATGCATACACGATGCTATATGTTCTACCCCAGTTAAACTCTGTTCATCTAGACAATTTATACATTTAAAAAACAAACCAAAACCCAGAAATAAGTGTTACAAATAATATAATATAAGCAAAATATAAAAATACTATAAAATATTTGTATGGAAAATGAAACCACAAAGTATTTTGAAAGGAAATAGCATTTTATACCTTGTATCACAATTAGCTCCAATTGGATACTCAATCAAATGGATCTATGATTTCATTGATAAGGATATTCCTATATCAAGCACAATCCATCCATGGCTGCCCAGCCTATGATTGTTGTCTTCCCACAAGTTTAATACTGCCTATACTCCCAATGTACTGGAACCTTCCTAAAGTGCTATATCCCAGGGATAAGAATACATCACATGGACCATCCATAGGTTTGCTGTCACTCTTAACACATGGTCAGGCCATATTTTTCTATCATTCATTTCTTTGCTATCCTTTAAATCACTCAAAAATTCCCAATATATAACATATTGCAGCCTCCTCAGTCCCTCCATATTCTTCTGTTGCCCTTTGAGTGATCCTCATAAATACCAGACCATTGTATTTCTCCAGGGCCTCAATAGCAATAAATGTAATACTATTCACATCTTCCACTGCTTAAGCAGCAAATAAGTTTTTCCTTTCATATGTTCTGGCAAACAGTTTTATCTTTTTTTAATCTTTTTTTTTTTTCTGGGGGCTGGGAGACAGAAGGAGAACAATTTAATTTCTCTCTTTTCTATACTTCCCGGAGCAGAATAGTTGGTCAAAACCACCTCCAAATTAGTCTGGAAAAGAGAAGTCCAAGAGATAATGTGCATAAATAGTTCCAATCTACAAACATCATGTGATAGTTACAGTTTGAGTGTCATTCACAAACCTAATGAGCATGCTTTGAATTCCAGCTACTAAGTTAAAATGCAAACCCAGTACCCATTGATTAAAAAAAAAAAGTGCCAGTCCCAGGCAAGATCTATTTCTACATTGGCCAAGTTTAATGGCTAATTATCAAAAAACCATTTCCCTTGGTGTTCTGTATAAAATGTTATATAATCAAAGAGAAAGATTTTTTTTATTTACTTCTGGTAAAAGCTTCTCCCAACCCTTATAGACCATAGCATTTCTCTGTTAACTCATCTTGCCTGAAAATACTGTTTCTTTTTAAATTCCAATGAGTGCATATAGGAATCTATTTTTAACAAACTTTTGAAGTAATAATTGATCTTAATATATGGAAAAACTGGCTCCTTCCCTTTCAGATAACACATACTCCAGAAGAGAGAAAGAGGGGAAAAACAAGAAAGAGAGAGAGAGAGAGTTAGAGAGAGAGCGAGAGAGAGAGAGAGAGAGAGAGAGAGAGAGAGAGAGAGAGAGAGAGAGAGAGAGAGAGTGTTTTTGAACAGATAACACAGAATACAGGAGCAGATAGCACAATCTGCACTGCTCCCCAGGGAAGATAATTTCACTGCCTAGTAACCATCTGGATTGTATCATCTTAAGGCAGAATGGATAGACATCAATATATAACCATCTGAATTATCCCAAGATTTTGTAGAGAAATAGATATCATGGGGTGGGGAGGAGAGGGAGGGATTCTAATCTTTTCTTACTAGTTCTGGGTCACTGCTCCTTGACATAGCATACATGCCAGAAGAAGTCAATGATTTTAGTCTCTCTGCAATGAACTTTATTTTCTTTCACAATTTTTTTTAAAGCCCATCAAAATATTGGCCACAAGAATAAGGCAAAGATGTATGTTTAGTTGTTTCTGACTATTTGTGACCCCCTTTGGGGTTTTCTTGGCAAAGATGTGAAGTGGTTTGCCATTTTCTTCTACAGCTCATTTTACAGATGAGAAAATTGAGACAAACTGGATGAAGTTACTTGCTCAGTGTCACACAACTAGACAGTGCCTAAGGCCATATTGGAACTCAAGAAAAGGAGTCTTCCTGACTCCAAGTCCTAGGCTCTATCTACTATGCAACCCAGTTGCCCCATGGAAAATATAATCAACTTAATAATAATACCTAATATTTATTCAGTGCTTTAAGGTTTGCAAAAGTGTTTATATATTATCTCATTTGAGTTTCACAACCCTGTGAAGGATGCACAGGCAGGTATGAAGGATGGATATATTGCAAAGTGAAGCATTGTGGGAATTACCTCTGAAATATTGTGTTGATTCAGTGTTTGTTAGGGGGTATAGTGAATAGAGTGCTGGCCTTAACTCACACTTTGCCTCAGATATTAGCTGGTTATCACCCTGGACAAGTTACTTAAACTTTATGGATTACCTCATCTATAAAATAAGGGGATCAAACACAATGAGTTCTAAAAATCCCTTCTACCTCTAAATCTATGATTTTATTTTCATATTCATTTATGGTCCCTGGTCCTAGTGCATTTTGATTTAGGAAGTAGATAAAAGGATGGTAACCCAATAGATTAAGAAATCTCTAAACAAATTATGACCTTGCTTCTGATTCTCTGGACCTTTTCACCTCCACCTTAGCAAGTCTTCTCACTCTGGAAGATGCTTCCATTTCCTTTTCCAATTAATAAGTTCTTTCCCAGAACCCCCATTCCAGGAAGTGCTCTAGCTAACCATCCTTACTCCTCTAGGCTCTGTTCCTGTCTTTCCAGATTTCTCTACTTCCATACCAGCAGTCCTCTCACTCTGAAAGATGCAGGCATTCCTGTGGCCCTCTCACCTTGGAAGATTTTTCTACCCCAAATTCCTACTCCCATTGGTGAATTCCTCCTTGAAAGTACCAAAGCCATCCATACTCATTCCTCTCTTGTTTCCCTTCCTTGCTCCCTGGAATTCTCCACCTTCTTTCCCCCCGCCTTTTACATATTGTTTTCACTATTGGAATATAAATTTCATGAGAGTAAGAACTATTTTTAAAATTTTGTTTCTTGTATTTTTATTCCCAGCACTCAATAGAGTGCCTGGTACATAGTAAGTACTTAATAAGTGCTTTATAATCTGTTTATCTACCTACCTATCTAATTATCCATCTGTCTAAGAACTGTATTCAAACCTTTTAAACTAACCCTGTTTTATGACCTTGGGCAAGTGTCATTTCACTCCTCTGGAACTCCATTCTTTCATTTGGAAAATGAAGGGGTTGTGTTAGAGTACTTCCAACATCCCTTCCAAATCTAAATCCTGTTATTCTGTGCTATGTATAATCTCAGCCTGTCTCCTATCTTCTCCAAACACAAATACTCAGTCCAACCAAGCAGTTGCTTTTGTTGTTGGAAGACAGAAAAAGTTCTCTAGGCAAGATGTTCCAATGACTATGAGATCCATTTAACCTTAAAAAACCAAAAAAACACAAAAATCTACTCTTTAGCTCCGCAATTATACTGCTCCCTTAACAAAAAACATCCCTATGCATCTTCATTTCTGGTGTTTCTTCAGGTTTATGGCTGCTATTGAACTTGAGGGCAGAAGTTCACTGAAGCATTTTATGCTGTAACAGCCTCTTGGAATTATCCCTTTTCTCTCTCTCTCTCTTTTTTTTTTTTACTAGATGATTATCAATCTAAGAAACACATTTTGAAAGTAAAATACTGTATGAAAAAGTTGTAACAAAGCATAGCTGTTCCACATCTTTGTAGGTTGACAAAATGTTAGCTGGAACATAAAAACCTCTTGTCATAATCAGATCACAATATAAAACATGCCATAAGAGAAAAGATAATAGGACCTCTACCAGACTATAGAATGAGATTACAAATGAAAATGCTACTTTTATTTTGGCATCTGAGACCAGACACTGGAGGCTCATGTAGAAGAGTGAATTTGTTCTCCAGGACTTATATAACGGAGGTTATGAAAGTGAAAAGAATCCAGCTAATTGTGTATGGACTCAGAAACAGCCTGTTTATTCAATGGCTTTCTTAAGCAAGGCAGATTAGCCCAATCAAAGTGGAACAGTGGGAAAATACTTAAGAACTGGATGACTATAACTTCCTGAATCTGTCTGTATAGTGCTATCCAATCAACTTTTTTTCTAGTCCATTTAGTGCTTCTTAGTGTCCTAAACACAGTAATAAGGTATTTTTTGGGGGAGTAGTTGTTGACTGCTGTTCCAGAGCCTAGTAGAAAAGCAACCAGCCCACTGGCAATTTTCAATAACAAAAATTTTCTCACCCTCTGCTTTGAAGTACCCAGGAGTACAGACTCCAAAAACTAAGCAGTCTTTTGCTGTGAAGAGCAAGGGAAGAGTAATGCATTCTGGTAAAATTTTTAACCAGATTGTGAATATTGCTACAAACCAGCAAAGCAAAGCTTCTTTCAAAGACCTAATTGGGATGGTCAAAATATACCAACCTTTTCCCCCCTCTCAACTTGGTAAATGCTAAGGAAAACATTCAAAGCTCCCGCAGCTATTCAGATAGCTCACAAGAGATTTTCTAAAGCAAGCCATGGCCAAATTTAAAGCTCTCATAGTACATTATAAATTGGAAGGGGTCCAAAAGCAGCCACCAATTCTTTGCGACTATTCTCCCTTCTAAAAATGACCATTTCAGAACTTGTGATAATTTTGATGAAGGCATCCATTTTTACATTAAAATACAGCACTGAGAGAATTCTGGAAAAAATGAATGAGAACCTGCAAGGGCACTCATCTTCTGAGGCATGTGAGAATTTTATCTCAAAATTCTATCTCACTCCCCAGTGTTTCTGAGGCATGTGGGTTTAGTAGGAAAAGAGAAGACCTGGAGGACCTTTGAAAAAAATGGACAAGAGAAAGGTTGAGGTGCCTTGGGGTCATTTCAGAACAAAAGGCAGGATATTCATATGGAATCCTGGAGGGATATAGGAAGTCTATGAATATAGTTAGTGACAATATTATTAGGAGAAAGAGACAGAGACAGAGACAGAGACAGAGAGAGATATCAAGACATTATTTAGCAGATGAAGAGATGGGCCCAAAGCTATTATTTTTCTCATAAAAGTTGTTTTTTTTGAATTTTGGGTGCATGAGAAACAATATATAAAAATATGATCATCTCATCTGTTTTTTTTTTCATCTAATTTCTTTAGGTCCTCTTTGTTATTCCAACTATACAAGTCCAAACTTTGAGTCTTGTTGAACAGACAGGCTATATTGGCATGGTGAAGAGATGACAGCTCTCTATGTATAACTGTAAACTGACAAATATTCATTAAGTCCCTACTATGTAATAGACACTAAACTTGATTCTGGGGATTGCACACCTAAAAAGATAATAAAGAAGGAAAAAAAGTCCCCACCAATGAAGATCTTGTGTTTTGTCAGGGGAGACAATATATACAAATATTAGTATATATGAGATATAGAAAAGTAACATATAATACAAGATTTAGGGGCATTTTGTAATAGTAGTTTACTCTTATGGTGAGTAATTGAAGAGATCAGAAAAGACTTCGTGTATAAGGAGAGACTTGAGCTGAAATGTGAAAGAAACTAGTAATTCTAAGAGGTGAAAAAAGAGAAGGAAGTGAATTCTAGGAATAGGGACAAGCCTGTGCAAAGGTATGGAAATAGGAGACAGTATAATCTGATGGCAGCATCCATTGGAATTGGGACTGGTTTCTGTGTGTGTCTTGGATATTGTAGATGAAGGGGCTATTAATTTGGGGTTAATAATCTGGACTACTCCTGTTTTAGTCTTCTCACACCTTACAAGCCCCTTCCCCACATCCCATAACATTCATGCACATACTTAGCTATTTAATTACAATGACTTCCTTGACTCCTTACAAGAAATGCTCCATCTCCTAGCTCCTCACATTTTCATTTGCTGTCTACCATGCCTTGACTTCTCTTCATACTCATCTTCATCTTCTGACCTCCCAGGCTTCCCTCAAAGCCCAGTTAAAACTCTACCATCTACAAGAAGCCTTTCCTGATCTCTCTAAATGCTGGTGCCTTCTCTTTGGTGGTTATTTCCAATTTAACCTGTATAACTCTTGTTTGTGTCTAGTTGCTTACATGTTCTCCCCCCCACAAGACTGTGACCTCCTTAAGACCAGTGATTTTTTTTTGGTCATTTTTCTTTGTATCCTCACTGCTTAGTTTCCTTAATCATATATATATATATACACACATACACATATACATATATACATACATACACACACATACATATATATACACACACACATATACATATATACACACACATATATGTATGTATATATGTATACATGTGTATATATGTATATATAAACATATAATTGAAATATAGTTATCAAAATAATTTTTAGTTCATGGATCTATCAGTTAAATAAGCATTCATTAAAAATCTACTATATGCCAAGTACTATGTGTGTATATATATATGTATGTACGTGTGTGTGTGTGTGTGTATATATATATGTATATGACATATGTATGTGTGTGTATGACATTAAAAGACATTATTCTGAAAAGTGGTCCATAGCTTTAGACCTCAAAGGGACCTCAGATGTAATTTCATCCAAATCCCCTGCCCCTTCATTTTACAGATCAGAAAACTGAGTCCCTGGGAAAGTAAGTGACTTGCCCAAACTTACAACATCTGTGGCAGGATATGAACACAAGTCCACTTCCCTCTGTAACACCCGCTTCCTTTTCACATGCATCTTTGTCATTCTTTTTATGCAAAGATGGAATTGGTTGGCACAAAATATCCACTCTGGATGGGGTCCAGACTATATAACAGGATAACAGATTTTATCTCAGAATCTCTAACTCCCTCAAAATCTTTCCTTTTCAAGAACTTCACCATTTGCCTTGATGCTTGAAAATAGCACAGAGGAAGGTTTTCCTTATTACAGCCACTGAAATGATTATTTAGGTTGAAAGTAAATCTTTGATGTAACTTCTCTAAAGTAAACAGAAAAAAATAAATTCTTCCAACAGGTTCTAAAGGGAAAAAAAACAACAACCCAACAACCTGGGAGCAGTTTCAGTGTCAGTATATGGAAAGATTTCAGAATCACACAGAGAATGACAGAATCCTAGAGTTTTGGAAGGGATCTCAGCAGCCATATGGTGGACTATATAGCTGCTGAGATCTCTTCCAACTCCATGTGAGCAAGAGTGCTCTCTACAATATACCCAACAAGTGATCATTCAGATTTTGCTTGGAGATTTTGAGTGAAAGGAATTTGTTGTCTCAAGAAGCTACTCATTCTCCTTTTGGATAGCTTTAATTACTGAAAATTATTTTCCTTAAATCAGTCTTAAATGTTCTTCTTTACAACATATATCCTCTGATCCCAGAGGAAGTAATAAATCCAAGATACCAACTCACCATTTCAGTATTTTACTTTGGCTTTCTCTGTTTTTAACTATCCTAATATTAATGTTCCCTCACTATAAACAAAGTTGTCAAAAAGCGTTTCATCATTATACTATTTCTACTATTATGTGTTTTGTTGGTCCAATATGGGACAAAGCTGAGTGTTAAAAACTGTAACCATGATACATAAACTAAATCTATAGTGATGACATTGGCTAATTTGAGAAAATTGCTATTTAAAGATAATCCTGACATATTTATTTACAAAAATGTACAAATATATATTTTTTATATTTTTGACTGTGTCATTTGAAATATTGGGGGAAGCCTGTCTGTTCTAAATTACTGGGAACTTAGCTGGGGTTTCTAATATATTGTTACTTATAAATGAGAGGCTATTGCAACAGTTTTTGGCACAAGCATTTATTAAATCATATTTAAATGTTAGGAGAGCATTGACAGCATTTAACACAAGCTGAAAACCCCCATCATGAGAGAGAGAGAGAGAGAGAGAGAGAGAGAGAGAGAGAGAGAGAGAGAGAGCACATGGCTCCAAACTAGAGTTCAGAAGCTGCCCTATGAGAGAGAGAGAGAGAGAGAGAGAGAGAGAGAGAGAGAGAGAGAGAGAGAGAGAGAATGCATGGTACATGGCTGGTTCACTCAGGGTCCAAGAGAGAGTGGCTTCCTCTTGCAGCCCAGAAGCCTTCTTCCTTCCCTCAGGACGGCTCTTATATACAGTTCAAAGTTAATTGGCTAGCATCATTCAATTTCATTGGTTGACATGACTTGGAGGTGGTTTCTATTGTCTCTACTGAGTTTGATTTTCATTTCTATTGACTCTGGGCTGGATTTGGAAGAGATCAGGTAAGGTTCCTGAGCTAAGCCCTCAAGTGGGGAGGGGTCCCTGTGTCCCCCAAAAGCCCATTATTAATTATTATTTTCTCACATGACAAATATAATTTTCAAGGAACCTTCAATAAAATAAATGAGATGACAGTAGAATAAGCATAATAAAAGGGAAAAATAGTAATTAAAAGCAATAATCCTGAGAAATCTTTACCTATCATATTTGACTGATATAATCCTAATTTTTTCTCTAGTCCCCAACAACTCTTTGGCAACAAGAGCAAACCTAGACAGAAATGTGAGGTTGACAAAATATGTCTTTGAGCTCTATTCCCCTCACCCCTTCATTAGCATACTTCTTTCCATTCCTAGCATTCTTGGACCACCCTTCATGTTTCTCATGTTCCATTTTATTTTGAGGGGCAATGGGGGTTATGTGATTTGTCCAAGGTCACACAGCTAGTAAGTCTCAAGTGTCTGAGGCAGTGTTTGAACTCAGGTCGTCCTGAATCCAGGGCCAGTGCTTTATCCACTGTGCCACCCAGCTGCCCCTCATGTTCCATTTCTAAGCGCTCATTATCAGTCAATTGTCATAATTCAAATAAAAAAATTATAACCCTTTAGCAGACATGGACATATTTTCTCCAAATAGTTATCCTGTTCAACAAGGTTTTCTTTGGAAACACATCAAAGTCATATAAGATTAAAGTGAGAGAAAAACTTATTCAACGGATATCTGTTTATAAATATCAGGCAAGGTCCAGAGCAAAGAGATGTATTTTTGCCAAAGGTAAGCCCTAGAGGGAAAGCTTTTTGGGGCACTGGATAGAATTCTGGGCCTGGAGTAAGGAAAACCTGAGTTGAGATCCAGTGTCAGACACTTTCTCACTGTGTGATGCTGGGGTTCAAAACTTGAAATATAACAGTCAATGAATAAAAATGAATATTACACAGAGGACAATGGAGAGATGTATGGTGGGTGTGAGCAGGCTGCAACATATACCCAGTGGGGAACTTTAAGGAGCATGAGCAAAAGAGAATCAAGAGCATCAAGAGAATTAGATGATCAGAAGTGAATAAGGAAATAAGTATTTATCATGTCCTGTAATGATTGGAATGATGCCGCCTGCTGGAGACTTACTATAGGAAAGCTCCACCATGAGGAGAAGGCCTCTGAGGGCAAGGCCATGTGGCTTTTCCTTGGCATCAGGAAGTGACATTTGCTCATGGGTACTGTCTACCAAGGCTACCAGCCAATCAACTTGAGGAGCCTCCCATTTCTGGGAGGAAAACCCAAAGTAGGAAGTGGACTCAGGGGGAGGAGTTCCCTCTCCTTTTGGTTCCTGACCTGACCATGGTGGAGGGGAGAGACTCCAGAGGACTTCACAGGGGAATTACAGAAATATAGGATTGACAGGTTGTAGGAATTCTGTCTTCAATTTTTCTTTTTCTTTTACTATCTTTCAATAAACCCTTAAAAACCTAAACTCGTTTTATCAGTGATTTTAGTCAGTTTTCCCCCAAACTGGGGGAACAGATTAGAACCTACATTTAGAAATTTAAATTACACAGTCCCTACTATGTGCCAGGCACTGTGCGAAACACTTTACCAATATTATTTTATTTCATCCTCATAACAAATCTAAAAAGTAGATGCTATTATTATCCTCATTTTACAGATGAGGAAACTGAGGCAAACAAAGGTTAAGTAACTTGCCTAGGGTCACACAAGCTAGCAAGTTTCTGAGGCTGGATTTCAAGTCAGGTTTTCCTGACTCCAGAGCAGTTGGGTGGCTCAGTTGGAGTTCTTTCTTCACAATTTACAAAGTTAAGACAAAAAAAAAAGATTAAATTTAGTTAAGATGAATTTGAGCTAAAAGAATCAATTTCTACCATATTAACTGGACTAAAAAAGACCTGGGTGATGGGGCAGCTAGGTGGTATAATGGATAGAGTGCTGGACTTGGAGTTAAAGACTTAATTTCATGAGTTCATATCTGGCTTCAGACACAGTGGCTGTGTGACCTTGGGCAAGTCATTTAATCCTCTCACTTTACAGATTTACATTTGTAAAATGAGCTGGAGAAGAAAATAGCAAAACCCTCCATTATCTTTACAAAGAAAACCCCAAATGGGGTCACAAAAAGTCAGACATGATTGAAATGACTGAACAACTACAACAATTTCCCAACTCCAGACCCAGAAATCTAATCCATGGCACTTCCTATATCCCTGATAGAAAGGAAAGATACACTGGTCTTATGTGGAGGATAAGGGATGACAGGTTGGAAAGCAGGGTCCTTCCCTGGTATATGTTTCAGGAAGGTGTTCAAGACACTGAGTGGATCCCCTGTAATGAATTTAAGAGACAGCATGGAAAAAGGTTAGGTTAGATGGGCCTGTATGGCTGAGATATCATCTGCATTGTTGGTGTGAATTTATCAATCAATGAGATCACAGGTTCTCCAAGTATTTGGGTATAGACATAGGGAAAACCATGACCCACCATTTAAAAACAACAACAACAAAAACTTTTAAAGAATAGAGTCTTTAAATCTATGAGACAGGAAGAATTGAATTCAAATCTACTTCTGACACTATCTGGTTACTATTTGTAAAATCTCTGAACCTCGAGTACCTCGCTAAGATTTTTTAAAATTAATTTACAGACAGAGACACCTACCAGACCTTGGAAATCACAGATTATTGCTTATTCACACAAGGAACAGTAAGAAGGGTTGAGTATACATTGAAAGAGATGAGGTTCCTCACTTATTCTTCTTCACTGATCATTGATATCCTAAAAAAGCCTCTCTAAAATAAATGGCCAATGTGAATATATAGTATTCAACTACTAGTACTAGCAAAAAAGTGAAAACCTTATAAATATGGAGAAACTTAAGGAAGAAAGTGTCCTATTTCCCCCCAGAAGACACTATGTCTATTGATTTTATTCAATTCATGCTGAAGAGAATATGTCCATAAAAGCAGCACTTAATAAAAATATTTCAGTTAAAGAGAGCTATGAACTTGTCTCCAAAGTGGATTTTACTAAGCTGGGAGAAAAAAAATCATTTAAAAATTTCACGTGGGTCACATAATTACCTCAGGCTCTCCACTGTTTAAATGTAGTATTAATAGTGATATTCCCAGTGCATTGTAATAATGAAGGGAGATCAGCAAATTCACTAAAGGAATGGAAGTGCAGATGGTCATTATTAATTGCTGAGGATTGGGTACAATAATCATGAAGACCCAGAACTTTAAAAATAAGCACTTAAAAGTTGACAGTGTACCAGTGATAGAGAGTGTCTATGAAGTACCAAAAATCCAGATAAAAATATAAAATCTAGGTAAAAATCCTGTAGAATATTCAGTGAATATTTTACCCATAATAGCACCATTTGGTTAATCGTTTGAATCTCCCCCTCCACCTTGATCTTGTGCTGACACAGGCTTGGAGCACTAAGTTTAGATTAAGAATATCTAGGTCTTTTTTATCACTTAAGTGGCAACCTTTGATGCCATCCTTTGATCTTTTTATGGCTTTCCTTATCTGGAAAATGGGAATAAAAATGCATAACTGCCCTCTTTCCCTCCCTCATATAAATGTTGTGAGGCTTAATTAGGCTTCTTCAGAAATTTGAGCTCCTTAGAGGAAAGTAAAAAAAAAAAAAATCCAAAGCCTTCTTAATAGATTATCTTTGAATGAAAGGCTTTGGAAAAAAGAGATAAGGTTGAAGAAAGGGCCCTTTTTCATAGCTCATCATTCTTCTTTAGTCATCCTGTAACAATATCTAGGTAGAATTATTTTTGGATTAATTGGATACGCCTATCACATTACCCTTTGCCTCCAAAGATGCGGGAAAAGAATTGCACATATTCAGTAAAAGGAAATACTCAGGATTCATCCAACCCAGGTAAGTGTCCTTAATTTCACTGAATTTGCCATGTCATATTTC
Organism: Dromiciops gliroides; assembly: GCF_019393635.1. NCBI lineage: Eukaryota > Metazoa > Chordata > Mammalia > Microbiotheria > Microbiotheriidae > Dromiciops > Dromiciops gliroides. Next base: position 154,468,635 of record NC_057861.1, read on the forward strand.
CTTTGCTTCCAGATTACATTATGACTCCTAGCTATCCAATACAGGAAATGGTAGGACCTCCCAAGCTGCTGTCAGCATTGTCTGGACTAGTTAACCTCTGTTCTTCCTGCTTCCATATAGATTTGCACAGTTAGTGCTCTTACAGAACCATGTAGTTCCACATTAAAGCCCCCAAATATACAGATGTAAACCCAGAAGAAGTTGCAATGTTTGGGAATAGGAGCTTTTAACATTAGTAAATGTAATTATATCAGTAAACTTTGGTAAAAAAAAAATACAATGAATGAATTCACCAATAAGACAAAACAAATAAAGTACAAAGTGCCCCAAAAGTCAGAAATTCCATCTTCATCACTGAACTTTAAAAAACAAAATCAACTCACTAATAGAAAGGTGGTTTGGGATGTGTATCTAATTATATACCAATTGGTTAGTGGAGATTTGGGGCGGGGGGGGGTGAACTTTTGGATCACAACCCCACATTTAAACAATTTACTTTTTTTTTGGAAAAATAAGTCTTGACTTCACATCTCATTTCACAGAGTAAAGCACAAAAGGAAAACCAATAATTCACCAGAAAAGTTAAATTGTGGTTGTTGTGTGTCTTTCTTTTCTGAAGAGGGCCAATGATGTCACAGGTCAGGTCTTGACTTGGGCATGAATTAGATGTAAGTGAGATTTTAGTAAGAATTGTACAAAGTTGTCAGCCTCACTCTCTTTTTCAAAGTCATGTAAGTCCAGTGGCAAGACCAAAGTCAGGATGACTGGCCATGTCTTGGGATGCAATGGATGCCCTGGGCATATTACATATCTGACCAAGCTCTAAGGGCTCCAAACCTCCTGCTTCAGCTGCCTTCATGGCCAATGGAACAAATTGTTCCTTTCTGCCTATTCCAAAGGGGGAAGTCTTCACATACTTGGGGTAGACAGCCTTCTAGCTCACTGACTATTCTAAGTTTTGTTGGTTACCTTCAACCTGGCTTAGTCCATCTGCCAAGATGGTTTACTGGGGTGTGAATTGTTCCTGTGGTTGTTTGTCCTTCATTCTCAAAGAGGGTCATGACATTGAGGTGATGTCATGACTTGCAGTGAATTGGTTTTAAATGAGTGAGGGCTGTGGAAGGTCACCAACCTCTTCAGTGGCAAGATATATATCATGATGACTAGAGATGAACCCAGATGTTTAAGGCAATTGGGGTTAAGTAACATGCCTAGGGTGACATAGCTAGTAAGTGTCTGAGGTGAGAACTCAGGTCCTTCTGACTTTGGGGCCAGTGCTCTATTCCCTGTATCACCTAGCTGCCCCATTGGGGTGTGGATATTGTATATGCTACAGGTTCTTGGAGTGAATGATGGATGAGTAGAGGTAGGTAGTAAGTGAAGTTCCCCTCCTAAACTTCATTTTGTTGCAGAATAATATTGTACTTTGCTTCATTTTGGAGTAGTGAGTTTGGAGGAATTAATTTCCTACATAAGAGTTTTCAAACAAATAGAAATGAGGTCATTAATCTATATATAAGGATCCCTGTGGGCCACATAATGATTTAGTTTTAAAATGTAATATTATCTATGCTTTATTGTATTTTATTTATTTAATTAAAAATTTCTCAATTACATTTTAATCTGGTTCTGGTGAACCTCTGTCCTAAACCATTTTTTTTTTGGGGGGAGGTATTTTTCTATTACTTGTTTAAGTTTTAATGCAATATTTTACTTCTTCTAGTCTTATCTTTGGCTGCATCTTTTAGTATGAGGAGCAACTGAATACCCAGACCCAAACTGACTTTATAAATTCCCAATTTTAAACTGGATTGGAGCAAAATGAGCCAGATTAAGTGAATTATAACATTAAAGTCCTCACAATTTGAACCCCAAATCATGTGGAATCAATGTGGATGGGCTATGTTATGACAATGGTGATGTCTAATTCTTCCTTTTAAACAATGAAGAATACAAGTAATATACCATTCAGACACAAAGTAAGGAGAAGAAAAAAGTATCACTTCTGTACTGTCAAAATCTCTATAATTGGCTATATATCTAAAATTTTCCCTGAATCTGTCAGCCATATAATCACCAAGAGCAAAATTTACCTTTTATTCATTCTTTTATTTACTATAGGGTTGTTATATGAATCAAATGAGATAATATGACCAATTCTTTGCAAACCTTAGGGCACTATATAAATGCCACCAACTGTGCTTTTAAGATATTCTTCTTCTGGTAATGGACAAATCTGAGGAAATATCCTTTGGCATCCGTAAAAAGCTCTTTGTTATTATGCATCAGAAATCTGTTAACTAGGATTTTACATCATGATGACTGATAGAAAGGAAGGAATAAATCATTTATGCAACACCTACTATGTGCTGGTCATGGTGCTAAATGTTTTACCAATGTTATCTCATTTGATTCTCACAACCACCCTAAGAGGTAGGCACTATTATTATCCCCATTTTACAACCAACAAAACTGAGGGAAATAGAGGTTTAAGTGACTTCACACAGCTAGTAAGTATTTGAGACTAGATTTGAACTCAAACATTCCTGATTTCCTGGCCCAGTATTCCATCTACTGTGTGTCACCTAGCTGCTGATAGAATGAGGGTATTGAGATGCTCTAATAATCAACAAATAAAAATTAAGTTCTGTTTGGTGTACATTTGGTGAAGAGTGTCTATTGCTATAGTCTACTTCTTTAAGGAGCAAAAATGTGGAGACATTAATTGAACATATACACTTCCCCTTTGTATTCTTTATATGTAACCTTCATTTAATGACAAATAAGTTTATTTTTTATTCTTATGGGTTTGTATTTCACCACCTTTTCTTTATCTTTAAATCTTCCTACTGCCTTTCTTTCCTTGTTATTTTTAAATTTTATTTTTTTCAATTAATAAGCATTTCCTTTCCCTTCTCACCTTTTTGTTTTTGTCCTTTGTATCCTCAACATTTAGCATTGTGCCATTTGAAATATTGAGGGGAAGCCTGTCTCTGTTCTAAGTTATTGAAGAATTTAGCTTTGGTTTCTAATATATTGCTACTTATAAATTAGAGAGTACTGCAGCAGTTTTGGCTTTAAGCATTTATTAAATCATATTAAATGTTAGTAAAGAGTTGATTGCATTTAACACAAGCTGAAAAGCCCCCAGCACCATAAAGGGAGAGAGAGGGCACATGACTCCAAAGTAGAGTTCAGAAGTCCTACATTACCGAGAGAGAGAGAGAGAGAGAGAGAGAGAGAGAGAGAGAGAGAGAGAGAGAGAGAGAGAGAGAGAGAGAACCAAGAACGTGAGGTTGGCTCCCCCTGGCTTCCAGGCAGAAAAATGTAAGACTCTTCCAGACCAGAGGAGAGGTGGCTCTTACACACAACTCAAAGCTAATTGGCTTACATCATTCATTGTCCTTGGTTGACATGACTTGGGAGTGGTCCATATCAAAATGAGCAGTACCATGCTGAGCTCAGGGTCCTAGGGAAATACAGACTTCCTGAGGGCAAAGGCTTTCAGATAGGTGTGGTCTTAATCTCCACTCAAAGTCTGATTTCCATTTCTGCTGACTGTGCTGGCTTTGAAAAAGAACTGGTTAAGGTTCCTGAGCTAAGCCCTGGAAGGGGGGGGGTGTCCCTGTGTTCCCCCCAAATCCATTATTAATAATTATTTTCTCACAGCATAGTACCAGGTTTAATAACTTTATTGATTACTGTTCACCATCTGGCCTGTACCACTTCTTTCTACTAGGAGAGCATCCACATTTTCTTCTACTTGATCCCTTTTAATTATTAAACAAAGTATTAATCTGATTAATTAGTGCAATCCCTTCTACATAGTCTAAGGAGGCATCAATTTCCACCCTTTGTCTAAAGAGTTTATGTAACCAGGACCATCTGGCCAATTCCCTTCTCTGTCACTGCCAACTTCACTTGGCCACTATCTATCTCCATCCAGACAAGAATACATACTTTTTCTATCTTCTGCCATGGGACCCAATAAAGCTTGTGATCAGCTGCACATCTTATGTAAACAGGAGTTGTGTGCCTATCAGAAGTGCTTAATTAAGATAACTTCTCAGAGATTGTATTGCTTTTATGGCCTAAATTCAGAGCATTGCCTATTGCACAGAACCATTTATGACAATCCCAAGCTATTAAGATTATTTCCTTTAATGAGTCAAGCAAAAATAATTAAGCTCTGCTCAATGGGAACTTATTTTCTTGCTTTCTTCTGTCTTTCAAAATAATTAAATCAAAATTCTCAAAGTCTAATTTTTTTTACCAGCATCTCATAATGTATTCATTCATTTATTCTCTCATGCTTTCTGGAATCTAGGAAGTAACTTCAACAAAGAAATTCAATTCAGTATTAATTTAGGCACTGAGAATATATAGATAAAAACCTTCATGTTCTCTGTCTTCATGGATTCTTTTTTTTGTCCTAATCTACAATTTCATCAATGTGAGAAATAATTCACTGATGAAGACTGACAGCTCATTTATAACATGACCTTAACTGTGTGTGACACTGAGAGGTTAAATTATTTGCCTATGATCATACAGCGACTATGTATCAGAGTATAAATTTGAACATAGGTATTCCATACTCAAAAGAATTCCTGTTATTTACTAACTAGGCCCTAGTAAGTGTTTTTTTTTTTAATTTTTTTTTTTTTTTTTTAGTGAGGCAATTGGGGTTAAGTGACTTGCCCAGGGTCACACAGCTAGTAAATGTTAAGTGTCTGAGGCCGGATTTGAACTCAGGTACTCCTGACTCCAGGGCCGGTGCTCTATCCACTGCGCCATCTAGCTGCCCCTCCTAGTAAGTTTTTAAAAGCCCAGCAGAACATTATAAACCAGCCTTCATGATAGCTCACTCTACCCCTACCTGGATGGATGACAATCTCCCCATCTTCACACTCTCAGAATAGAACAAAAAGTCATTGTTCCAAAACAATCCTCAGGCCCATTCCTCCATGTCCAGCAGTCAAAGATCAGGACCATTCAGCTCCCTTTCTTTGGGGGTGGGGGGCAGACATAGCTTCTCACACTGCTTGAATTAGTTTGGAGTCACAAACCACAACCCTTCCTGTAAGATAGAATCCCACTGGGAATTACTCCTTCATTACAGCATGTTGCTCTACCAGATTTTCATATCACTACTGCTGTATTATCTGGACTTCCAAGAGGTTTCACCATCTGACATGCTGATATATCCTAAGAACCTAGGGACTTGGCATCCTCATTTCCATTGTATTCTAAGTACCACTGGGCCCTTTCTACCTGCCCTTCAGCATTAACTTTCCTTTTTGGGTTATATTCCCTAATTAGAATGAAAGTGAGGGACCTGGGTCACTTTCCTACTTATATCTCCACACTTGTCATGGTGTTTGGCATACAGTTATGACTTTTGATTCTTTCCATTATTTACCATACTATAATATCTCTTACAATTTTCTAATATCTATAATATGAGTAAAATGTGATTCATGCACAACAGAGATCAAATGGAATAGAATGGAATAGTCAGCTTTCTGGTGTGTTTGCTTTCAAGTCAGATCAATGTCTTTGAAATAACTTTGGTAATGCTGAATGGTCCCACTACTATTTCTCCTCATGGCTTTGGCTTGACTTTTGGTTTCCTGAAGTTTATGGTCAGTGGAATGTGAAATTTATCTGGAAAGTTAGAACAGCTTTAAGTATGAACCTAGTGACAAATCCTATCTGCTCTTCCAGAAGCAGTGTAGCTAAGCATAGAGAATCTCATCACCATTCAGCTCCTCTCCTGACTCCAAGGGACTTTCTACAGCTTTGCCAAAGCAAGCTTCTTACTATGGAAATGCCTCTACTCCTATAACTCCCTTCTCTAAGTGGTGAGTTCCTACATGGAGCAGCTATTTGAGGAAATACACATATCAGCCACCCTTACTTCTTTGCTGCCTCTACTTCTGACTCACCAGATTTTTCGACCTTTCTCCTGTGTAGGTTTCTCCCCCTCCCACAAGCTTTTTTTTAAAACTCTTTTATGTCTTATATTCCTCTATTAAATTGTATGCTCCTTAAGGGAGTAGGGCCTCCTTTTCTTTTGAGAAGGAGGCTTGGATTTATCTTCCCAATTGTTAGCATAGTTCCTGGAATGTAGTGGGTGCAAATATCTATTTATCCATCTGTCTGTCTATCACCAGAACACAACACATTTCAACCAAGCCATAATTTGGGTTCAAGTCCTATCTTGGTGTTACTCAAACCCAAGTCTTTTAACTTCCGGATGTCCCAGGTAACTCTTTAAAACTATGTTGCAGAATATTTGCTGATCTACATTGGTAGAGGAAGTTCTTTACATTAATGAAATTATAGGACTAGACCAAAATTAAATTAAAAAACCGTATAGTCTACTGAGGAGCCTTATCCTTGATTTATTGTGAATCCTTTGTTGAAATAGAAAATCAGAAGGTGCTGAACTTGACAAACAGCCAGCTGGCCTAATTAAAAAGGGTAGGGGAGGGGCAGCTAGGTGGTACAGTGGATAGAGCACCAGTCCTGGATTCAGGAGGACCTGAGTTAAAATACGGCCTCAGACACTTAACACTTACTAGCTGTGTGACCCTGGGAAAGTCACTTAATCCCAATTGCCTCACCAAAAAAAAATGGTAGGGGAAGGCATGGTCAGATTTATACTTTACAAAAATAACCTTAGCAGATAGCCATGGATTGGAATCTGAGATGCTTTAGGCAGGGAGACTAGTTATAAGATTTTTTTTCAGTAATCTAGGCAACAGCTAATGAGGAACTGGTTATGGTTGCATGAATGGAGAGAAGGAAGCATATGGGAGAAATGTTACCAAGGTAAATTCAACAAATCTAGCAATGGATTGCATGCATATGTGAGGTGACTGAGAGAGGATTTTAGTATGATGCCCAGGTTTTGGGCCTGGGTAACTTGGAGGATGGTGGATAGCAATATGGAAGTTGGAAATTGGGGAGGGTTTGGAGGTAAATATAACAAGCTATTTTTTAGTCTGGGTGAGTTTAAGATCTCTCCAGACGCTCCAATTAAACATATCCAAGTAGCAGTTGGAGATCCATAATTGTAGCTCAGAAGAAGACTGAGGTTTGACATATAGATGTGGAAATCATCCATATGGAGATAATAACTGAATCCACAGAAGCTTATGATATCACCTAATGAGATGGAATAGAACAAAAGCTGAAGGGAGCCCTAGCCAGAGCCATGAAGAGGGACAACCATGATTAGTGGCTGTGATATAGATGAAGCAGCACCAAAGTAGACTAAAAAGCAATGGTTGAATAGATAAGAGGAAAAGGAGGAGAGAGTAGTGTCATGAAAAACTAGAGAAGAGGGAATATCCTGAAGAGGGTGATGATTACCAGTGTCAAATATAAGAGAAAGGTCATGGAGACTCAGGACTGAGAAAACCCATTCTATCTGGAAATCTTGAGATTACTGATAATTTTAGCAATGGCATTTTCAGTTGAAAGATAAAGCCAAAAGCCAGATAAGAGAGGATTTAGAAGAGATTGAGAGGAAGCACCAATTGTAGATGTCTTTCCGAAGGACCAGTCTTATATTCAATCATCTGTCTTCCTCCTCCTTCCCCCCCATCTTTTGTTAATATTCCAATGAATCTGTGATTTCATTGTTGTGGGAATTTCTTCCAAAGATATAGATCATAGTCCATCCATCCTTTCCGTTATGACTCTTGTTCATATCCTCATATAAATTTGCCACAAGGTATCTATCCAATGATAGAACTGGGGAACACAGGCTTGCTATTGGTGATCCTTTGCTCTTGCAACAACACCAGTGGATTAAAAAAATCTGAGTTCTTTGGTGGGTTTACTTTTCATCCACATCAGTCTTTCCACAACTTCTTTTTTCCTCATACCTAGAAATGTTTCCCTGTGTGTCTATAGAATTTCATTTTTTTGAGAGCTTGACATATTTTTTTTTAATTTGTGGGCAATGAGGTTTAAGTGACTTGCCCAGGGTCACACAGCTATTAATCGTCAAGCATCTGAGGTCAGATTTGAACTCAGGACCTCTGGAATCCAGGGCCAGTGCTTTATCCACTGTGCCACCAAGCTGCCCCTCAATTTTTGGGTAACATTCATTATAGGGTTTTAGTCTTTGGGATCCTATCTCCTATTTTCTAATACTTTAAAATCTGTTCTCCCAAAATATAGGATGAAAGTCAAACAATTCTCATACTGTCTCTCATTTCTTATAGACTCTAGGATGGAATGGTTGCTTTCCTAAAAAGTTCGCATCATTGCCACTCCAGTGATGGATTTCTCCTTGTTAGGAATTAAATTCATAAAAGAAGCTCCCCTCATTACTTCCTCCACTTTTTGAAGAATGGAATCATTATTACTGAAAGTCAAGGTATTATTGGATTCTCTAAAACATATATTATAGTAAACAAATCTTGAAGCCTTTTATTTATTTTTTTTTACTCACTCAGGGGTTTGTGGAGAGATTTAGTACTAATTATTCACTGGGGGAAGGTGGAAGAATCATGGTCCATTTACAAATGCACATGCATAGTATATGCTATTCTAAAATGTCTTATCATTTGCAAATTGTTCCTAAATTGAAACTGACTACTGATGAGGAGATGCCTTCTTCTCCCTTTCTTCCATCAATGTCTCTGGCTTACTGAACTGTCAATCAGCATCAGAGCAGCTAGAGATTATTTTAATTGGATGTTGTTTCCCTGCTGGGTAGTCTAATGCTGACTGACAGCTCAGCCAACCAGTGACAGGTTACACTAGAAAATACTCCCTATGTCCTCCCCTCTACTGCTTCAACATAAGAAAAAGGTCTAGGAAAAGCATCCAGTATTGTATGAAACATACAAAGCAACAAAGAACAATATAGATGGAATAATCAAACTATCAAGCATCAAGAGTTGACCTCAAGTCACTTAATAATTGGGACAGTGCCCTCCCCCCTTGTGAAGCATAATTTTGGCTCTTGAATACTGTTATCACTTTACCAATTCTACAGATTATCTGTCTCCTCAGTAAGGACATTGAAAGAATCAGGTCCTGAAGATGATCCAGCGCTGGAACTTGAGATGGCACTAAAGCTATTCCTTTAGGAAAATATAAGATCTTATTAAATAGCATCTGACAAAGAACCTTATGAAGCTCATAAAGAGAATGCAGTTTGGCTTTCAGGAAAGTATGATTTCAGCAACACTCTTTAGAGAGACAGGAAATTATTAGTAGTGAGCACAACGTAGTTTGTCTCTAGCCACGTGGTATTATCTCCTTTTTGTCATATTTTTATTGTTTCCCACTTGGCAAACAATAAAACTTTATTTAATGAATTATCTGCTCATATGGTGCATAAAGATGGTCTCCTTTATAATTCTGCCAGTTGCTTGTTGGCTTTCATTTTGAAAACACTGTTCACATTATCTTGATTTTAAAGAAATTATACTGGCATCTAGGCACTGCAGTCCTGATCTTTAAAACATTGTTTACCAATAAAAATTCTTTATTGAATTACTCAATCATATTTTGCAGCATAATCTCCGAGTGGCATGCTTCAAGGGATCAGAGATCTGCCAATAAGGTCTCTTCAAATCTAGTTTTTGTATTTCATCTGCATTTCCTCCCCTCTCCTTTGACAGAGCTATCAGTGACATTATGTCATGTGTTTTTTGGAATAACCATCCTGTGGAAATTGAATTTGGAGAGAATATTTAGGTTTGTTATCCCCCAATCTCTGTATTTTAATGGCTCCGTATTGCAATGGGGCTGTATCATCACATAGCATTTTAGGAAGGAAGCATCATTCTAATGGTCAGTGTTAGTGCCTGTTGAGTGAATTGCACATTGCCATTGGCATGGTAAGCATCCATCTCTGCACCATTCAAAAACAGGAGATAGAGATTGTGGAGGAGTTGACTGAATTCGTGTGTGTATTTCTGTTTCTAAACTTCCTTCAGCTTTGTTTTTCCAATTAACTACAAATGTCAGGTCATTAGTAAGAATGTGAGCTCTCAACCTTCTGTGTATTTATTTTCCAAGGAAAAGAGCAATACCCTTTAAAAAAAAACTAGGGTAGGTTTAGTGCATATAGCTATAAAATTCTATATAAAAGATCGATGCCCCACTAGGAAAAAACAAATCACTTCCACAGCAATTAGCTTTAAAATTCTGTTTATATAATAAAATGTCTGACTCCATTTTTTTGGAGGGGGTAAGAGTTGGATGTGAATGATTATGTACTATTATGTCAAAACTTTCCACAAAAAGGAAGAAATAAAAAGAAAGGAGAAAGAAAGAAAAGATAACTAACTCTGAAAATACTGTGTCCCAAAAGTCTTAGTGAAGACCTAAGCTTCAGTGGCTTAAAATTGCCTTAAGACTTTTGAACTACCCTGTATGGGACAAAAGGGTAGTTAGGTAGCACAGTGGATATAGAGTGCTGGACCTGGGATCAGGACGACTCATCTTCCTGAATTCAAATCTGGCCTGAGACACTAGCTGTGGGACCCTGGGGTGGTCACTTAGCCTTGTTTCCCTTAGTTTATTCATCTTTAAAATGAACTGAAGAAGGAAACAGAAAACCATTTCAGTACCTTTGTCAAGACAACTCCAGATGGGCTCATGAAGAATCATACATGACTGAAACAAAAGCAGCAACAACAACAAAAAGTCTTTACAAAAGAGGCCAGATATAGAGAAAAGGTAAGAAGGTACATTGGTTAAATAAAACAGACAAGAATGCAAGTATGTTTCTTGCTTTTAAAGTATAATTTTCTCATGGCAGTCACTTTTAGAAGTTATGAATTCATACTTTCAAAAAGATATTATAACTAGGACATTTTTTCAAATATTTTAGCTATGTTTTGCACACAGTGTACCATTGTAAGTTTATTACTAAAATTGCTAAGGATACTGGCAATTTTCAAATGTGAAGCCATAATGGAATAATAATAACACTCTTTTATATAATGCTATATGGTTTGCAAAACACCTTATACACATTTATTATATATAAGCTTCCCCACAACCCTATGCAGCAGATACCATAGCGAGGCAGATGAAGGGTACCTGGCATGAAGGAATCATGAAGTACAGAGGAATGCTGACAAGTGTGAAAAAATGAGACGGAAGCCCTGGATGCCCTCTTTAAATGGATGATCTGAGAGGAGGTCTCCAATGTCTAGCCTCCACCCTCTCCAATCAGAGGGAGGAAGGAGCTCCAGGTGTAAGGAATACCAAAGAAGCTCCAGTCTGACTCCATAATTTCTTTTTTTAAAGAAATCTTGTTATTTTTGTTCAGTAGTGTCCAACTCTTTGTGACCCCATTTGGGGTTTTCTTGGCAAAGATATTGGAATGGTTTGCCATTTTTTTCTCCAGCTCATTTTACAGATGAGGAAACTGAGTCAAATGGGATTAAGTGATTTGACCAGGGTCACACAGCTAGTAAGTGTCTGAGGCCAGATTTGAACTCAGGAAGATGAGTCTTTCTGACTCCAGATCTAGCACTCTCTCCTAGACACCTTTCCCAAGAAACTTTAGTAGTTCACTATTGTTTGTAGAATAAAACATAAATTCTTCTCTTTAGCAGGATGAAACTTTTTTTTTTTGGACATGGCCACAAGGTAATCTGCTTTATCTGATTACTCATATTTGTTATGAGAGCTTTGTTCATTCATTCATTCCATGACAATTCAATGGGGTCTGGGTAGTGAGAAGGAGAGAAAAGGCTTGTTAATTTAAAAAAAAATAAATTGAGAAACCAAACTAAACTAGATTCATTTAAACCCAGTAATGTATGAAACTTGATCTTTTGAGGGGGAAGGAAGAAGCCACTGCAGGTATTTTCATGATCCTTAGGATATCTTCTTGCCCTAGAAAAACTTAGATTTTCTGAATTGTTTCCAGAGTTCAGCTGAATCAGAATCAGTCCCCAGAATCCCTTCCTTCACAGCTAATCCCAGACCCATAGAACCTGTCCATATCTGTTTTGCCAAAATTAGACTTGCCCACAAATAGAGGAAGAGCCTTTCCAAATGTAAACATGCTTATGGGAGGAATTTCTTGGATCTATTGCTATCCAGGTTTAGGTGAGTGTTTCCAATCTGTACATACTCATTCTCCAAAAACCCTGGCAGCAACTTTAAAAAATCCTCCCAAGTAATAACAAGATATAATTCCAACTTTAAAAATAAAACCCCAAACTTAAAATGTCCATCCACTTATTGTTGTATAAGTAGGTAAGAGGAAGAGCAGAAAAGTGCAAGTACAACATAAATTCATTCATTCATTCAACAAATATTTGTTAAATGTTTACTACGTGTAGGATGAAAGGCATTTGGTGAGGTGGATAGAGAGTAAAGATGTAGGTTCAAGTCCTATCCCCTACAGACAGGCTGTGTGACCCTTGGCAAAAGCACTTATCTCAGTGCCCTGGCCAGCTCTCCAAAATGGTGAGTTGTAGAACATTTGTTAACTTGTGTTTGCAGAGATTGATTAAGCCTATTAATGAAATAATAGGTCCATCTTTCCTCTATCCCCACCCCCCAAAGGAAATTGTGCTCAGTATTTAAATACAAAAAGGAAAAAAATGCAAAATAACCACTGAAATCAAGGAACTTACATTCTCCTGGACAAGGCAAAGTATACTCAGGTAAACACAGGAGAATTTTAAGAGGAAGAGAGCTTGTGTCATGTTGAGAAATGCTAAATAAGCCCTGTAATTTTGAAAGGAATTTTCTTCTCAATTTATGAGATAGTATCTTCAAACATCTACATGAGATTTCACATGTGTGCGGAGTCTAACTAACTTGAATGAATTATTAATAATAGCATTCAATATCTTTATAACACCCTATATCTGAGAATCTTAAAGACTCTTATATACATGACCTCAATAAAGCTGACAACACCTATGGGAGGTATGAAGTGACAAGTGTTATAATTCCCACTTTTCCTCACTAAGAAAATAAGACATGAGAGAATGAGCAACTTATTCAAGGTCAATCCAGCAGGAAAAGACACAGCTCTCTTTACTGTGTCTGGGGCTAAAATTCTAGCTAAACTTTCTAAAATATCCAATGAGTGGTTGCCAATAAATTATAAGTTTTAGCAAGAGTTGGACTTTTAAGCATTTATTAAGGAGAATAAGAATTTGGTAAAGAGAGAGAGAAAGGCCTAGATTCCTATCTATTAAAGGGAGAACACATTTCTAGCTCCACTCTCCACCAGAGTCCAGAGGAAAAAGAGCGAGACAGAGCGCTAGTCTCTTCCTTCTTCCTCCCATTAGCCCACGTCACTTCCTTTTCCAAAGAAAAGACTCCTGGTCTTGCCCTCAAAGACCTTCGCTTCATGGGCAGAACTCTTCTACAGTAAGTCTCCAGCAGGTGGCGTCATTCCAATCGTTACAACTGCAGTGCCTTGCTTTAAGAATAGCTAGAATTCCCCAAAACTATGCAATACTCCAAAGTGTCAATAATTGTGTCAAACTACTCTTATATCCTCAAAGAAATGAATGAGTGGATTTCAATATAATCAAAATGTATATTTATAAGAATCGTTCAGTGTTTTGTGGGCAAAAGAGAGCAGTCTATCAAAATTAAACAAATAGTTTCAGGACCCTAAGTTTTAAAGCACCCCCTCTATCATTGCAGGTCTTTCCCCCATGACCTTCCTTTTCAAAAAAATAGAAATTGAAGTCATAATCTATGAAATTCATAGTCTTGGATTTAGAGTTTAAGAAAACAAAAAATAATGCTATTAGTAATGTGAAAGTTGTGCTGTTCATGTAAGAATATAGGTTATAATGTAGTGAATTGAGGAAGACCAAGTTTAGCAACTGTGGGACAATGGACAAATCACAACAGTTCCCAATATCTTCATGTATTTATTAAGCTCTCATGAAGGGAGTGAGTTTGGGCATTGATTCTGATGCAGTTAACCTCCAGAGATGATTGGGAAAATCTGAGTTGATTTCAGGCAGCAGTATCAAGGATGTCCCTAGGTTCATGGGCGAACCTCTAACAGCTTTTTCCTTCCATCTCAGCAGATGAAATCCATATAAAGGACTGGACAGAGTCTCTATTCATCAGGCTGATTGGGAGATTTCAGCTATCCAAAGTAGGCCATAAGCAAAACTTGCTAATTTTTTTTACGGTAAAAATAACATTACAAAGAAAAACAGCTTTGAACAACTTGAGAACTCTGACTCATGCAGTGAACAATCACAATTCCAGAGAACCTATAGTGGAGCATGCTACCCAGAAAGGGGTGATGGACTCACCGTGTAGGGCAGGACATAAATTTTTAGACATGGCCATAAGGGAAACTTCTTGCTTGATTATAAATATTTATTATGAGAGTTTCATTCATTCATTTAGAAAGTTAATTCATTGGGGTTTGGGGAGTAAGAGAGAAAAGTTCTGTTAATTAAAAAAAAATTAAAAAAAAAAACGAAACTGAACTAAACCAATTCAGCCATTGTTATTGTACCATCTAGTCCATTCAGCTAAACAACTTATTTGAATGAATTAATGGAATTGAAGGGCAGTTTGGAGACTGATATATTACTTATTGGGTCAAGCAACATATAACATTCTGAATAAAAGAATTCCGGTTTTGTTTTGTTGTTAGTTCCATCTTGCAGTGTCTCAAAGAACATTTTCAGTCAGTGGCACCTCCATATCAATTTCTTTGCAATTCATTTCTGGGCAAGAGCTTAGAAAGAGGTGTTGAAACATGCTTCAGGAACTGTTAGAAAATTTTCCAACTGAGTTGGAAAAAAAACACACACTCTAAAAGCAATCTACCATTTAATTAGCTCCCATATGATGGAATGGAGTATTTCAACTTATATTCTAAATTGCTATGTTTAAAGGCAAGGGATCTAGTCATCTTACTCCAATTCCTCATCATGGCAAAGATATGGCTAGGGGTCATCTTGAAGGTTCATGGCAGCACAGTACAATTTCTGGCAGGCCCCGATTATCTTTCTCTTGAGGATTTGCCTATCTAACTTTGAAAAGGAAGGTCATCCCCTGGGTTACAATTTTTTTTAGGGGATCATTTCAACTCATACAGATTATCTATTATATCAAGAAAGTGAAATGATCTTTATCCCCCAGATTATAGGAAAAATTACCTACACTAAGGAAAGCTGGGATCATTGGATGGTACCTGGTACAAACTAAGCACTTAATATCTTTCTGTCTATCCGTCTATCAACAATCTACCTATCATTGGAAGATACTTCTTCACAAGTCATCTAGTCCAACCCATGCCTGAATGGGAATCTCTCTGTAGCAGTGCTGTCAAACTCAAATAGAAATGAGGCCCAATAAATTATACAAAAGGATCCCTTCAGGGATCTTATGTAATCTTGCCAACATTTTATTGGATTTTGCTAAATATTTCCCAATTACATTTTTAACTGGCTTGGGTCATATTCAGGAGTGTTGTGAAGCATATGATGTTTGTGGACCACATGTATGCCACCTCTGCTTTATAAATGGTCATTGTCTGTCCTTAAAGGCCTTGAGTAAAGGGAAATACCACCTCCCGAGGCAGCTTACTCTTTTTCTTTTGGTTGGGTGATGAGGGTTAAGTGACTTGCCCAGGGTCACACAGCTAGTATCAAGTGTCTGAGGCCAGATTTGAACTCAGGTCTTCCTGAATACAGGGCAGGTGTTTTATCCTAGCTGACCCCTAACTTATTCCATTTTTAAACAGCTTTGTTAGGAGATTAAAAAAAAATGAACAAAAGTAACTTTCTCTTCAACTTTCAAACATTGCTCCTAGTTCTGCTCATGGAGACAAATAAGTATAGATTTAGTCTCTCCCCCAGTTTGTCACCTCTTCAAATATTTGAAGACAATTATCATGTTCTTGCTAAGTCTTCTCTTCTCTCATCTAAATACCCTCAATTTCTTTAACTGAATCTTAAGTGGCATGCTTTTCATTGACCTTACTTTCTAGGTTGCCTTCTTATGCATGCTTTCTAGCATCTAAGCACTTAATATAGATTTATTGAAATAAATTGAATTCTCAATGTCATTCCTAAAATGTAAGGTAATTTGATCGATCTTCAAAGAAACATCATTAATTCTATTTGTAAAAGATGTGTTCCTTTCTTCTGTATTGATAGTAATTAACATCAATTGAATTGTTAATTAAATCAAATGTAGTCTGAGAGTAATCTCCCCCCTACACACCCACACCCACACCCACAGATAAAGACAAGGTATGATGAAATAAAAGTATTTACATCAAAATTTTATTTTAATAAAGGACACTTTTAGCATCCTACTTTAGGAACAACACTTTCTACATGAACATGGAAGTTTGTTATTATTCTTTAACTTGAAACTTCTCAGAGTTAACATACATCTGATGAATTCTTCAGAAAAATGAACCAAGTTCAGGAGATAGTTGATTTACTTCAGATGTGGTTTCACCTGGAAATCATTGTAGGCCTTCTTTGGTTGTTATTAAATGACCCAAGATATTAGACTCTGAAGACCTTGACTATACCTAGAATCCTGCAGATTTTCTTTTTCTGTTTTCTGATGTCAACATACATACTCCTTTTCTGGGAGATTTGCAAGCAGCTGCAGGATTTAAAAGGGGGAAAAAGTATACAAAGGTTTATTTTAAACTTGGTATGCATAAACAGAAATGTTAGTACCTATGATTTTTAGAGATTGTATATGAATCTATGATGTTTACTGTTATCCATCCATTTATCTATCTTGCTGTCATCATCACCTTATTTATTAAATGAGATATTTGTAAAGTACTTAGCACAGTGCCCAGTGCATAGTAGGTGCTATATAAATGCTTGTTTCCTTCCGTCTTTCCTTACTTTTTTCATCCTTCTTTCCTTTTACCATCCTTTCTCCCTCCCTCTCTTCCTTCCTTCTTTCTTCCCTTTCTTCCTTCCCATCTATATTTATCTATCTGATCATTTATCTATTTTCTAGGTATGTCTATCATCTATCTGTTTATCAGTCTATATATCCATCCTTCCACTTCAAAGACTGGAAGGCTTCTTTGAAGCCTTCCCTTATCCACTCAGTTCTTAAGAATTCCTCCTTTATATAATATAATAGAACTTTAAAAATACTCTTTCTATGGTAAAATAATAAAGTACTTATATGGTATACTTCTATGGTAGAAGTATAAGAGATATAGGTAGGTGGCCCAGTGGATAGATTTCTGTCCCTCAAGTCAGGAAGACATTAATTCACATCTGGCCTCAGAAACTTAATAGTGTGTTGACCCTGGGCTAATTACTCAATCTCTGTCTTCCTCAGTTTCCTCAATAGTAAAATAGGGATAATAGTAGCCACTTTCTTCTAGGGTTGTAGTATGGATCAAATGAGAAATTTGTATAGTGTCTGGCAATATGGCAGGTGCTTAATTAAACACTAGTTACCTTTGTGTGATGAGGCCCTTGAAACATGCTTAGATTACCTAACACAGAGGCACACTGCTTCCCTACCAGCAGCCCCCTTTAATTGGCTGCATAACTGAAACAGGCTTTATCTTTAAAAACTACCAGACTATACCCTTCTTTTCTTTTCTTTTCTTTTTTTTTGCAGGTCAATAAGGGTTAAGTGACTTGCCCAGGGTCACACAGCTAGTGTCAACGGTCTGAGGCTGGATTTGAACTCAGGTCCTCCTGAATCCAGGGCTAGTGCTTTATCCACTGCACCACAGAGCTGCCCTAGACTGTACCCTTCTTTCTGAGTGCTCTTACCTGTTGTATTCAGAAAGTGAAGACCATACAGTGCACTCACAACAAGGGTGCCATGAGATATCTTCCCTGACCTTCTTTTACCCTAACCTTTTACCTTTTACACTCAAGAAATGGATCTGGGGTCTATTTGTTCTATGTTGTTTGTCCTTCTCATTTTCAGGAGCTAGCAGTAATTTCCAGTGGAACAGGAGTTCAAGTTATGATGGTGTTGGAGCCAGTATTCCAAGCAGGATGTTGTAGCCAGACAGGCTAGTAGAGAAGCCTTGAGAAGCCAGAGATCCTGGGACTTGAGCTCGTGAAGTGGCATTTGGGACTTGGAACTCAGGGCTGTGCTCTATAGGAACTGAGCTAAACCATGCCTCTAATCTTCCCTGAGACTGAGATGGTACAAGGAGGAGGGAAGTTGAATAGGAGGGAGATATAAATAGCTTATTTTTATGCCCTTGTATCCCACCACATTCACTAATAGTTAACATCCTTTTTTTTTTTTGGTGTGAGGCAATTGGGGTTAAGTGACTTACCCAGGGTCATACAGCTTGTAAGTGTTAAGTGTCTGAGGTCAGATTTGAACTCAGGTCCTCCTGAATCCAGGGCCGGTGCTCTATTCACTGCGCCACTGAGCTGACCCAATAGTTAACATCCTTAAAGACAGAGATTACACCATTTTAAAAATCTTTGTATCCTGGCATCTCTTTCTTTTTATACCTATTTAATGAATGGAATAAAAAGTGTAATATACAAAATCTTCTCAGAAAACTTCACAAAGGGCATCTTTAGCCTCCCCCCTCCCATTAAAATATCCCCTGATACCTCTGTCAGAGAAGGAATTCTAAGTAGTGTTGCTTATAGATTTGCACCATTCTGATGTTATATTCCAGGAACCCCCAAACATGTCTTTGTAGTTACAAGCTAATTTATAGACCTTATGTAATTTAATCCTCACAGTATCTCCATGGGGTAGAGAGTCTAAGGATTATCATTTCTATTTTATAAATGAAGAAACTTGGGTTTCCAAAAGATAAGTGAGTTGAATCTATCAAGTGTCCTTTACAATGTACCCTGTTTCTTCAAGAGACAGCTAGGTGGTTCAGTGGATAGGACAGTGGGCCTAGAGTCAGAAGCACCCAAGTTCAAATCTGACCTCTGATGTTTACTAGTTGTATGGCCCTGGGCAAGTCATTTAACCTCTTTTTGCCTAATCCACTGGAGAAGGAAATGGCAAATCACTCAGTATTTTTGCCAAGAAAACCCCTGGACAAATATCAGTGACTGAACAACAACAATGCTTCCTCAAAACTATTTTCTGCAGAGAAATTCATCTACTATGAGCTTTACTTTTGTGAGTGTATAATGATTTTGAAAACAATGATTATCAAAAACATCCTATAATACAACAGAATTCCAAGCTCTTTGGAAAGCTGTCTTGGCCAGGGGGAAAAAAAGCAAAACCCTATCACACTGTAATTTTCTGGAATTTTACCACTTTAACAAATGTATATGGAAATGACATATTTTTATATTTGATAAGATGTTGAAGAAATGGCTTTATCTGGGGCTGAACTAACACTACAGGATAATCTATAAAGGTCATTGTTATGTTCAAACTATTGAACATGTTCTATATTAGCCATACTAAGCACATTTATTCTGTGGGACTTACTAGCTAAAGTGGATTGCAACTTCAAATCCATGTAATAAATGAATTCTTTTAAAAATAAACTGGTTCAGGTTTCACGACCTAAGTGCTTATTAAGTACATCAAATCATTTTTTTGGAGAATTATTTTCAAGATAATGTGTTCCTGGTATTTACTGATCTTAAGCATTGCTTTCAGTAGTTGTGCCCATAATAAACAAAGCAAAATGTAAAAAAAAAATCAAAACCAAACAAAACCCAGAAAGAACATTTATGTAATAACACAAGTCTCATTTCTAACTTTTCAGAAGATTTCCAATACAACTTATGTTACTCTATTGCTTACATGTCTTATAGAGATAGGTAGAATTCTTTGGTGGTTTTTTTTTCCATTTCAGAAATAATGCCTCAAGTTTTTCCTTACTATTTTCATATGATTCTTTTTCCCAAATGATCATGTTGAATTGTCAGTGACAGGCATTGGGGGGGGGGGGGGGAACAATGCTGACATGATGTCAAAGTGCCTGACAAGAACTCTAGGAATTTGGTGACCAGTACAGGTCGCTTTTTGACAGCTGAGTTGAGAAAGGAAAGGGTGAGAATAAGGAAAAATGCTGAGGGTGAATAGGGAAGAAAATAAAGAAAACATGACCATGGAATAGAACCTTGTGATGACTCTAAGGTTCCTATCAGCTGTATGATCTTATTACTCTTCTTTAAGTACCTATATATAATTTCTATAACCGAGAGAAGACTATATGTGGTTCTATGTAGACATCTCTCCATATATAGTCCTTTTTTATCAGTTAGACTGATTATATTTTTCATCATTTATTTCATTAATTCATTCAGTAAATATTTGTTGTTTATTTATTATGTTATTAAAAACTTGTTTATTATTCCAGAAGAGGAAAGAGGAAGCCCTCACATAGCTTACTATATAGTCAAGGAAATAATACAAAAACAAATGCAAGGGCAGTTATGATAAGTCCAATGAGAGAAGAGACACATTTCGCCTATTTACAATATTTAAGAAATATCTGTACTTCAGCACCCCAAGTTATTCTGACCTGGTTTTCTGGTTTTATATACCTAATTTCTCTTGATTGAAGATTGGGGTTAGTAATAGAGCAGGGAATGAATGGCGTAGGATGTAGATCCCTAAGTGTCAATTAAAAAAAAAGTTTGGACTTAATTAAAAGTTGCTAATAAGCAGATTTTTTATGGAATGTCTTATCAAGGAAGAACTAGAATAAATATGATGTAAGAAAGTAGTTTGGGTTTCTAGTTCTTCAATAGGTATTTTATTAAATGTCATTCAATGGAGGTCACATTTATTGCAGCAAACTTTGATTTTAAATAGAATGCACACACACACACACACACACACACACACACACACATATATATATATATAGAATAGTTTGCATACATATAAACATTTTCCTGAATGATCTCTTTGGGAGGGTATATATTATATACACTCATACATATATGCATAGATACATATATGCACATATTACCAACAATACTTTCTCCATAAAAAGACAAATTGTTCATACACAAAATGGTCAAACATGATAGTGTATAAGGGTTAGGTAATTAAATCTCAAAACAAGAGCTGTAGCCATATATATTCTATAGTGATCCAGAGAAATTAAATGGCAATATAGTTGGGATAGGGTAAGGGGGGTGGATTTGGGTTGGGTCTTGAAGGATTAAGTTAAGAGGTTGAGAATGGGGGGAAAGGCAGGTGACTGTGTTGGGGTTAGATGCAAGGTTCATACAATTCTTCAACAGCATGGAGTAATAGATAGAGTACTACACATGGAGTTAGGAAGACTTGTGTTCAAATTCTACCTCAGATACTATGTAACTAACCCTAGGCAAGTGACTTTCTCTGTGTCTTAATTCTTCATCTGTATAATGAAGGGGGTGGACACAGAGGGCTCTAATGTCCCTTCCAGCTCTAAAGCTGTGATTCTGAGACTTTATGACCCTCTACTCCTCATAAAACATCATCAGATGTTTACTTATTAAGAATTTTTTTAATATACACATTTCCTTTTTTTAATCACTTATTTTTACATGATTTAGCATTGAAGTCACATGATATTAACACATTCTTTAATTCCTAATGAGACCACATATTACACTGGATATTAAAAACAACTTAAACTTCATTTTTTTTCAAGTAAAGATTTGATTATATGTTTCCATGGTGTTTAAATTGGGTCAGTGACCAGGTCATTACAACATGTTTTTCTATATCTCTTAGGTAGTTTTTAAAAAATTTTCTTGGGGCAGCTAGGTGGTGCAGTGGATAGAACACCAGCCCTGGAGTCAGGAGTACCTGAGTTCAAATCCGACCTCAGACACTAAACACTTACCAGCTGTGTGACCCTGGGCAAGTCACTTAATCCCAATTGCCTCACTAAAAAAAACAAAAACAAGAACAAAAACAAAATTTTCTTGATGTGTGGCATGATGTAAGGGTAAGTCATATTAATCTGTCATCATGTGGGATTTTCCATAATTGTCTAACAATTTTTTTCTCTGAGCATATTAATATATTTATCAAAGTTCAGTATTCCTACAATATAACACAATTTCCAGGCTCTCTTGAAATTAAAAAAAAAAATCATCAAAACATTTTTGAGGTAGTGGTGGTGGATGTTTTATAGTCTGATGCAGATGCCCAGATTTTATAGATGTATGTATGTTGTTGAATGAAAAAGTGAGTTTCACCAACAAAAATTAACTTTTCCTAATCTTTAGAACTTCAGTTTTTATGTTGTCTTGCCCATGTTCTTTTTTTTTCCTTTACAGTAATGGTTAGCAGCATTTTTTTTTTAGTGAGGCAGTTGGGGTTAAGTGACTTGCCCAGGGTCACACAGCTAGTAAGTGTTAAGTGTCTGAGGCCGGATTTGAACTCAGGTCCTCCTGACTCCAGGGCAGGTGCTCTATCCACTGCACCATCTAGCTGCCCCCTGTTAGCAGCATTTTTTACCTTTCCCCTCCACTATTCTTACAACTTCAAGAAGCCTATACCACACTGTAGAGGAAAAAGGAATAAAACCTCCAGGTTCCATGTCCCTCTGAAGGTCTTTAGGCACAGTGGATAGAGTGCTGGGCCTGGAGTTAAGACTGGAGTTTGAATTTGGCTTCAGACACTTACTGTGCAATCTTGGACAAGTCACTTAACTTTGCTTCAGTTTCTTCTTCTGTAAAATGAACTGCAGAAAGAAATGGCAAAATAATGGCAAAACGTCATAAAATGGTTTGCATATTTCAATGCACTATACGAATGTCAGCTGTTGTTAATATTGCAATTATTCATTTACATATAACTGGTCGAGAAGACTGAAATGATATCTTACATTCAAATGCTCAAAGGTGTGAACAGAAGTTGCCTTTGACACTCAGGAACTATTGACACTATCCCCAAAAGGTTCCACAATCTCTCTACCCACAATATAGCCACTTTTTTGGTTTGAGATCCCAGGTTACACCACTATGTTTGTGTCTAATTCATTTCCATAAATGTGAAAAGAGGGATAGTCACTGCCAGCTTCAGTGGGGGGAAATCCTTTTTAACTTTCCCATTCTTGTATTGTCCAAAACAACAGAAGGCAACTGGAAAACTGCCCAGTCATCCTAGAGAATTCCTTAGCTGCCATGAACAGACACACCCCCAATTATGCAGTGACTAAATAAAACCCTGCCTTTGCTGATTTTTAGTACAAAGAAACACTTGAGGCTGAAAAGTGGCAGACCATGGCTTTCGGTTTCCAGACCAATGTGGGAGGGGCAACTATTTAATCAGGGTGATGAAAGCGACAGGGTGGATGAGGACAGTTTTCTGTCTTATTGAGTCTTATATTATTTGCCATATACATGCATCATCACCAGTTAGAACAGATGTGTTCCCGAAAAATTGTGGATAGACTGAATCATTTAAAATACACTGGGGAGGTTGCTATTTAATGAAATCCTAAACTAAATTCATTTATAAAATATATACAAACTCCTTAGTTTATCTGTTTGAAATCAATATCCCTCTCCCTTTCCCCCCATAAGCAATTCTAGAATGATAATAAACAGGGAACATTTCAATTGAATGAGATTTCCCCCTCACTTAATTCTGAGCTAATGAAAACAGGGGGTAATGATGGAAGTGATATTTTCTTTTAAACTTTAACCAAAATTATAATTTTCTTAATTCTGTAATTATATTGTGGTTTAATATATACCACAAAGGAGGTCCTAGGTTTCCATTGATGGTTTTTTTACATTAACAGTTTTTTTTTTTTTTTGGTACTTGGTTTGAAATAACAGTCTATGCCCAGTTTTTCCAGTAATTATTAACATACATTTCCAGAACAACATCCCTCTTCCTATTTGAAGCCAATGAGCATTCTTCTTAATGAAGCAGATCTGCTCCCAGGAAGCTGGACCCATTCTTAGCCTCAAAATAAATTCTAACATACTATAATACTTTCATGTGCTGGACAAGCTTTTTATTCAAATACATGTTTTGTCTACTTGATGATGTAGAATTCACATTATGGAGGCTACAACCAATCTACAATCCATAGGAAAAAATTACTCATTAGCTCAAAGACTTTGCTAGACATTGTTTCTTTAATAAAATGTCTTGTGATGATGATGAAAAAGAAGATGGTGATCATAATAAGGATAAGGAGGATAAAGATGAAGAGAAATAGGAGGTTGAGGATGATCAATCCAATTCTTATCTTTTGGAATGGAGTCAGAAATGGTTCTGGTTGAATTTACAATCCTGCAATTATTCCTTCATATTTAACAATCTGTGGATTCTTGTACAGGTAGAGAAAATAATTGATTTTTGTAACTGAATAAAAGAATTGGGATGTTAGCTCATCTTCTATAGGCTTACCAAAAGCATCTTTGAGACAACCCCTCTATTGCAGTAGATAATATGGTGGGGATGATATGTACCTCATTTTGTTCCCACATGGATTTGATTTTTTTATCTATTAGGTCTCCATATTTTAAAAACTCTTCATTCCATGCACCATAGAGATAAATATTTGGTATGGGGCAATGTTTGATATTAAAATGTAATTCTCAAATTTCTAAGAATCAAGGTATACTTTAGAGCAATTTGGGGCAACAGTTTTATTTTTGATATTCTTATTGAATCACTGTTTATTTCTTGAGTTCTCAAGAATATTTAGAGGTTTATATGGGGAATTTTTTTCTTTGCTTACAAAAAATAGCAAACTTTTGACTTAATTTTAGTGATTACATTTTTCTTGTTAGGTATAATAATGATGATAATAATTATTACTAGTAGTGGTAGTAGTAGAAGTTTGATGGAGTTCACATAAAAAGAGCTCTGGGACAAGTCATTCTCTTATTATCCTTATGTGTTTAAGTTATATGAATAACTATTTTTGTAACTGAAGAGAATTGTTTGTACATAAGCTCATTATAGGTAGGTTCACTGAAACCATTCTTGAAAAAACTTTAAAAACAGAAAGGTTGATGGAGATGGTCTGCAAAACACCCTATTCCCATACAAATTTGATTTCATCTGGATCTCTATACTTTGAAAGTTTCTTGTTCTAAGCAGCTTGGAGGTTATGAGTATCTGGTATGGTACAAACTATTAAAATATGTTTATGTTTTTTATGGATCAATACTATATTTGAGTGAAAGGTTGGATCTGAAGGCCAGATTGAACCAGAGTATAAAGAAGATACTTAAAATACCTTGTTCTTTCCAGGCAAGAAACCTTGAACTGAATGTAATCAAAAGGAAAGCTATGATATATGTTAAGAGATTTATAAGCACCGAGGCTTATTGGAGAGTGCTTGTTTTTAAAGCAATTAATATCTTGTAGATATAAGTCTAAAAGTATATTTTTGCGATTTTGTAATATATAATAAATCTATAATTTGATTGATATAGCATTAAAAGTACACTATTACCATAAAAGTGTAGAATTGGTGGTATTATCATTTTTTATTATATTGGCACAATCCAGCCAAGAGCACCAACTATTCCTCTAGCTCTCCAAGTTGTTTTTAAAATTTTATTATGGAACACTTTGTTATTGAAGTCATACAAGTCTTTTGCATGCTTTGGTAGATTAATCCTCAGAGTTTTATACACTTTTCGATATTTAGAATAGGATTTTTCTTTCATTTTTTTAATCATAAAAGTATTTTATTATTTTCCAGTTACATGTAAAGATAATTTTCAACATGTTTCCATAAGATTTTTAGTTTGAAATTTTTCTCTCTCCCTCCCTTCCCTCCCCACTCCCCAAAAGAGAAAGCATTATTATATAGGTTATATATGTAGAATCATATTAAACATATTTCTGCATTAGTCATATTGTGAAAGAAGAATCAGAATACAAGGGAAAAACCTCAAAAAAGAAAAAAAATAGCCAAAAAGTAGAAACAATATGGTTCAATCTGCATTCAAAATCTACAATTCTTTTTTTCTGGATGTGGATAACATTTTCTATCATGAGTTTTTGGAATTGTCTTGGATCATTGCACTGCTGAGAAGAGCCTATTTTACATTTGATCATCACACAATGTTGCTGTTACTGTATGCGATGTTCTCCTGGTTCTACTCACTTCACTCAGTATCAGCCCATTTATGTCTTTCCAGGTTTTTTTCTGAAATTTGCCTGCTCATCATTTCTTGCAGCACAATAGTATTCCATTACATTCATATACCACAACTTGTTCAGCCATTCCCCAATTGATGGGCATCCCCTCAATTTCCAATTCTTTGCCACCACAAAGAGAGCTGCTATAAATATTTTTGTACATGTGGGTCTTTCCCCCTTTTTAATGATATCTTTAGGATACAGACCTAGTGGTGTTATTATTGGGTCAAAGGGTATACACAGTCCCATAGCTCTTTGGGCATAGTTCCAAATTGCCTCCCAGCATGGTTGGATCAGTTCACAGTTCCACCAACAATACATTAGTGTTCCAATTTTTCCACAACTTATCCAAAATTTATCATCTTTCTTTTTTGTCATTTTAGCCAATCTGATATGTCAAGTGGTACCTCATAGTTATTTTAATTTGCATTTCCCTAATCAGTAGTGATTTAGAGAATTTTTTTCATATGGGAATAGATAGCTTTGATTTCTTCATCAGAAAACTTGCCTGTTCATATCCTTTGACCATTTCTCAATTGGGGAATGACTTGTATTCTTTTTTCAAAAAAAATTAATTATTTATTTATTTAAGTTTTCAACATTTGTTTAGATAAGATTTTCATTTTCAATTTGTTTTCCCTCCCTCCTCTCCCTCCCCCCTCCCATAGATAGCAGGAATCTGAATTAGGTTATATATATATATATATATATATATATATACACAAAATACACACATATATATATGTATGTATATATATAATAACATTAAACATATTTCTGTATTAGTCATGTTATACGAGAAGAATCAGAGCAAAAAGGAAAAACCTCAAAAAAGAAAAACAACAGTTCCAAAAACAAAAGAAATAGTATGGTCCAATCAGCGTCCATATTCCACATTTTATTTTTTTTCCCTGTATTTGGAGAGCTTTTTCCATCATGAGTCCTTTGGAGCTTACACGTACCATTGGATTGGTGAGAAGAATCTAGTCTAGCACAGTTGATCAACAGGCAATGTTGATGATACTGTGCATAATGTTCTCCTGGTTCTGCTCATCTCACTCATCATCAGCTTATGAAAGTCCCTCCAGGTTTCTCTGAACTCCTTCTGCTCATCGTTTCTTACAGCACAATGGTATTCCATTACATTCATATACTACAACTTGTCCAGCCATTCCCCAATTGACGGGCATCCCCTCAAATTCCAATTCCTTGCCACCACAAAAAGAGAAGCTATAAATATTTTTGTACATGTGGGTCCTTTTTCTCTTTTCCATAATCTCTTTGGGAAAAAGACCCAAAAGTGGTATTGCTGGGTCAAAGGTTATGCACAGCTTTATAGCCCTTTGGGCATAATTCCAAATTGCTCTCCAGAATGGTTGGATCAGTTCAAAGCTCCACCAAAATGCATTAGTGTTCCAATTTTTCCACATTTTCTCCAACATTTATTATTTTCCTTTTTTGTCATTTTAGCCAATCTGATAGGTATCAGGTGGTACCTCAGAGTTGTTTTAATTTGCATCTCTCTAATCAATAGTGATTTAGAGCATTTTTTCATATGGGAATAGATAGCTTTGATTTCTTCATCAGAAAAGTGCCTGTTCATATCTTTTGACCATTTATCAATTGGGGAATGACTTGGATTCTTATAAATTTGATTTAGTTCCCTATACATTTTAGAAATGAGGCCTTTATCAGAAGTACTGGCCATAAAAATTGTTTCCCAGCTTTCTGCATCCCTCCTTTTTTTCACCTTTGACTTATTTTGTTCATTAAGTTTTCAAAATTTCATTCTGTATTTTTTCTACAAAGAATTTGTTCCCTTTTTGTTCATTATTTATCTTCCCTGCCTACTTTAGCCTTTTATTCTTTCATTTATGGCCCTGTGCTTACTTAGTTCTTCTTTAGTCTGTTTTCTTATGGAATCAAAAGGGTAAAGTAAAGGAAACAAGCACTTATATAGCACCTGCTTTGTTTCAGACACTAAGCTCTTAAAAAAGAGAAATATTGGAGCAGCTAGGTGGCTCAGTAGATAAAGCACCGGCCCTGGATTGAGAAGGACCTGAGTTCAATTCTGATCTCAGACACTTAACACTTACTAGCTGTGTGACCCTGGGAAAGTCAATGTCACTTAACCCTCATTGTGCAGCAAACAAAAGAGAGAGGGAGAGAAATATTATCTTATTCATTTTTACAATAATTGTGTGAGGTAGATGCTTATTATCTCCATATTACACTTGAGAAAACTGAGGCAAAAAAAACGTTAATTGATTTGCTCAGTACCACGTAGATGGTAATGACTGAAGCCACATTTGAACTCAGATTTCTTTTTTTAAAAGAATGGTTACTCTTTAAAATTTAATTTTTATTTTTAATTCCAAATTCCCTCTCTCCCTTCAACTTCTCCCTCATTCATTGAGAAAGCAAATGATATAATAATATTTATACATATGAAGTCAAGTAAAATATATTTCCATATTAGCCATGTTGCAAAAAAGCAAGAAACATAAAGAAAGGGGGAAAACTATGCTGCACTCAGATTTCAATCAGATTTCTCTCTGGAGGTAGATAACATTTTTCATCATGGGTCCTTTGGAAGTATCTTGAATCATTGTATCAATCAAAGTAGCTTAGTTTTTCAAATTTGATGATCTTGACAATATTAATGTTACAGTGTACAATGCTCACTTCACTTTGCATCATCCATAAGTCTTTCCATGTTTTTTTTTCCTTAAACCATACATACCTTTCATTATTCCTTCTAGCATGATAGTATTCCATCACAATTATAAATCACAACTTGTTCAGCAATTCCCTAATTGATGGACATGCCCTTTATTTCCAATTCTTTACAAAAGGAGCTATCATAAATATGTTTGTACATATAGGGCCTTTTTGATTTTCTTTTATCTCTTTGGGATACAAATCTATCAGTGGTATTGCTGGTTTAAAAGCTAGGCATTGTCAGATAGCGCTTTGGGCATAGTTCCAAACTGTTTTCCAAAATGGTTGAACCATTTCACAACTCTAACATCAGTGCATTAGTGTATCTTCCCACTTCCACCCTCCAAGGCCCCTCCAGCACTTATCATCTTTTTCTGTCACATTGGCCAATCTGATAGGTGGGAGGTGGTACCTCAGAGTTTATTTAATTTTACATTTCTATAATCAGTAGTGATTTAGAACATTTTTATGTGAATTCTGATTGCTTTGATTTTTTTCTTCTGAAAACTGTTCATATCCTTTGGCCATTTTTCAATTGGAGAATGGCTCTTAATTTTTTCAAATTTGACTCATTTCCCTATATATTTAATAAAAGATGCCTTTATCATAGAAACACTGTAATTTTTTTTAGGTTTCCTGCTTTCCTTCTAATTTTGGCTACATTGGTTTTGTTTGTGCAAAATCTTTTTAATCGTATGTATTCAAAATTATTCATTTTGGGGCAGCTAGGTGGCACAATGGATAAAGCACTGGCCTTGGATTCAGGAGGATCTGAGTTCAAATCCAGCCTCAGACACCTGACACTTAACTAGCTGTGTGACCCTGGGCAAGTCACTTAACCCTCATTGCCTTGCAAAAAACTAAAAAACCAAAACAACAACAACAACAACAACTTATTCATTTTGCCTTCCATTATTTTCTGCATCTCTTGTTTGCTCATGAACTCTTCCCTTAGCCAAAGATCTGACAGGTATTTTTTCCTATGGTCCCTAATTTGCTTATGACATCACTCCTTCTATGTAAATCATGTACCCATTTTGACCTTATTCAGTTTATGGTTTGAGACATTGGCCTATGCTTAGTTTCTGTCAGACTATGTTCTAGTTTTCCTAGCAAACTCAGGTTTTCCTGAGTCCAGGCCCAGAGCTCTATCCACTATATTACCTAGCTTCTAAAGTTTCCAATGAGCCTATGTTGGGTGCTTCATTAACAGTATCTGTTATAGCACCTACCACATTGGTTGTTGTGAGGATCAAATGTGATAATATATTTGAAGCCCTTTTCAGACCTTAAAGAAATATATAAATATTGTTTGATATTATCATTATCATCATCATTTTTATTATTTTCAGGGAATATACATAAAGAGTTTTTCTCAATTATAATAAATTTATTTTTTCTAAAGTGAAAAAACATATAGATGAATGTATATTTAGTTAAATTGGACAGCAATTAAAACATCCTTCTTTTCCTAAATTATAGGTATGTTTTTGCTTGAATTAGCAGTTTATTCCTTTAATTGTCCCTGTATAGACACAGATGTATATTATGTTTATTGTCTCATAGAACTGTATCATAGTGACATATAACGTGAAGGGTTGTATGATCTAGAGTCAGGAGAGACATGGGTTCAACTCTTAACCCTTAATGTTCTGCTTGTATAATCATAGATCAACATTCCACAGACTCAGTTTCCTCAGCTGTAAAATAAGTTTGATAATTCACTGAATTTTAACAAGCCTCAAACAAGCTAATGTATAAAGAGTACTTTGTAAAACCTTGAAATGTTATATCAGCTATTATAGCAGGTGGCATTTTGGGAGTTCAATAAGTACTAACTAGCTATCAGAATATGTACTGTATAAAGTGTTATTTTTCCATTCTAGATATCTCTTAATCCTACATAGTCATTGGTCTGTCCCACTAAGGTTAAATGTTGATAATAATCGCTAATGTATTTAGAAATAAATGAGGCTGTCTGTAACGAGAAGCAAATAATACTATTGCTAGCCATTTCAAGTGCTCCTTAATTGGCCCTTGATGGGTGATTTGAGAGTCAGAAGCCTGTTTTGAATTAGTTTTATTTTTTCCCTCACTCCACTCTCCTGTGGAATTGCTCTAAGAATTTTTCTGAATATATAATTCCTTCTGACTTTAGTGAGAATTCAGGTCAAAGAAACTATTGAAGAAAAGAGCAATCACTAATTTTTTTCTTATGTCCCACATGGGCACAAGCATCATGCACAAACTTATCTGTATATATGTGTATAGGTGACTTTGCAATGGTATCCTTTTTCTAGTGGATGAGAAGGGGAGGCAGTTTTGCTAAATTCCTATGATGCCACCTGTTTGCTGAATCTTTCCTCTATGCTGTCAGCAGAAAGTGAACTCTTCCTCCTTAGATGTTCTTGGAGGACTTTGGTTGACCCTCTCTTTCTTTCTTTTCCTCTAAACTATCTTGAATCATACTTCTTTTCATACATGACTTTGGTCCTCATTAGATCAAAAGCTTCTTACAGGCAGGCCAGACATTGATCATCTTTGAAGCTTTGCAGCACTTTAACTCCCTTCCTCATAGAGAGCACCTATTTATGTGCAGATGAAAGAGTGCTGGATTTGGATTGCTGGGACCCGGCTTTGAATCCTATCACTACCTATGTGACCTTGGATAACTTACTTTACTTCAGTGGGCCTCAGTTTCCTCAACTATAAAATGAGACAGCTGAACTCAGTGATGTTGAAGGTCTCTTCTAACTCTAAGTCTAAATCTGATTATATGAAATGTTTGTATTTAATTCTGCCAATAACATAAAGAAATGGCTTTTTGATTTTCTTTTAATAACGATATCGTGACATAGCGATTAGAGCACCGGACTTGGAAAATCAGGAGGAGATGGATTCAAATCCTGCCTCAGGCACATTATAATAATTGAAATTTCACTATGAATGCAAAACAAGTTATGGGATATAACTGGTAAGAAATCTTCTTCCAGAAAAGTTAAAAATAAAGCTTGTATTTCATTAAAATTGGAAATTTAAAAAATTTGTTTTGTTGTTGAGACCATTTCACCATAGTTCTTCTGGTGATAGATTATTTCCTCTTGCATCCTGTTCTACAAGTCATAATGCAGTTAGAAGCTACTGAAGTTCAAAACTGTACTAAGACTTTTGGGAGATTATAATAGGTATTTATGTTAGAAAAAAAGACTATAAATGGAAGAATGAAAGCTACTGATATTTTTCCTATTTCACAAATATGTGGATATATATGTGTATACACACACATATATGTATATTTTTTTTCTGACACTAGTTGTAACTTGTCACAGGTCCTCTGTGCCTCTGATTCCTCATTTATAAGGGAATATAATAACTGTCCTCTTTACTTCATAGTTTTGTTTTGAGGAGAGTAAACTTCAAACTCATACATAAATACATGCATACACATGTATACATATATACAGACATGCACACACATATGCACATATGTGCACACATACACACATATATACATACATGCATACACACACACACATATATATATATATATATACACATACATATCTTTGAGAGAGTTTGGTTCATTAGAAAGAGTTTTGTACCTGGAGTTAGGAAAGATGTGAATCATGAGAGACATGCAATGCATATGACTCCAGAGACCTGATTGTTAAATTTTGAGTGTGAGCATTCACTCCTAAGAAAAAAGCAAACCCTACATGTTAGGGATAGATTTATTGTTTTGTTGATTGTCTAGGTCTAAGAGAGTAATGACAGAATTATAAGAATATAGATTAAATTTAAAAGTGAGTCCTGTATACAATTTTTTCCCTTGAGAGCTTGTGAGTGAACATTTACCAGCATACTGCTGGTTATGAAATTCTATTAGCTGAATAATAATGGGTAAGTTATATTTTCTAAATGTCAATTTCTTCACCTGGAAAATTGGGATGATATCACCATCCCCAAGTAATTGTTTTAGTGATCAAATGATCAAACATATATAAAATGTTATGTAACTTATAGTCAATGGCTTTATTCTATTGAACGTTATGACATATGGAATAATTACTCAAAAAGGTTCTGTGAGATAAAAGAGGACAGCCCATGTATCTTGTGTATCAATTGTAATTTGCATGTTGTCTCCCCCCGTGAGATGATAAGCTTCTTGAGAGCAGGGACTGTCTTTTGGCTTTCTTTGTGTCTTCAGTGCTTACCTTAGTACCTGGAACAAGCTAATTAACATCGATTACTTTACTGACTGACAGTTAAGTTAATTAAGACAGTGGAAAAATATATCCTGAATGAAGTAATATTATTGCGAGGTGTTTCAGAAGAATATTGCTGATAAATATTTTCGCATCATTTCATATTTACAAAATGATTCAAGGAAGTGTCATTAACTAACCTGGAACAATTCATCTTACTGAATAAGAGTTTGTTGTGCATCTCCATTTTCCAGATGGGTGAATGAAGTGATTAAGAGGTTCATTGACTATATCTTAAGGTATTTAGCAAATTGGTGATGGAGTTCAGAATAAACTTAGAAACTTCAGAATTCGCAGAGGTAAATTAATCAGAGAGAATGATTCACTGAAAGGCCTCCAATGTCACATCTCCAAACCTCTTTTAAACATCTCAAACAGGATGTCCAAAAGACATATTAAACTCAATGTGTCCAAAACTGAACTTATTTTCCAGAAACCCTTCCCTTCCTCCTAACTTCCCCACTTCTGTTAAGGGCAACATCATCGTCCCAGTTACTTAGGCTCACAACCCAGTAATCATCCCAGATGTCTCACTATATCTCATCCCCCATATTCAATGTGTCGTCAAAGACTGTTGGCTCCACCTTTGCAAAATTTTTCAAACGAGCTCCCTTCTCTACTCTGATTTTGCCACCATTTTTTGTAGTTCCTTATCCCCTCCCACCTGGATTATTGCATTAGCCTGCTGGTGAGTCTACCTGTCTCAAGTCTTTCCCCATTCTAATCCATCCTCTACTTAGCCACCAAAATGATTTTCCTAAAGAGAAGGTCTGACTATGCCACTCCCCACCTCCCTATCCTCTCCAGTGGCTCCCAGTTGCCTCCAGAATCAAATACAAAATTTTGTTTGGCATTCAAAATCCTTCATAACCAAGCCCCTCCTATCTTTCCAGTCATATACTTTTGTCCCTTCCAGTGTCATTGGCCTCCTGGTTTATCTACAAACAAGACACTCCATCCTTTAGCTCTGGGTGTTTTCTTTGTCTATCCACTATTCCTGGAATCCACTCTCTCCTCATCTCTGCCTCCTGGCTTCTTTCAAGTCCCAGCTAAATCCCATCTTCTATACAAAAGTCTTTCCCAACCTTCTTAATTTTAATGCCTTCTCTGAATTATTTCCTTTTTATTGTGCTTATATTTGGCTTATACATATTTGTTTGCAAATTGTCTCCCCCATTAGATTGTGAGCTCCTTGAGGGCTCCTGTCTTTTAACTCATTTTGTATCCCCAGCATTTGGCACAGTGCCTGGCATATAGTAAGTACTTGATAAGCATTTTTGGGCAGGGCAATGAGGGTTAAGTGACTTGCCCAGGGTCACACAGGTAGTAAGAGTCAAGTGTCTGAGGCCAGATTTGAACTCAGGTCCTCCTGAATGCAGGGCCAGTGCTTTATCCACTGCACCACCTAGCTGTCCCCTTGATAAGTATTTGTTGACTAACTGAAAGACTACTTGATATGGTGGGAAACGAACTATTTTCAGACTTAGATCAGAATTTGAGATTTTCCTCTGACTCTTGCTATGTGACTTTGGCATAGGACCTCTGTGCTTCTGCTTCCTTATCTATAAGGGAATGATAACAACTGTCCTTTTTACTTCATAGTTTTGTTTTGAGGAGAGTAAACCTCAAACTGATACATAGATATGAGTTTCTATTATTGGGTTAAATTCCTGGAAAATAGCAGACAGACTTATTCAGCTTTACAAATAGTTGTTCAAAGATCATTAAGATTTTTTTTTTTTTTTTGGTGAGGCAGTTAGGGTTAAGTGACTTGCCCAGGGTCACACAGCTAGTAATTGTTAAGTGTCTGAGGCTGGTTTTGAATTCAGGTCCTTCTGAATCCAGGGCCAGTGCTCTATCCACTGTGCCACCTAGCTGCCCGATCATTAAGTTTTAAAAACTGCTATCATGCCTTCCAAAATCATTGATTCCACATACTTTTTAAATTGTTCCTTCTGTAAAGCTGGGCTGGAAACCACCTGACACCATTTTACCCTTGATACCTTTACCTAAATGTGAACATGTCTCAATCAATCTATCACTGATATGCCTTAAATTGAGTACTAAGTGGCCTTCCTGCTGGAATGACATTGCGTTGTACGGGAATCTTTTAGCTAGGTCAAGGAAAATTGGCTCTACTGCAGGAATTATCTATAAATTATCAAGCTTATTAAAAAGAGATTGATTTCCAGAAATTGGAGCTAGCGTGGCTTTCAACAGTAACGCTGAGAAGAGACTACCTTGGGCAGGGGAGGCCTTGGCATCTCCCTGAGCTAGGTCAAAACTCCAACTCCCCATTCTTCAGCCTTGGTCAGTACAGGCACCTTGTGTGTTTGGAAAGGTCTTGAGGATTTTGGACTCCCCCACCTCTCTATCTTAACATCTTCCTTTTTGGACAATAGCAATTGGTGGCCATGTCTGCACCAGGGATAAAGATAGAATGGACTCATTCCAGCAGAGAAATTGTGCCACATCGAAGGGGAAATTCTGAATGGATGAAAAGGACCTCTAGGAACCAGATTATAAGTTAAACTTTTGCCCATGTGCTCTCTAAATTTGAGCCAACTTTATTCTGGATTCGGGTTGTACTTCTGGGAGTGTGTCACAAATGGACAAGGAAGGCTTTGTTCCAACTTTTCTTTTCTTTTTTTTTTTTTTTTAGTGAGGCAATGGGGGTTAAGTGACTTGCCCAGGGTCACACGGCTACTAAGTATCAAGTGTCTGAGGCCGGATTTGAACTCAGGTACTCCTGAGTCCAGGGCCGGTGCTCTATCCACTGCGCCACCTAGCTGCCCCCCTAACTTTTCTTATTGTACCATATTAGTAAATATGGTACAGTATTTGGAGGCAGTTACATTTCTCAGTGGATAGAGTGCTAGGCCTGGAGTCAGGAAGTCCTGAATCAAATTTGACCTCAGAAATTTGCTAGCTTGGTGGGGTTGGCCAAGTTATTTAACTTCTTTGTTTCAGTTCCTTGCAAAATAGGAATAATAGTAGTACCTACCTCCTAAGGTTGTTGTACATATCAAATGAGATAATATTTGTAAAACCCTTAACACAGCACTTGACATATAATTGTTGCTAAATAAATGCTTGTTCCCTTCCCCATTCTAAAAGTTGCTTAATAAGGATAACTCACTAAATTCATAATGACCTCATAATCTTGAGGGGGGAAGCACAACAGTGAGGGCTGTGAGATTTAAAATTGGATATTAGATCATAAATATCCCCTCTTTAACCTTTCCCTTAATTTATCTCTCAGACTAGTAAATGGAAGAAGCTTCTGGTTTTCTAGTTAGAGCTTTATTGTGTGGTAGTTACCAGGTGATGTTGATTAGAGGGATAGGGAAGTAGAAATACAAAACAAATAGTCTTAAGTCTAAGATTAGTCTTATGATCTAATATCCAATTTTAAATCTCACAGGGCTCAAGTCAATAGCATTAGGGAATTACCCCCAAACTCTCAGGATTATCCCTGGAACTCTTAAGAGTAAGGTCGTAGCGAAATTCTAGGGACCTTATGCATCAGTGAAAGTGAGAATTAGGATGAGGATGATCAGAGAATATAGGGGCTACAGCAAAATACCCAAACACTCCTATTTCCTATTCCTTTATCAATAGTATTTCACATAACTTGAGCTTCTTTTCCAAAGTGAGGGATTTTATATCCACTCATTCCCCTCTTCCCCACAAAAAGAATCCTCAAAAAAGAAATTAAAAAGTTACTAGAAAAAAAAAGAATCGAAGCATAGGTACTTCCTTTTAAGCTTGCCGTCTGATTTACATTGTCAATCCTAATGTTTTCAGATTAGTCATGAAGAATGAGAGTTTATTTTCCTAGCCATCTTAACTTTAAGACTGAACAAGGTTTCTCATCTAATTTCCAGAGGAAGGAAGAAGAGGAAGCAAGAGAGACAGAGACACAGAGAGACACAGAGAGAATACATCTGTAGTAGTCAAGCTATTGAGATAGCAGCCACCTGTTTGACTATTAATATCCTCATTGTGTGATACTCATTACGCTTGAAATAATTTCTTTAGTGTTTTCCCCTTCTTTGTAATTAGATTGAACCATTAGATTATATTGTATGCTTGAATGATCAGCTTAAATAGTACCTCACTGCTACCGAGTCTCATCCTTTAAAATTGCCTGGATTAATAGTAAAAACAAAGAGAAAGAGGATGTATTAACATTTGGAAAAAAACATCTTGGACAACACAGGTGACACTCCTTTTCCTTGGTACAATTGCCAGGTTCTCCCCCCACCCCATTTCTAGTTGTCTGCAATTACATTTTAATAGCCCCAGAAAGTAACAGGAGTTATGGATTGCTGAGAGGGACAAGGGAAATGGAAGCCTCTAAGAACAGCCCTTCAACTGGGGAGGTTCATAGATTTAGAGCCAGAAAGGGTTTTAGAAGCCATTGTGTTCATCTCCATCATTTAACATAAGAAAAAATGGCACCAAGTGACTTGCCCACATTCTCACAGCTAGTGAGTATTTGAGGCAGAATTTGAACTAAGATCTTCCCAGGCACAGAGTAGGTGCTTAATAAATGCTTATTGATTGACTGACTGCAAATCCAGCACTCTATGCCATGTAGAATCTTTGAGGTGATTTTACCTTTGTTTGTTTGTTTCAAAACACACAATTTCAAAGGGGGTTAACATTCTGTTCTCAATTTGTATCTATGTCTTTGAAAAGGCAACATATTGAGCTGGCAGTAGCTTCAAAATGGAGCTAAACTTTGATAGCTGCTAAGTTTTACTGCCCCCCCCCCGTCCTTTTTGCCATATTTGAGTACGTAGATAGATCAATAGATGTGCAAACCAGCTGTTCCCAAGATGCTTAAAAATGTGGCATTGAAAGATATTGGAAGCAGAAAAATATGTGTGAATATTCAGATGACTTTTCTCAGAAGGATTTGAAGAGAGACAGGGTATTGCTTAAATCTTAAAAAATCTGTACTATTGCATAAATGTGTTTTAACTCAAAAGTGCACATTTCTTTGTGTTAGAATAAATCTTCCATCCTAATAGCCTATCACAGACTTACCAACCCATTCTTTGACTTAAAATTGGTTTTAATGGTAGTTTTTTTCTGACAAAATAATACAAAGGAAAGAAATAAAAATACAGAAGGGTAAAATTATGCTTTTTCTTTTTTTACATTTAATATTTCAGAATTCAAAAAGAATTTGAAAAAATAAATTGAAATATCATTCTTTCTATAGTACTTCCTTATAAAAGCATCAGTCTTGTAATCACTCACTGTCTTTGGGCATTATTTTCCTCTTGGCTCAATGTAATATTCTTGAGTGATGAAACAATAAATTTCCCTTAAAACATAAGGTGGGAACCAGACACTTTGGATTTATTCAATTATTTAGCATGTGGATTTATTATAAAATTATCCTTAGCCCAGATTTTATTCTAAATGAAAAATCGTAACCTAGATCCCAAAAGGAAAAAAAAAAGTCTCAGAATTTAGTAATTGCAAAAATCTTAACCTACATATT
Source organism: Dromiciops gliroides (assembly GCF_019393635.1). NCBI lineage: Eukaryota > Metazoa > Chordata > Mammalia > Microbiotheria > Microbiotheriidae > Dromiciops > Dromiciops gliroides. Next base: position 154,507,209 of record NC_057861.1, read on the forward strand.
ATTAGTGACTGAGAAGAAGTATAAACATCATATTCCTAGAGTAAGGGAAATCAATCTCAGTTCAACATATTAAAATCTATTATTCCAGTCAAAACATTTATTAAATGGTATCTACTGTTGTGAGAAGCACATAGCTCTTCCTATAGATAGCTCTTCATCAATGCCTTTGAAAAGTTACCTTCTTTTTGTGCTTTTCATCTTTTAATCAAGTAAATCAAGGAGACTATAGGGTTATGTCAGGCCTATATCAATGATCAGAAACTTTTTTACCCCCTCTCTCTGATATAATCAGAAGGTTTATCAATAAAACATGACATTACTGAAATGCTCCCAAAGAATGAATATAAAAATGTATGAGATTCTACCTTACTGCCACCCTTAGATACCAGTCTTGATCTGGATCTGAGAAAGGAAACCATGCAAGCAACAAGAATTTAAAATCAACATTATCTAGGCTATAAATCAATTTTGAAACTCCTAAGACCTTTTAGGATTTGTATGATACAATCTGAATTTGCCACTCAGATGAAACAGCTCTATCCAAAGTGACCAATGATCTACTAATGGCCATTTTCCCAGTCCTCATCATCCTTGATTTCTCCAAAGCATTTGATATTGTTAAACATCCTTCTCCTCCTGGTTACTTTTTCCTTTCTGAGTTTTTGTCAGCATGAAGACAAAACTCTGTTTAACCCAATTTGTTACTGATCTATAAGTCTTTCATTTCTTCCAAGACAGCTGAGAAGGTTATAATGAACTAGAGTAGAGGCAGCCAAGTGGTGTGGTAGATAGATATAGCAGGGACCAGATTCAGGAAGACCTTAGTTAAAAGCTGGCCTTTGACACTTAAGTGTGTGACTCCAGACAAGTCATTTAACCCTGTTTGTCTCAATTTGCCTCTGTAAAATGAACTGGAGAAGGACATGGAAAACCACTACAGCATTTTTGCCAAGAAACCCATCCAATGGGGTCATGAAAAGCTGGACATGATAGAAACAACTGAACAAGAAAGGGGACGAGAGAGAGAGACAGAGATAGAGAGAGACAGGGAGACACAGAGAGACAAACAGACACAGAGACAGACAGAGAGAAAGACACAGACATGCAGAGACAGACAGACTGATAGAGACAGAGAAAGAGAAAGACAGAGACAGAGGAAGACAGAGACAGATTCTCTTTCTAATTTGTTGGGACAATTAGCAAGAGACTTGTTATAAATCAGATATTTTTTATTTATTATTATAGCTCTCCAAAGCAAGAAATAATTTAAATCAATCCCGATTCCAAAGCTACCTGGACACAGAATGAGTCAGTCAGTGGTTTTCTGGTGGGGGGGGGGAGGCTTGATGAATAGAGAACTAGAGTACCAGTCCTCAAAAGCAATAGGTTTGGGACAACTTCCATATCACACTATTCTCTTTGGAAACATATTTAAAGGGCCTATTCATGGCGATATCTGAAAGGAGAGGAGTTGGGAAAGATTGAGAATGGCTCTGCCCACAGGAATGTGGGGCCACACTACAACCTTTGTTAAGAGTACATCTGGGGGGCAGCTAGGTGGCACAGTGGATAAAGCACTGTTCCTGGATTCAGGAGGACCTGAGTTCAAATCCGGCTTCAGACACTTGACTCTTACTAGCTGTGTCATCCTGGACAGGTCACTTAACCCTCATTGCCCCACAAAAAACAAAAACAAAAAAACATACATCTGCCTGTGTTCAATAGAATGTAAATTCCCTGAGGGAAGGGATTGTTTCAAAAGCATCCTTTGTACTTAGCACAGTGTCTAGCTTAGTAGGTATTTAATTAATTCATCCTTGCTAATTGATTGCTTATTTGTTTCAAACTCAATCAGAATACACTTAGAGAAATTGAATATTTAACCATAAAGAAGCAGGGGATAGAGGGGATCTTTGGGGGAGCTATTTAGCAAGTGAGCCTATAACTGCCTCGTGGAAGTGGTAGAACTTTGTTATCTAGTTTAAAAAGATCAGAAAGCTGTACAAATCAGAGAGGTCCTGGGGTCATAGAATTTCTGATGTGAAAGGGACCTCAGAGGTCATCCCTTTCCCGAAATACAAATTCGCTTTCAACATCTCCGACAAGTGTCCATTCAGACTCTGATTAACCAGCTCCTTGGATGGGGTATTTGCTGCGGCATTAAGTAGAAGTCAATTCTATTTTGAGAAAGAATCAGGCTTCCAAAATCACAGGATCATTACCATGGTATTCATATTATTAGGGGCAATCAGAGGTATTTTGGGAGTTGGGGTGAGGAGGATATGTAAGGTCAAGGTTATGAAACTGAATGGTTGCAATACTGAAACATTCAGTAAGTTCACAATCAGACCTTGGGAGCTACATGCTATATGACTCATGGTAGACTGAGTAGTAGGTGAATGGTAAATGAGGAAATGATAAACTCAAATGAGGGGGAGTAGAAAGGGAATAAATTGGCTTTTGAATTGTGTTTCATGTTTTTATTTGGGCTTTTTTTTTGTGGGGCAATGAGGGTTAAATGACTTGCCTAGGGTCACACAGCTGGTAAATGTCAAGTGTCTGTGGCTGGATTTGAACTCAGATCCTCCTGAATCCAGGGCCAGTACTTTATCCACTGCACCACCTAGCTGCCCCCTAACTGGGCATTTTTGTGTGCAAGAATGGAAGATTGGATGTCCCATGAACATCAAGCAATGTAGAATGAAAATATGTGGCTCTCTCTCCTTTACAAATCAACTATTGTTCTAAATACCAAAAACTTAATTAATATAAAAGGCACATGACTGTATCAAAGTCATTCATACCTGGAAGAGGGACTTGAGTAGTTTTCTGTGGGCATGACATCAAGACCTATCTGCAAGTCCTATGTTATTGAAATATAAATCTGCATAATTCATTTTGAACATTATAGGGAAATAGGGACTGGACCTGTGATTTCATTGGGATAGGAAGTTCTCTAATGAGAAAGCTTTCTTTGTTAATGTAGATCTAATCTTCTCTGCAATGTATAGTGTTAGAGAGCTTCCTGGAACACTGGGAAAATTTGTCTACAGTCGCACAGCTAGTAGGAATCAGAAGTGAGACTTAAATCCAGGTCTGTCTGGCACTGATGACAGTTCTCAGTGATCCACCATGGCAGAAAACTCTTAGAACTTTCATGATAATCACTAAGATAGCAGACAAAGTTATAAAAAATAATGTATTAGTCAATTTGAAAATATTTAAGCATACTGGAAACTGGGATAGGTTCTGAGGGAGAGACCACATGAAGTCCCAACCCTCATGGAGTTTAAATGCTAGTTATTATAAGGATAAGACACAAACATATAATAGTATAATGCAAAACATAATAAGCACAGTTAATTAGGTACAGAGATCAAGGTCTGAGGAGGAAGATCATTAATGATGACGGGTTAGGGACTATCTTCTTGTATGAAGAGGCATTTGAGAGGGATTTGAATGATTGTAGTTTGGCAGAGGAACACAGTATGTGGAAAGTGGTAACCTGAGACAAGATGGGAAAGGCAAGGTGGTAAATTGCCAAATGTCAGACAAAGGATTTCAAACCTGAATTGGTTGGTCATAGGAAGTCAATGAGGATTGTTGAGTAGAATTGCGAGACTCAAACTGTGTATGAGAAAGATTATTTTGACGGACTTATATCATATATTTTGGTGTTAAAATGGAGAGTTTCAGAGTTTAAAGATTTTGAAGTTACTGTCAGTGGTGTAACACTTAGCATTAAATGTGATAACAACCTCTTCATGGATGAGGTTATTGCCAAGCTCTGAAATGCAGCAGTGGTCACTCTTGGGTGAAAAAGGGTTGCAGTTATTTCATCTTTATAAATGAATGGGGGCGGGGCAGCTAGGTGGCACAGTGGATAGAGCACCGGCTCTGGAGTCAGGAGTACCTGAGTTCAAATCCGGCCTCAGACACGTAACACTTACTAGCTGTGTGACTCTGGGCAAGTCACTTAACCCCAATTGCCTCACTAAAAAAAAAAAAAAAAAAAAAAAATTAAAAAAAAATGAATGAATGGGGGGGGCAGCTAGATGGCGCAGTGGTTAAAGCACCGGCCCTGGATTCAGGAGTACCTGAGTTCAAATCCTGCCTCAGACACTTGACACTTACTAGCTGTGTGACCCTGGGCAAGTCACTTAACCCCAATTGCCTCACTAAAAATAAATAAATAAATAAACAAACAAACAAACAAACAAATAAATAAATAAATAAATGGGGGGCAGCTAGGTGGGGCAGTGGATAGAGCACCAGCCCTGGAGTCAGGAGGACCTGAGTTCAAATCCTGCCTCAGACACTTGACACTTACTAGCTGTGTGACCCTGGGCAAGTCACTTAACCCCAATTGCCTCACTAAAAATAAATAAATAAATAAACAAACAAACAAACAAACAAACAAATAAATAAATAAATGGGGGGCAGCTAGGTGGGGCAGTGGATAGAGCACAGGCCCTGGAGTCAGGAGGACCTGAGTTCAAATCCGGCCTCAGACACTTAACACTTACTAACTGTGTGACCCTGGGCAAGTCACTTAACACCAATTGAGAATCAATAAATCAACAATTATATATTAATTTCCTACTGTGTGCAAGACACTGCGCTACCACTGGGGATATAAGCACAAGAAGTCTATTTCCTGAATGTAAAAGAAAGGTTTCTTTTTCAAGGCGCCCAATAAATATATATCACCTACATAAATACTATGTATATCTCTAGATCTAATCTATATATGTATGTATGTATGTATGTATATATGTATCCATCTCTATATCCATGTCTGTATCTATGTATGTCTATATGTCTAACTCTGTATTTATGTATATACCTATATTTATATGTCTCTATCTCTATCATCTATATCTATCTGTCTATCTATCTATATATCTATCTATCTACAAAGACATATGTAGATATGTAACCAAAGCATAATAAAAAAATGCCTTGGTTACTGTCTTCCAAGGACATCAACACACAAGACAGGCTCAGGATAATTTTAAAAAGCATAATAATACATTCTGTTACACATGCATAATTTTTCAAAGCAAATTTTCACACAGTTCATCAGTGCCAATATGAATCAGGCTCACTGTTTAACATGTATAGCAAAATTGTCTGACCCAGAATATAATGTTTAACCTGAAGAAACTGAACAGAAAATTGCTGATATTTTCTGGAAGTTCTAGTTCAGTTTCACCAAGCAAATCCAGCCTCTTCCCAGGTCTCTTTCTCCTATCAAAGGAATAGTAAACAAATAAATGTTTTGTACCCTGCTTTCAGTGAGTAATTAATTTATCCTCCCATTGTATCCCTCTCTCTGATACTCTGCTATATTACTCAATAGTAGTACCTATGAGCAAAACTCTTTGTTCAATATTTAATAAACATATTTTTCAAGACTTTAATGAGCTACATGGAATTACAAGTGTGTGTGTGTGTGTGTGTGTGAGAAAGAGAGAGAGAGAAGTGGTAAAGACGGATAAGCTATAACCCCTTAGAGGAGCTTACATTACAGTCTATTTATTATCTTAAACAGGATATCTATAAAAGGATGGCAAGAGTGGAGTAGACAAATTAAATCTCAGATTTGGAGATCTAATCTTTCTTCCTTGGGTTCTAGACAATCTCTACTTTGTTAACATCAGGCCAAAACAGTCCATTTCCAGTTGCCTCATTGTTTTTGCTCCTCCCCAGTCATTCTACAACTTCTGGCTTGCCAGTGACATAACTGGCAGAATTCTTCTTGTTCATGTTTCATGTGATACCTGCCCACATCCTCTTTCTCCAATTATTTCTCATTTCTCATTACAGAATCCAGAATCACGGTACTTTGCAGCTGAAATGCCCTTATTAGTCATCAAATTTAACCATTTCCTAAACAAAAATTCCCTTTAAAGACAGTTCCTATTAGGGTCTAATTGTTTTGAGTTCTTCATTACTTGAGGACCATATCCGACAGAATAGGTATTTTTCCATTGAGCCCAATGGAAAATAGTCCCTAAGCTATAGTCCATGAACTTTTAAAAAAATTGATACCTATATTTCAATATGATTGGTTTTCTTTGTTCTATGAACTTTGTTTTATGCATTCCACAATATTATTCTGAAAAGGGATCCATAGGTTTCACCACAAAGGGGTACATAACACAAAAGTTTAGAAATCTTGATCTAAGAATTTTTTTTCACACTATGATCATGGATTTATAGTTGGAGAGCTCCTAAAGTTTATTTAATTCAACCTTCTATTTCACATATGAGGAAACTGAGGCCCAGAATGGCTAAATGTTTTACTCAAGTTTATATATTTACTAAGAAGCAGAGCTGAGATAAGAATTCAATTCTCTGTCTCTGGACTCAGCAGTCTTTCCACAAGACCTGCTGCCTCTCCGATATATTAGTAGGAATCCAGGCTTTGCTTGACTGCTTCTAGTGATATCATCTGATGACAATTGACTATCATCTGAAATATCCCATGGCTCTTTTGAATACTGCTAATTGCTAGGGCATTATTCCTTATATCAAATCTCAAATTAGTCTCTGAAACTTCTACCTATTGCTCCTAATTCTTCCCTCTGAATTTATCTCCATTTACCTTCCCCCTTGATTTTTCCACTACCAGATTAGAATAGGTGGGCTTTGGGGTACATATAAAACTGACATTCTGACATGGAATGAATTATGGTTGATTATCTTGGGCGTTCATTCTGTGCCTCACACTATAATGCAGTATGTAAAGGAAATTGAATGCATTCATTCATTCACTCAATAATTTATGAAGTGCCTACCATATACAAAATAGTGTTCTTGTCATCAATGAGCTGGCCATCTAGTTCAGAAGCCTGAAGACAAACACTGAAATTACTAACTTATTAGTCCTTGAAAATTAATGGCATAACGGGAGTATTTAACTGTAGATAGGAGACCAGAGATTGACTTATGAAGCAACTTTTACAGTTTACAAATCACTTTCACATCCATGAACTCATTATATCTTCACAAAAGCCCTGTGAAGCAAGTAAAGGACTCTAAGCCTAGTGTAGTAGGAAGGGAAGCTAGAGTCAGAAGACTTGGGATCCAGTGCTGACTTTGCCATATTTCTGGTTTTGTGATCTTGCACACAAACAGTGTCAGGACGGTCATCCTAAAGCTATCTTCGTCCTCATTCCCACCAATTTCCAACTTGAGGTCTGAGAGAAAGAGTAATCAAATCCACACTACCATTAATAGAGAGGACGTGACAGTCATTTCCCCATCACCATGTCCTCTGACTTCCCTGGTTGTTCTTCCCCTGGATGTGTTCTCTTCCTCTTTGGTATTTAAGTTCCTTGAGGTCAGGGACTAATTTGCTTGCTTATATTTGTATTCCTAGTGCTTAACACTTGACTAGAATAGGTAGACTTTAGTGTACATACAAATCTGTTGTTCTGATATGAAACATATTTCAATTGATTATCTGGACACATACTAAGAACTTTCTTAGTATAACCTTGGATAAGTCAATTAATCACATACTGCCTAAGTTTGCTTTTCTGCAAAATGAGGATAATAATGGATTATACAGGATTCCAGGGTAGTTGTGTAGACCAAATAAGATAATACTTGTAAATTGCTTTGCAAACCTTAAAGCACTATATAAATGCTAGCTATCATTATCAGTGGAAGTATTAGGCACTTAAATGTTTCATTTATATTTTTCATACATAATATGTGTGTGAATGTTTGGGTGAATGGGGTATTCAGGGAGAACTAGCATTTCTGGTGTGAGGATTTGCCAATTCCTTTTCAGGGCTGCTCATCCACCTTTAGTATCTACCTTCACTGAACTCTTTCTTGTTGCTCCAAGAAGCTGTCTTGGCAGATGGGCTAAACAAGACTGAGGGTAACGGACAGGCCTCAAACCCATTAGTGGGTTGGGGGGGGGCATGTCTACCCCAAGCATATGAAGACTTTTCTTGAAGGAATGGGTAGAGGAGAACAACTTGTTAAAATGGCCACGAAGGTGGATGAAACAGGTGCTGTGGAATGCTTAGAGCTTGCTCAGAAATCAAAGATGCTAGGATCACCCACTGCATCATGGACCGTGATCAGTCATCCTTCCTTTTGTCTTGCCACTGGACTTCAATGATGCTGGAGAAGAGAGTGAGGCCGAGGACTATGTGCCACTCTCCCTCACTTAAATCCAATTCATGCATGAGTCATGATGTTATTTGTCCTCTCTGAAATGAAGGACAAACAACATGATATGTATTGTTGTCCCCTCCATCTTTTATTTATCATAAAACAGAGATCTAGAAAGATTAAATAATTTGCTGAATAACACAGCTAATGAGTGTAGGTGTGGGACTCATATCTGTCAAATCTGATTGACTTCAGAGTTCTTTTCCCAGCTGATGACTGCCTACAGATAGGGGCCAAGAAAATATGTCAGAGTAGTAGGGACAACCTATCTTCCTACCTCAATTCTGCTGCAAAGACCTAAAACAATCCCAAACCACTATAACCACCATCACCAACAACAACAACAAAACAAACAAAAACAATAACAATAAAACCAAAGCACAACACTAGATCTAGTCCCAGGACAAGAATCAGGGTGAGTAATTTTTTCTAGTCCAGGTAGGCATAGGGAGTTAGAGTGGTCTATGGGCATTGGGGATGGGATCTACTCAGAAAAGGTTCAAAGATACTGAATATTCCAGCTCAGGAAAGGCTAAGCATCAGAGCAAGGATATATCCTGAATCCAGCACACGTGAAGGGGGCAGCAATAGGTACCAACTAGCAACTCTGAGTAGGGAATTTGGGTTTAGAGGTGGTGCTCTTAGATGAGAAGTGCTTGTGGGCCGTGAGCCATGAAATGAGCTAAAAGTAGGTTCAAAATCAAGGATAATCTGTACAGCTGTGACCCCAGGAGTGAAGTAGGGTCTCAGTTGCAATCTCCAATCCAGTCTGAAACCTGTCATGCGGTAACCAGGGCAGGAATCCTACAGCAAAATGGAGCTGACAATTCTGTGTCTCTGAACAGAGAATTAATTCTATCACTCAGAGGAAGGTAGTTCTATAGTGGAGTCTGGAAGACCTGACTCATATACTTCCTAGCTGAGTGACCCTGAGAAAGTTCCATAACCTCTGTTTGTCTCATTTTCCTCAACTGTAAAATGGTGATTTTAATACTACCTACAATGTAAGGCTTTTTGTGAGGATAAAATGAAATAATATTTATTTTCTAAAATAGCACTTAGCATAGCACCTGGCACCTAGGAGGTACTATATAAATGCTTATTTCCTCCCTTCTCTAGAATCAGGAGAGAGTCTCTAGCAAGAGCTGGCTTATAGTAACTGAATTCATTAGCAATCCTACTGGTACTCCAAAAAGAGCAGGCTTCTTGGTGTGTTGCTCAGACCTTGGGTCAGTAACTTGCATAGCCCAGACCAAGAAGACAGTGAAAAAACTTTGCAATGGATCAAGAAACTTTAAAAACACTAAAAACTTCCAGATTTTCAGCCTGAGAGGTCCCCAAAATCCTGAAATAACACAACATTCAATACTCTAAGAAAAAGGCAAAAGGACCAGAACATACTTTTCCTATAGAATGTGTAGATTTAGGCTATGATATAAAGTACAAAGTTAAAAATAGGCTGAAGGAATGAACAAACAAACAAAAATAATAGGACCATAAGAAGCTATTATAGTGCCAGTGGTAGTTAACACAAGCAGGAGAAAAGCCCCCTCATGTTGTCTCATGTTGTCTCCCAGAGAGACCTACAAAACCTACCTGTTGTAAGATGAAGAGTGCGTACCAAGAAAGCCCCCAACATTGGCTTGGTCAAGGGTTTTATCCTCTTTTGATAGAGATGGATCATTATATATTGATCAACGCTAATTGGGTAGCATCATTCAATTACATTGGTTGACATAACTTGAGGGTGGTCCAAATTAAAATGAACTCTACTGATGACATAAGGGGAAAGTTTGCAAAAGCCCAAAGGCAAAGTCCAATATCTAGGTGTGGATTGATCCCATCAGTTCACTTAGCAGGACAAAACAATCAATCTCCATGTCTTTTGTTCTCTTGGGCTTGTCCTAGGAAAGCTGAACTTTCCTGATTAGGGGAGTGGGGGAGAGAAAGGACAAACTGATCTCTGGGTCCCCCAAGAAATTAATTATTAATAATTATTTTCTCACACAGTGTTGCAGAGTCATTATCATTTATGGGATACTCTTTTTTTTGTTTGTGTTTTACTTTTTAGATGTGTTTGAGGAAAGAACCAAGCAAATTTTAAAGAACTAAGTAAATATGAGTTATTATCCCACCTATAATACAATCCAGGGCAGCTAGGTGCTACAACGGATAGAGTGCTGGGCCTAGAGTCAGGAAGACTTATATTCATGAGTTAAATCCCCGCCTCAGACAATCACTATCTGTGTGACCCTGAGCAAGTCACATAACCCTGTTTGTCTCGATTTTCTCATCTGTAGAATGAGCCAGAGAAGGAAATGGCAAACTGCTCCAGTATCTTTGCCAAGAAAATCTAAAATGAGGTTATGAAGAGTCTATTTGGACACTACTGAAATGATTCAACAACAAATTATGTAACATGGTGACATGGATCCCAAAGAATCTTACAGCTGGGTAACTAGGTGGTACAGTGGATAGAATGTGAAACCTGAAGTCTCAAAGTGAAATTGCATTAAGACCTGAATCCAAATCTAGTCTCAGATACTTATTAGCTGTGTGACCCAGGGAAAATTCTTTAACCTGTGTCTCATTTGCCTTCAGTTTCCTCATCTGTGAAATGGAGATAATAGTGTTACCAGCCTCCAGGGCTGTTATGATGATCAAATAAGTTAATGGTTTTAAAATTCTTTACAAACCTTAAAGCATTATTTAGACGTATTATCATTGTTAATTATTGTTGTTGTTTGTTTAATCCTTTCAGTCCTCTCTGACATTTTGTGATGCTGTCTGGGGTCTTCTTGGCAAAGGTACTGGAGTGATTTGCTATCTTCTTCTCCAGCTCACTTTATAGATGAGGATACTGAGGTAAACGGGGTTAAGTGACTTGCCCAGGGTCACAGAGCGAGTAAGTGTCTGCTGAGGCTGGATTTGATTCAGGTCTTCCTGGCTCCAGGCCTCGCACTCTGACCACTAAGCCACCTACCTGCCACTATTAATTTAGTAAAATGAATATGAAAGTTCCCTTTAGTGAGCTTAAATATTAGGTCAGTGATTGGAGTGATTAAGGTTTAAAGTGGTCAGAGGGTCTATATTAAAGTTTTCATTTATGCTTTTGGAAGGAGGCAAGAAGGTGGCATTAGAAAATGGATCTTAGTTTCACATTGATGAAGCTGGGACCCGTTCCATTTTCTCTTTAAAGTTTATTGTATGTTTGATTTTAGTATTAGCTATGCATGTGAATGATTATTTCCATTTTATTTTCCTTCTAATAATAGTTTATAAGAAACAATGTGGGGTCTGCTAGGTGGCACAGTGGATAAAGCACTGGCCCTGGATTCAGGAGGACCTGAGATCAAATCTGGCCTCAGACACTTGACATTTGCTAGCTATGTGACCCTGGGTAAGTCACTTAACTCTCATTGCCCCATAAAACAAACAAAAAAACAAACAAAAACAAAACAAAAATCAATGTGGTATAGGGGATAAACCACTAGACTTAGAGTACAAAAGGTATGGGTTCAACTTCTAATGCATAATAGTTGTGTAACCTGAGAAAAGTTGCTTAACAATTTAATTTAAATAGGGAACTATTTCAGGCTAGGTATATGCTGGTCCTTAGAGCAAACTAAGAGAATGAGTCACGGGGTGATTTATCAAAAACAAGCAAACAAACAATAAACAACCCTGCTCCCAAGCCCCCTCTTTTATTGGATAAAAACAAGAAGGATGTAAATATTTAAGCAGGATATTCATTGATAGGGGAAGCTTTCCAGGTCACCCATTCACAGGGATATACCTAGAGTTATAGCAACAGCATCCTGCAGGGGAATGAGAAGCCCAGCAGGTGCAACTTTTCATCTCTGATTTATTTTGGATTAATCAGATTACCAAAAGTACATTTAGCTAATCAGCTACACAACAATGTGTTAACCATATTACCTTTATGCTCCTTCTATGTCTCCAGGACTAAGAGGTCTGCATGTAACCTAGTCAACTCTTGAAAGCCCAAGGCAAGCCTAACCACACACCCCACCCTCACTCCAAGCTAATATATGAGTCTGTCTGTCTGTCTGTCTGTCTCTCCTCCCTTTCCTTCTCTTTCTGTCCCTCTCAAGTCATTTTTAAAATGCATTAAGTACTTAATATTCTATATAGCTCAGGTTCATAACCTGAAACAATTTCAATGCCACACAGACATGCACATAAAAGTGCTTCAGTCCCATATGTTCATTTTACACAGGCTACTAATTCCATTCTTGGCAATAAAAAAGTGAAAAATATACTCCATATACTATCAGCCTGATACTATTCCATCTCCATGAAATTTCATTAATCCCTTCAAATATACAGATAAGAACTCTACAACAGTCCATTGGAATTTCCTTGGCAATGACATATATTCCAGGAGATCCCTGCCTTTGATTTGCATTTAAAATTTCCATTAGGTCCACTCATTGTTCCTGATCACTAGGTTTTACATAAGTTAAAATTATATTTAAGAAATACAATAAAAGCTGTCTAGTTTGACATGTTCAAAGGTGCTGCAGTCAAGAGAGAGACTGGTATGCTCATTCTGATTTTCTCCTGCAGGCTTGGGAGGATGCAGTATGCCTTCCTGGGCTGCAGAGGGAGAAGAATCTCCCTCTATCTCAGACATACAAGTTGAGTTTGATTCCATTCAACAAACACTTAAGAGCTTCCTATGTGCTGGCCACTATGACTAAATAGACAAAACTGAAACAGATCTTGCCTTCAGGAAGCTTATACTTTACTGATGAAAAAATATATATATACATATATACATATACATATACATACACATACATATATATATATATATATATATATATATATATATATATATATATATATATATATATATATATATATATATATATATATATATATATATATATATATATATATATATATGCTGATAAGTGTAGCATGCCAGCTGGCATGTAGCAGACAATACTAAAAGTACATGCAACTATAAATATGAAGTGTTGTTTTTTTTTGGGGGGGTGTTAGGGAAGTGAAGGAAGGTAGAGCCCTAAAAACTGGGGGAATTGGGAAAGGTCACTTGTAGGAAGTGACACTTGAGTTGAGCTTTGAATAGTGGTAGGTGTTCCAATGGGAGGTGAGCAAGAAGTAGATTACATGCATGGAATAGAAAATCCCTGAAGTATGAGATGCATTGTCCAATTTAGGCAACAACTTCAAGTTCATTAACCTTCATTGAGTTGTAGAGAGGTATAGTGAGTTTCCAATAATTCGAAGTGTTCACACAGAGGATTTGACTTAACTAACAGTGATTAATATTTTGATGATCAGAATTTTCCAGCTAACTCCTCATTCCCCATTAATTGCTCTTCATGGTTTTAAACTCCATGAATATCATGCCTCCCCCAGGATAAAAAGCATCACCAGAAATCTTATCATACTGGAGCTTTCACGATTCAACTTTGATATTCAGCACCTCCTCAACGCCCTCAGCTGTCTCTCCCCTCTGATTGGAGGGCCTGAAGTACTGGACCAATGAACTCCCCCCAAAACCTCTTTTTATAGAGGGCTCAGAATTTTCTAACTGACTTTTCATTTCTGATCAGCTGCTCTGCTTGGCTTCCACTCCAGGAACATTATACCCCTGTATGTGGTGCTCTCTGGCATCTCCACTCTGCCTCTCCACTTTATCTTCTGTTTGTGTATTGTCTTCCCCTATTAACTTATAAATTCCTTGATGATAGAGACTGTCTTTCTTTTTCTTATTTGTATCCCCTGTTTAACACAGTGCCTTGTACATAGTAGGCACTTAATAATGTTTCTTGATTACTTATTGACTGTTGATGTTAATCTACAAGGCGATTTCTCAAAGCTGTGCCTTAGGAATGAACCCTCAACTGTTACTTCTTTTCATCAATAATTAGGAGAGATGGCAGGCTTATTAAATTTGTGGATGACACAGAGCTGATATGCATAGCTGGCACATTGCATGACAGAATATGAGTGTTGGGGGCAGTACACAACAGTTTCAGAGAAAAAATACCTTAGGAAATATGTAAGCTCATTATGAGCCAACAGTATGACATGGAAGCAAAAAGGAAAAAAAGCTTCATTAATAGTTATTAATGATTCGGTAAATAGCTAGGAATAATACTTGTCTTAATGTTGAGTGGAGCTGTTCATTGATCTTGCTTGACTGTATGCTCTTTAACATTTTATCAGAAAACAATATTATAGTATTTCTACTGAACAAAAAAGAGCTTTGCAAATATTATCTCATTTTATCCTCACAACAATCCTGGGAATAGGTTATAGCGTTATCTCCATTTTATAGATGAGGAAACTGAGACAAACAGTTTCAATGATGTGCCTCGGGTCACACAACCAGGACTTGTCTAAGGCTGATTTGAGCTTGGATCTTCCTGACTCAAAGCCCAGGAATCTATCCACCAAACCACCACCCTGCCTAATTTGAATAAAAGCAGTGATGACATGTTCATTAAGTACACAGATGAAATAAGACTAGAAGGGAGAACTAACTTATTGGAGAATAGAGTCTGGGTCAAAAAAGTTCTCGAGAGGTTAGATGTTTGGGCTGAATTATTTTGGTCTTCTGTTGACACTATTGCTAACTATCTCCTCTGGGATACGTCCTTCTCTCTGGGTTTTGAGGACACCAGCTTTCTTGCTTCTCCTGCTCCTGTGTATGATTGCTCCTTCTCAGTCTTATTTGTTGGAGTCTGACCCATGTGACTAACCAAGAGTGTCCCTTACGGCTCTGTTCTAAGCTTTCTTCTCTTGTCCCTCTAAATGATCTTGCCCCAGGGATCTCATTAACTCCTTTAAAAACAGTTACCAATCTCTAGGCATATTATACATATATGTATGGATATGGCTATGGCTATACACATATGTGTATATACAGATATGTACATTGTGGGTATATATATATGCATGTGTGCATGCACGTATGCATTTACACATATATATTTTAATAATTGTATGTACGTATATGAGCTCATATACATGTATACACATATATACAGGCTTAGTCTCTCTTCCAAGCACCAGTTGACATTTGGACATCTCAGACTGGATGTCCTGTAGGCATTTCAAATTCAACATATCCAATACAACACTAAATATCTTTTTCTTTTCAACTCAGCCCTATTTCAAAATTCCATATTACTGTTGAAGGCGCCACTGTCCTTCAGGTAACCCTAGACTAGAAACCACAGTATCATAGTTGACTCATTCTCATTCACTCCACATATAATTTTTTTAATCAAATAGTTTCATTTCTGCCTTCACATCTCTTATATCTATTTCCTTTCCACTCACAAAGCCAGCACTCTACAACAGGACCCTTATCACCTCTTGCCTGGACTATTGCAATAACCTTCTGGTTACTTTCTCTGCCTCAAGTTGCTTACCACTCCAATCCATCCTCCTCTCATCTCCCAATGGAATTTTCCTGAAATACAGATAGCATTAAGCTACTTTCCTACTGAATAAGCTCAAATAGCTACTTTTTTCCACCATGATCACATATGAAATGCTGTTTGGCATTTAAGGTCTTTCATATCTTATCCCTTGCCTATCTACCTTTCCAATGATTTTACACTTCCTCTCCTCCTTGTGCTCTGGTTCAATTTACATTGGCTTGCCTGCTGTTCCTCACATTTTACACTCTGATTCATGAGTACATCACTTTGTTTAGGTTGTCATCCAGGTCCTGTGTACTTTCTGTCCTCACCCACACCTCTTATCTTCCCTTGCTTTCTTCAGGCCTCAGGTCAAATCTTACTTTCTGCTGGAGCTCTTTCCTAATCTCATAATTAAAGCATTAGCAACAAGGGAGAGTATACATTTACAATGTATGTATTTTTTATGGACATGGTTATTTACATGTTGTCTTCCCCATTAGAATGTAAGCTTCTTGAGGTCAGGGACTGTATTTTGCCTCTCTTTTTATCCATAGCACTTGGTACAATACCTGGAACATAGTTTAATAAGTGCTTGTTGGCTATCTGAATGTAGTAACATGAAATTTAATGAAATTAAATAGAAAGGCTTGTTGAGTTAAAATAAATAACTTCACAAATAACAGAAGGAAAAACTTGGTCAGACAGCAGTTTGTCTGGGTGAAAAATAATCCCTGTGGTTAATAATTGATCAGAGGCGAAAGCACATTGGGTGGGAATAGAAGAGTGAAGAAGATAGATTAGAAAATGGATTAGAGGGAGCAGCTAGGTGGCGCACTAGATAAAGCACCGGCCCTGGGTTCAGGAAGACCTGACTTCAAATTCAACCTGACACTTGACACTTACTAGCTGTGTAACCCTGGGCAAGTCACTTAACCCCTGTTGCTCTGCAAAAAAACCCCCAAAACCCAAAAAAACCAAAAAAAAACCACACCGAAACAAACAAACAAAACAGAAAATGGAATAGAAGGTGAAGGTGTAGGGAGGACTGAGCAAGTAAGAGTCTATGAAAAGAAGTAATGTGAGAGGAGGAAAACCCAAGAGATAACAGTGGCATGGACTCCAAGAGAAGAAAGAATATTAATAGAGGTAGCAGTATAACAATGTCAAAATTGCTGAAAGGTCAGGGAGGATAGAAGCTTTGAAAGGTCATTGGATTAGGTGACATATACGTTGTGGATAGCTTTAGAGATAGTAGTTTTAGTAGAGTGGTTTGGATAGAAACCAGATTGCAAAGATATTAGAGTGTGGGAAAAGAAATTAGAGGCATGCCTTCAGACATTTTTTCTCCTGGAACTTTGGCAGCAAAAGGGAAAAGAAAGATAGAATGATAGCTTGAAGGAATAATAGGATGAAGGGAAAGCTTTTTTTAGGATAGAGGAGACTTGGGGCATGTTTTAAGGTAGAGGAGAAGAATCCAGTAGAGAGGGAGAGATCAAAAATGACACCTATGTGGGGAGAGAAAAGTATGATTGAAAAAGCAATGTTTTAAAGGTAATGGGAAGGGATGGGGTTAAGGGAATACCTTGAAAAGGAGAAAAGTAATCTCTGAGAGCAAAGAGAAGACCAATGAGATAGGTGAAGACAGAAAATTATGAAAGTGTGGAGCAATATAGCTCATACATATAGTTCAGTGTGGCATGGATGATTTTATTGGAAGAAATATTCCAAGCTCTTAGAGGGCAGAAACTGTGTATTATGCTTTTTTTGTGTCCCTGATATAGCACAATGTTCTGCACATAGTAGGTACTCAAGAAATATTTGTTGATAATAATGAAATTTTGCTGGTTCCATTCAATGGATGACATTTAAATGTAAAATAAATAGAACTCATGCTTCTAACTGTGTACTGCCATAAAATAATAATAATTATAGCTGACATTTACTTAGCACTCTGTTTGCAAAGTGATTTACAAATACTATCTTATTTCATCCTTACAACAACTCTAGGTTGTGCTGTTATTAGCCCCATTTTATAGATTGGGAAACTGAGGCAGAGTTTGAATGACTTTTCTGTGGTTATACTGCTAATAAGTATTTGAGGTCAGATTTGAACTCAAGACCTTCAGACTCAAGGCACAATGCTTTCTCTACTGTATCACCTAAATACCTGCTACCAGTTACCTTAGGGAATTGGACTTAGGCAAATAGACCTTTAGAGAGAGTCCTTAATAGTGAAATATTGATGTTCCATTGCTCTGACAAAATGTATAGAATGGATAGGTGTCAGCTGACAGAAGGGGAACAAAACTACAGTTGATAAAGTGGTGATGTAGAAGTCAGCACTGAGGAAAATACAGGACATGCAAAGTAATTTGACACATTCAGACTAAAAGACTCATATCCACCTGATCTGAGTGGGTTAATAGTATAAAATTTTTTTTTTAATTTTTATTTTTTTAGTGAGGCAATTGGGGTTAAGTAACCTGCCCAGAGTCACAAAGCTAGTAAGTGTTAAGTGTCTGAGGCCACATTTGATCTCAGGTCCTCCTGACTCCAGGGCCAGTGCTCTATCCACTGCATCACCTAGCTGCCCCTGAATGGGTTAATAGTAAACAAAAATGGTTACAAAAACTGTATTCCTGAAAAAATGTTTATGGGAATGCTGAGGCATAGTTTTACCTTTTATAACAAGGAATTTGAATGCACAGTTGGGAAATGCTTTCTACTGAAAGGAAGGATTTAGATGATCAAATAAACAGGTAATGGAAATTACCAGAATACCATCTGTTTGTGGGTTGTCAAAACAAATTTTATAATTTATTGGCAGTGAAAAGTCACTCACCTGGAATTACCCAAAAAGATTACTACTAAGATGTAATGATGCTTATGGGAAAAAGAAAAGAAAAGTTTTATCTTTTACAAATTCAGATATTGAGTTAGGTAAAGAATTTTTGTTTTTACTTATCTGTAGTTTCCCTGACAAAAATCATACTTCATTGGCAACTCATGATTGGGTGGTGGTGGTGGTGGTGGTGGTGACTCTGTATTCTTAAAACCCATGGTGGTGGGACACAAAGCTATAGAAGTTTTGGGCATGCTGGAAGGGCTTCAAGTACGGCTACTGATGAACTGTGTGCTCTCTGGTTGATTACAAACTCCTCAGTAGAAGGAGAGTCAAATACTTTGAGTCAGGTTGTGTTACCGTGATATCCCCAATTAAATTTACTTTCCAAATCAAACATAATCTTAGTCTTGATCCAGATCAGCATATTACTCTCTAACCCCCAACCACTTAGAAGATATAATAGAGGTAAGCTATGATTAGAGCAGTGAATGTGAGGGCTCACACTCCCCTTAAGAAGGTGAGACGTATGGAAGCAAAGGGGAATGCCAAGGTTACTTGCAAGACTTTACAAAGAAGTGAATCCAAAATTAGGAGCAGTGATGTCTGATAAAACAGTTTGCCTGGGCTTTTTGCCTGTTGCTTTGTAAACGAAGGAAGATATGACTTTTAATTGGGGAGGAGAATCAGTGCATTGATGTGAGAGACTTAACAGTTGTGGAGTTAAAGCTTCTGTCAGCTAAGACATTTGTGTGTGTGTGTTTTTGTTTGTTTTGTTGTTGTTTTTGTGAGGCAATTGGAGTTAAGTGGCTGGCCTAGGGTCACAAAGCTAGTAAATGTCAAGTGTCTGAGGTTGGATTTGAACTCAGGTCCTCCTGACTCCAGGGCCAGTGCTTTATCCACTGTGCCACCTGGCTGCCTGACATTTGTGGTTTTATAAATGATTTGGGAGAGATGTGGTGAGAGAAGCAGCAGAAGACATGCAGGAAGGCAACTCCTTAACATGTCCCTGATTTCCAGTGCATATCCCTAGTGATTATTCTAATGAACCTCCTTTGTTGGGATTTGGCTTTCTCTCATGCTTGGAGTTGAGATGTGGTCATGGTCCCGGAGGAAGAGCTCGTTTGCTCTATGTATTTTTTGTTATGTTATAATCTGTAGAATGTCTCCAATTTCTGTTTTGCTCTTTTGCTTGGATAAAGGGATTTATTCATTATTCACTAATTGTGCTAGTCTTTTGTATAGCCAGCATTTGGTGGGAAGGAGCTAAGCTGCTGAATCTAAGCTAAGGGTTACTTGCCTTTATTAGAGTTACCAAGGAAATGACTTTCCATATGAGCTCCCACTTATACCCAGAGGTATTTGAAGGGAACAGATAGATATAACTCTATTCCATTACTGCTCTTGGAGATTTGAGTAAAGACCACTCAGCCTTGTAGAGCTCCTCAGGCCTTTTCCCCCAGTAGTACTGGCACTCCTCCTCTCTGCATAGGTACTCCAGGACTCTGATCATATCTATCTATACCACTTATGAATCACGCCTATACATTTAGATAACACAGTGGACATATGTTTCTTACAGTATCTAAAGCAGTGGAAGGGAAAATGAGCCTGAAGAAAGTTTGGCATGAGACCCGACTAATTCAGCTTATCAGAAGGACGTTTCTAAATGAAACTGGAAGCTGGAAAGAAGACAATGAACAGAAGTGAAATGGAAGTGATCTGAGAATATAGCAATCTATTTTTGTCCTTTAAGACAGTGGTGTCATTACATTTGTGCTCTAAGACTTTGGTGTACAATGTGCTATAAGAAGAAGCAGAAATGGCACTTAAGAAAATAAAGTCAGAAAAAAAAAAAAAAGCAACTGGACCTGACCAAATATACACAGAGGAAATACACACTGGAGGAGACTGAATTTTTTTTTTTTTTTAGTGAGGCAATTGGGGTTAAGTGACTTGCCCAGGGTCACACAGCTAGTAAGTGTTAAGTGTCTGAGGCTGGATTTGAACTCAGGTACTCCTGACTCCAGGGCCAGTGCTTTATCCACTGTGCCACCTAGCTGCCCGAGACTGAATTTTAAAGGTATTCAAGACATGATTTTCAAGATATTTCAAAGTGGGATAGATTACCCCCCAAATGGAAAAAAAAATAGCAATATTAGAATTGTGACTGCTAAAGTTTCATTAGAAACAATTGATAAATATATGGGTAATTTTGCCATACATGTATACATATGTACATATATGTGTATGTGTACATATCTACACATCCATACATACACACAACCATATATATCCACATAGAAATACATACATACATACACAAATACACAGAGTGTCCCAAAAGTTTTGGTTCAGTTTTAATTTGTTAAGCTTAAAACTGCACCAAGATTTTTGAGGCACCCTGTATATGGAGCAAGAAGGCTGATTAAGGGGTTCTAATTCAAACTCCTCTCACCAGATGAAAACTCCAAGAAATTTTTTTTTAATCTCCTTTCTTCCCTTGTCAGTTTTTCATCCACACTGTTGCTAATCTGACATTCCTTCTCTTTTACTTGCTAAATAGCCTATTTTCTTTCTGAAATTTGTGTCTATATCTTATCCTTTAGGTTGGATCTTACCTTAAGAGCTACCCTCTAAACATAGGCTGTGGATGCAATTGTAATAATGGCATTGACCCTTTCAAACAACCTACATGAAAATTTTTCTTTAAAATTTAGAGATAAGAAATTGAAGATGGATAAATCTAATTATCTTTTATAAGATGACCATGCAACTTCTTTACTACACTCAATCTTTATTGACTCTAGTTTATTCTCTTTTATATTCTATAAGAACCACCATTTCTGAATTCTACATAAATTTTGCTCAAATTGTCATAATTTATTATCTTTTAAATTTTTATTTCTATTATTCATTTATTTATGTATTTATTTATATTTATTCTTTATTTTCAGTTCCAAATTATCTCCCTTTTGAACGTCATTAAGAAGGCAAGAAATATGATATCCATTCTACATATGAAGTCATAGAAAACATTTCTGTATTAGCCAGGTTCCAAACCAAACCAAACCAAACCAAACCAAACAAAACAAGGAAAATGAAGGGAAAAAGTGCTTCAATCTTCATTTTGAACTATAAGTTCTCTATCTGGACATGGATAGTACTTTTATGAATCCTTTGGAGTTATGGAGTATGACTCTATTGATCAGATTCAATAAATCTTCATAGTTAATTATCTTTACAATATTGCTCTTACTGTATATGTTGTTCTAATTTTCCCCATTTTATTTTGCATCAGTTCATATAAATCTTCCCAGATTTTTCTGAAACCATCTCTTTCATCATTTCTTATATCCCAATAGTATTTCATCAAAATAATATATCATAACTTGTTCAGACCTTCCCTGATTATTAGGCATCCTCTCAATTTACAATTCTTTGCCACCACAAAAATAGCTACTTTAAATATTTTTGATTATATGGTTTCTTTTCCTTTTTCTTTCATCTTTTTGAGTATAGACCTAGTAAAGGTATTGGTGAGTCATGGGATAGAAGACTATTTTATAGCCTTTTGGGCATAGTTCCAAATTGTTCTTCAAAATGATTGGACTAGTTCACAGCTTTACTGAGTACATTAGTGGACCTATTTTCCCGCATACACTCCAGCATTTGTGATTTTTGTTTTCTGTCACATTAACCAATCTGATGGGTGTAATTTGCTACTTCAGAGTTGTTTTAATTTGCATTTTTCTAATTATTAGAGATTTAGAGAATTTTTCATAACACCCAGATAACTTTGATTTCTTGTGAAATTTCCAATTCACATTTTTACTATTAATTGGGCAATAACTTATAATACTACACATTTGCCTCAGTTTTCTATATATTTGAGAAACCAGACCTTTATAAGAGAAACTGTAAAGATTGAAAGATCTGCCCCCAATTTCCTGTTTTCCTTCTAATTTTGGCTTTATTAGCTTTGTGCAAAAACTTTAAATTAATCTTATGTAATTAAAATTATCCATTTTATCTCCTGTGAACCTCTCTATCTCTTGTTTGGTTATGAACTCTTCCCTTATCCATAGATTTGACAGGTAATTTCTTCCATGGTCCCCTAATTTGCTTATGATAGCCCCCTTAATGTCTAAATCATGTACCTATTTTGAGCTTATCTCATCATGCATTATCAATTGGCATATTTAATTTTCATTGTTATAGATGATTTCTTCTCCTTTCTAACAAGGCTCTAAATATAGATAGATGTACATGTATACATTATAGGTTGTTCCCGTCAGTGGTCAGGACTATGAAGCAAATAACTGTTTAATCCCTCAGAGTTTTGCTTTTATTCTTGCATCTTTTTCTTTAGGATAAGCAATTAGTCACAATGAATTCATCATCATCTCCAGTCCACCTATTGGATATTTCCATTCTTTATGAATTAAGGGTTTTACTGATTCAAACTGGACTGGTTATGGTTAAACAGTTAATTACATTAGGGAAGGAATAAACTTGTGTTAAGGACATACTATGTGCCAGGAACTGTGCTAAGTGCTTTAAAAATATTTTTTTTCATTTGATCCTTATAACCCTAGGAGGTCAGTGCTATTATCATCTTTATTTTACATTTGAGAAAACTGAGGCAGATGGAGAAAAAAAATGACTTGCCCAGGGTCATACCAGCTGGTAGTATTTGAAGTCATAGGTCACCTTGCTGCTGAGATGAAAATAGGGCATTAGAAATATGTCACCCTTTAGGGTAACCTCCTGGCTCTTCTATTCTTTGGTCTGGTTTTTGTTCCTGTCTGTCCTTAAAGCCCTGACTTAGATGAAAGGGAATTCTGCTTAAAGTTGGCCAGGCTTGATGCTACCTAGAAGCCTAAAGATGATTAGTTGCAGGTGAACTTGTTTGTGTGTTCTGGCTGTCCCAGATGTCACTGTATCTCTCCTCTCTCCTTCAAAACTCTGTGAATCAAGGGGCAGCTAGGTGGCGCAGTGGATAAAGCACTGGCCCTGGATTCAGGAGGACCTGAATTCAAATCTGACCTCAGACACTTGACACTTACCAGCTGTGTGACTCTGGGCAAGTCACTTAACCCTCATTGCCCCCCCCCCAAAAAAAAAATCAAATCAAAACAAAACAAAAACCCCTCTGTGAACCACTTCTCCATCTGAGGTCACATCTATAATTCAATCAACCCAAGTCATGATGGGAAACCAGCTAATAGGAAATTGTTCTTGTTGTGACTATCCTGTAGATACACTATCCTCATCTAACACATTCATTAAATCCACGTATCTATGTGTGTGCATGGGTGACTATACGGTGATGGAATTGGGGGGGAGGGGCTTAGAGGGTTAGTACTCACCAATATAGGTTCTTGAATTCTGGATCAGATAATAGCAGTAATGAGTCAATTAAGAATGAATCGGGAGCAGCTAGGTGGCATAGTGGATAAAGCACCAGCCCTGGATTCAGGAGGACCTGAGTTCATATCTGACCTCAGACACTTGACACTTACCAGCTGTGTGACCCTGGGCAAGTCACTTAACCCTCGTTGCCTCACCAAAAAAAAAAAAAAAGAATGAAGCAAGATGCCACTTATTCCTACCAGCTGGGGTAGATAATGAGATGGAAATTATCTACAATAAACTTGATATGAGGTTCTTTATATTCAAAATTTTAAGGCAACATTAAAAATCTAAACATTATTCAATGTATCATTAGACACTTGTGGTTATACAAAAATAATAGTATACTTGTTGGAGAAAATGTATATTATTAATTATAGGAGATATATAAAGGAGTTATCATCTGAGTATAGTTAGTTTCACTAAATCAAATAAATCTACCCATTGAGGCTGATAGGGAGGATAACTTTCTCAAGACTTTGGAATCCCTCACCTTCAGCAACTAAATCTTTTTGTACCCATAAGAGGTGAAAAGGCAACACTGAAGATATTAGTTGCTGCAGTTGGTCTTGTAGTTCCTTGGGATCATTTAGGGCTTAGTGGCTGATTCAGAACAAAATGGAATCAGTGTGCCAAAATGGAATCTGTGTTATACAAACATGCCAGGGAAGTTCATTGGACAATAAGAGAAGGCTTGGTAAGGGATGTTAAGGAACGGGCAGCAAAGAGGCTCATTGGAAGCTGCCATTCTCAGGAAACATACTTAGGTGAATCTCCAGGGTTCATTGGGGGAAGGACAATTTTGTCTAAAGTACATATGTATAAACACACATAATTCCAATTCATGTGTCACATTTGTTTTTATATTGTCAAGTCACATATATTATAATTTTTAAAGATTATATGTTTAATTGAAATACTTTATCCTAGATTTTCAAATAGAATTCAGGATAACATCTACGCAAACTACCTTTTCAACTGTTTTGCCAATACAACAATAAAATCAAAACAGTTTGGGTCTTTAGCACAATTGAAGTCCTTTCAAGACTAGTCCATGGATTCAACTATGTTGTGGGTGAGAACACAATCTGTGTCCATCTTTTTTTTCCTCTTTCTTTCTTTCTTTCATTTTTTCTTTTTAAGTTTTATTGACATGTTTTGTTTCTATCTTTCAAACATTTTCAGGTTGTCCTCACCCTGTGAGACCTGTCTTGTAGCAAAGTGTGATGATGAAGGGAAAACAAAATAATTGCCTCATCTGAAAGTGCATCCAGTGTTCCAAATCTGTAGCACCCAGCTTCTATTTTATGACTTTTTTTAATCAGAAGAAATTTATTGTCTTCCTTTCACATGTCTCACCCCATTGGGGGAAAAAAGAAAAGCAAATCTCTTGTACAAATATGTATAGTTAAACAAAACAAATTCCCTCATTGGATGTATGCAAAAAATATAGATAATGTATGTTTATTCTGTTTGTTTGTTTTTTAAAGATGGGGATTTCCCATAAAACAGTGAACAATGAATTCCAGCAATTGTTTTGGAATATACAGTTCATATATGGTAGTAAAAGCCCTCTACTTGTGTTGTCTTTTAAAAAACCTTTTTTTTTGTGGGTAATCCCTATCTTTAAAAAACAAACAATAAAACTGAATAAACATCTAAATACTATATATAAAAGACATGCAAACATATTTCATTCTGTATCCTAAATCTATCTGCTCTCTGTCATGAGATGGATAGCATGTTTCATCATCTGTCCTCTAGAATCAGGAATGGTCATTTCATTGATCATAGTTTTTATAATTTCTTTACAGTGTTTTTATTATTATATAATATTTTCCTGGCTATGCTCATTTCATTCATAATAAATTTATAAAAGTCCTCAAAATTATTTATTTCTGTGATATTGATGCTATGAATTGTTCTTCTATTTCTTCTTCCTTTATTCTGCATCAATTCATGTCTTTTCATGTTTCGTTGAAATCATGAATTCTCTCATTTCTTACAGCACAATGGTATTCCATCACATTTATATACTATGGTTTTATTTAGCCATTCTACAATTGATGGGCATCCCTTTAGTTTCCAGGTTTTTTACTACCACAAAAAAGAGCTGTGATAAATATTTTTGTACGCATAAGACAATTTCCTATTTTTCAAAAAAAATCTCTTTTGGGTAAAGGGCTAGCAGTAGTATAACTAGGAAAAAGAGGTATACTGGTGAATGAGTAATTACAGATCAACTGGAAAAATGTATGCACACAAACTTTTATGTTCAATATGCATTATTAACTTTCTTAAGTCCAGATAATCAACAAAACACTAAACTAAGCCTTGATTATTATGTCGATTTCTGAGGTGTAAATGCTCACACTGAAAATTTTACAATGGCTTTTGAAAGCCAGTCAGAGTTAATTCCAGTATACCCATGGACAATAGATATGCACTATTTAGTAAGATTATTTTTTGTTAAATTCCGTCTCTGTCCAGAATGGTTATATTCTTTCACAGGTTCACCAGTGTATCAATATGCCTCTTTTCACAAAGCCCCTCCAAATTTTGTCATTCTCTCTCTCTCTCTCATCATCGTCAAACCAAAGGATGTAAGGTGGAGCCTTTTAATTGTTTTAATTTGCATTTTTCTCATTTTTAGGGACTTGGAGCATTTTCAAATAGGCTATAGATAATCTGTTTCTTCCTTGAGAAGTGTCTGGTCATATCCTTAGACCATTCAAATAATTGGCTAATTCTTACAAATTTGAATTAGTTGCCTATATATCTTGGAAGTCAAACCTTTATTAAAGGAACTTGCTATAAAGGATATTTTTTTTCCCTAGTTAATGTCCCCTTTTAATCTTACTTTTATTGAATTTGTTTTTACAAAAAGTAATTTTATATAGACCAAATTATCCAATTTATCTTCTGTGATCCTCTCAATATATATGAATATGCATATGTACAGGTAAATGCACACAGATATATATGACTGTATGTCTGTTTATGTGTATATACATGCATACAAACACCTATATTTATTACCCAGAAACAGAGCATCTGGTAGAGAATAACATACTGGGGAGAGTTAGGATTAATCATTCATAATTTACCTAGGGCACAAAAATATCAGTTTAAAGTGCTATTTTCAAACATGCATACCAAACAAACATACATACCGTAATGATTGGAATGACGCCACCTGCTGGAGACTTACTATAGAAGAGCTCTGCCCATGAGGTGAAGGTCTTTGAGGGCAAGACCATGTGTCTTTTCTTTGGTGTCAGGAAGTGACATTTGCTTGTGGGAGGAAGAAGGGGCAGCCTGGTGCTCTGACTCTCTCTCTTTCCTGAGGACTCCAGTGGAGAAAGGAGCTAGAAATGCACTCTCCCTTTAATAGATAGATGAATGTAGGCCTTTCTCTTTCTCTTCACCAAGTTCTTATTCTCCTTAATAAATGCTTAAAAGTCTAACTCTTGCTAAAGCTTATAATTTATTGGTGACCACTCATAAGATATTTTGGACAGACTAGCTAGAATTTTAGCCTTAACAGATGGTTGACCGTGAAGAGGAAAGCTGAAACCTCCATCTTCTGATCTTCTGGTTGGGTAAGAAATTTCCCCTACCCTGTCCCTTTAAACTGCTAAGTACCGGCTGTTTTCCCTTTAAATTTTTTCAAATGGACCTTTTAAATTTCCTAATTACCCTATTTTTGATTCTAGTCTATTTAACCAGACAAATGGGAGATAAAATCATGTTAATGCTTTGTTTTTGTGGATTTTCTATTTTTATTTTTATTTTTGTTAGAAGAGCCAGCAAGGTGCTCACACAAGGGTGCTCCCCCTCTCCCAGCCATGCTTTTTCATAGAAAGCTCTGATTTCTGCAGCTTTTCCAAATTCTAACACTAATTGTTGCTCTAATTTTGCATGCCTGGAGGCTTCTCTAGAAGCTTACAATCCCCTAGAAGTGGGGGAAGGGGAACACAGGCCTGGGTTTGATTCCAGGGTTGTGCACCACATGGGAGAGGTGGTCCCCTCCCTTTCTCTAGGGACCCCACCTCCTCCCCCTCCTCTCCTTGATTCTACTGCCTGGGAGGTCATGAGATCTAATACACCTTTCTCAGGTCCTGATCTTGCACATGTGCAGCTTTCTCTACCTGCATTTTCAGCCCTCCCTCAGCTGAACTGTGATTCTGAGACAACCTTAGAAAACCCTTTAAATTCCAGATATGCTTGTTTTGTTCATAATTTTCCTAATCTGCTTTTGTCTTTAATTAGTAACCTTATGAAGCATTTGTATTATGAAAGGACTGACAGACAATATAGAAGGGTTAAAGAAGAAAAACTTAAGCTGAATAAGAATGATAAGTTTTCTTTGAGATTGTGTTGTGCTTTAACTTGTATTTAAATATGTTCCGATTTTTCACAAAAGTAATTGTATACTTAGTAAAAAAAGGGGGTATTTTTTGAAATTATTGCATAATTATATATTATATTCTGAGTCAAGATGTATTCACATTTTTTGCAATCATTTATTATCCTCAATTTTTAAATCCATATGAGACTTGGATTATGGGAACTTATCATTTAAGACATTAATTGCCTTTATTCTGAGTTATCAGATGCCAGTTGGCCAAGATGCCATCCAATCACAAGAGGAATACATTCAAGAGCAGATATTGAACTGTCACATGAGGGGAGACATGCATGAAGTCAAGGTATGGCCGAGGGAATGGCTTTTGACAAATGTTGAGGCTGGATTCTCTTGGTTTAATATTTCTTTTTTATTTTTCCCCACAATATTGTACAGATGGCTGGAAGTTTTGATCCCACCCATCTCATTCTACACCTAGCTTCTATGCCCCCTCCTATATGTCTGATGCCATGGACATCTAAATCCTATGCATCTGATTAAGTCTGACTCAGTTTCCTCCAATATGTTTGGTGGCATGGACATATATTCCATCTACCTATTTTAAGCCTGGCATACTGCATGGCTTGAGCAATAGCTCAAGTGTGGGAATGCTAGAAATTTGCTCTCCCTTTAATAGATAAATGAATGTAGGCCTTTCTCTCTCTCTCTTTGCCAAATTCTTATTCTCCTTAATAAATGCTTAAAAGATTTGAGATCCACTTTGTTTCCATCAGGAAAATAATAATGTCCTTGAAATATATGCAGCTACATGTTCATAAAAATTATAATATGTATGCATATGTATGTAGATATAAATTGTGTTGATGATGTGCATTGGTATATGATTTTTTATAACAATGAAATCTTAGGTCTGGACAAGAATAAGCATCTTTATATTTATATGCATATATGAAATATGTGGTCATATTTACACTCTATTTATAATATATAATATAGCAAATTATATCTTATATTAAACATGTCATACACATACTATGTTAAACATTTTATAGCATAAATGAACAATGCATATACATACATATATACATTAATGCATGCATACATACATACATACTTTTTTGGGTGGGGGGAGTGGAGAACAAGGTTAGACCTCTGATTTTATTGCAACAAAATCTACCTGTACCTTTAATACCAGCAATTGTTTTGGAACATACAGTTAATAAATGACTTTAAAAAAACCTTCAAATTTATTGGAAAATCCCCATTTACAAAAAAAAATAAGTTTTGAAGTTATTTCCAAAAACTATCATTCATTCAACAACCATTTTTGAAGTATCTATTAAATACACAACATTATTTTGTGTATTGGCCTACAGAAAGATGGTTAAGACATGGTTCTGTCCTACACAGCATATAATCTAGCAGGGGAAAATATGACATATAGCACAATGAAATACAGAAATAGTCATTGCCATACTAATATTCTTAGCTTTAGTTCCCTCATCTAAAAAGTTGGTAGATTGGATAAGATGATCTTTCTGGTCCTTATTAGTTTTAAGTCTTATGAAATATATGCAGTCCCTTTTAGAAAGGGGGATGATAGGAAGTACAATTTTCTTAGTTGGAAGATAGGACTGAAGGATTATGGGAGGCAGAAGCAATGTAGGTGGATGGATATCTAAGGACTTTGGAAACTTGAGGTCAAAGAAACTTTAGGCCAGTGGTAAATTGCAAGGGAAGGACACTTCTATATAACTACTTCCAAATGAATACAATCACCAGCAGCTGGACCCAAGCCTGTCACACTTACCCACTTAAAGAGTGATCTGCCTGGATCAACTTTGCTGCCAAACTGGCACAAGGTGAATTTATACCACTCTTTACTTCCTCCTTCTCCCTTGGCTTATATAGTCCTTTCAGGTTTATAGTTAACAAGCAATTATTATGCATTTACTATATTCTAGGTATTGGTTAAATGTTGGACAGACAAAGGCAAAAAATAAAACCACCCCAAAAAAAAAACCCCTACCCTTAAGAAGCACACATTCTAATGGATTGCCTTCAAAGGAGGCAAATTGGATTGCCCTAAATACATTAAATCTTGTTTATGTGTTGATTGCATAGTTGTCTCATAGTCAACTTTTTTTTTTGGTGGGGTAATTAGGGTTAAGTGACTTGCCTAGGGTCACACAGCTAGTAAGTGTCAAGTGTCTGAGGACTGATTTGAACTCAGGTCCTCTTGACTCCAGGGCCAATGCTTTATCCACTGTGCCACCTAGCTGCTCCCGACTGTACTTTTATAAAGAGTTTTGTCTCCAGAAGAAAGTAAGCAGATTTTCAATGTATTAAATGAGTAGAACCACACAATATGAGGAGGAAGATAGGACAAATTTGGGCCTCTGTCTCTCTCTCTGTCTCCTTGTCTGTCTCTATCTCATTCATTCTCTCTCTCTCTCTCTCTCTCTCTCTCTCTCTCTCTCTCTCTCTCTCTCTCCTCTCTCCTCTCTCCTCTCTCCTCTCTCCTCTCTCTCTCTTTCTCTTCCTCCTTTCTCCTTTGCACTTCCTGCCCCTCTCTATAGAGAGGGTCTTCACATATATAATGCACAATAGTATCTTGCTACTGAATCCAGATATCTCCAGAGGAGAAAGTGAGGTTGTTGACTGCACAGCCCTTCCTCACTTAAATCCAATTCAGTGCAAGTCATGACATTTGTCATGGTCCTCTTTGAGAATGAAGGACAAACAACAACAACAACAATGCAGAATAGAGTATTATAAAAGTCTAAGAGATACAATGTGCCAGTGAAGTGTGGATGTGTGCCATCATCTGTGCCAAGCTTATATTAACCTATTTCTTTCTTCAGACCCAGATGACAGATTTCTCACAGCTGGGCTAGTGAAGAGTAAAGGGGAGCAAAATGATATAGATAGATTTCTTTTTTCTTTTTTTCTCTTGCCCTCTGGTGCTACTATTTGAGATGCTCACTGATGCAGCTGCTTCAGAGATACCTGGGTTGGATTCATTTCTAGAAAATGGTAATTATCTTCTATCTTGTTTAGGATTTGCTCAGTTGTTGCTGTCTTTCTAGTGGCAGTAGCTGATTAAGTCAGACTCTAATCCTAGATGCCTTGTTTGCCTATTTAATCTCCTTAAGAAAATGGTGTTTTTACACTTAGTTCAGTTTTCTTCCAATCATAAAGACTGTGACCCTAATAAGTCCATTGGTAGAGGTCTCTCTTTCCATTAAGTATAGGAATTCTTAATCTGGGGTCCATCATCATGTTTTAAAGAAATATTTTGATAAGTATGTCTCAGTAGAATTGATTTCCCTTATAATGCTATGTTTTTTTTGCTTTTAAAAACAATATTCTGAGAATGGGTCCATGACACAAACAAGGTAAAGAACCAGTGAGTGTGCAGTATCAATAAATCAATCAACACACATTTGTTGAATCCCTACTCTTTGCCAGGAACTATCCTTAGCTCTGGGGATTTAGAGATTGAAAAAACAAAAGAAGAAAGAATCCCTGCTCTCAATGAATTTATGATGTCAGAAATGTTTAATTTTTCTCTCCTTTTCATTTTTTTTTGGTCTGAACCTTTGATTTCATTGGTGGAGAGGGCCTCCTTAAAGATCAACAATTCTGTAATTCACAGCCTTATGAATTTACCTGGGGCACTGAAAGGGGAAATGACTTGTCCAGAGTCACATGGCTACTGTGGTTTTTGTTTTTTGTTTTGTAGGACAATAAGGGTTAAGTGACTTTCCCAGGGTCACACAGCTAGTTAAGTGTCCCGTGTCTGAGGTCAAATTTGAACTCAGGTCTTCCTGAATCCAAGGCCAGTGCTTTATCCACTATGCCACCTAGCTGTCCCCAGCTACTGTGTTTCAAAGGCAGGACTAGGACCAACGACATCCTCTAAGGACAAGCCTCTATCCATTATGCAACACTGCCTCTCCTTCTAAACTTACCTATGTTAATGTGCCCTGCGGATTTAATGTAAGTGGAAATGACAGGCTGATAGCTCTGTTTCCAGACACTATAATAATAGACCACATGTATATAGATGCAGAGAGCAGCTAGGTGGCTCACTGTTTGGAGCGCCGGGCTTGGAATCAGAAAGATATGTTCATAAGTTAAAATCTGGCCTTAGATACTTACTAGCTATGGGACCCTGGGCAAATCATTTAACCCTGCATGCCTCAATTTCCTCATCTGTAAAATAAGCTGGGGAAGGAAATGGCGAAACACTGCAGTATCTTTGCCAAGATCAGGTCACAAAATGGGGTCACAAAGAGTCAGATACAATTGAAAAATGACTGAACTGACTGATATAGAAGTGCAAGGTTTACAAGCATTTTACATAGCACTTCCAGGTTTATAGTCAAGCATTTAAGCACTCATATTCTAGGTATGGGGAGCAGGGGCTGGGGTATGTGCTAGGTATACAAATGAAGGCAAAAACCAAACCAAAATAAACAGTCCCTGCTGTCAAGAAGCATACTCTAATGGATTACCTTCTCATCACCCATGTACAAGTATTTTAAATATTATTAGTTCTATTTTTCAAATGAAGAAAATGGAGAATAAGTGACTTTACAGGGTAACAACAACTAGTAAATGCTAAAGCCAGAAACTGAAGTTAGATGTTACCTGGAATTAAGACCAATGTTCTTTCTTACAATTTTATATATGTACACTTACTTGCTATATATTAATGACACTCATTAGGGATCCCAAGAGTTAGAGGTGATGAGGAAATGCATTCCAGGCATGAGGAGCATGCCTGTGCTAAGGCACAGAATCTAGAAATGGAATGTCTTGCCCAGGGGATTTTGTGTGTGTGTGTGTGTGTGTGTGTGTGTGTGTGTGTGTGTGTGTGTGTGTGAAAGTATCTGTCATGTTGAAGGGTGGGGATCAGTAAACTAGCCTTGGAAAGAAAGAATGGGATTAAGATCAGTATTATTATTTCATTTACAAAAAAATGTTAAAAATATCCCAGTTGCTAAAATTGTGACCCAAAGGCCAATAAATGTAGAATTTTTCCACAACATTGTTCATAAATCTGATTAATCCTTGGTGGAATGTCTGAAAGTCTGTGAAACGATTTGAGAATGTAGTGTGTGTAATTAAATATGAAAAGAGCATATGTTATCTACTAATTCAGCAGTGAATAAGGCAGTAAGATCTCTGGAATAAAAGGTCATCCAAAGACAGCAATCTTCTTTCTCAAAGAACATTTTCTGAAAGGGAATGATTAGAAGGGGGAAAAACCAGCAAGCAGAAAAACCTAAAGGTGATTCAATAAAATGAGAAAATCATGTAGTCTACAGACCTATGCTCTTAGTATCAAACGTGGAGTCTCCCCTTTAGATGCAGAAAGGCACTAGTATCATGCCTTTCTAGACGAACATGGAAGAATTCTTCCCTCTGTCCTATTATGCATATATCCACTCAAATGTCTTAGATCATCTTTTACTACTGCTGGACCTACATTTTCATCAAGCTACATCCCCCAACTTTCTCC
This sequence comes from Dromiciops gliroides, assembly GCF_019393635.1. Lineage (NCBI taxonomy): Eukaryota > Metazoa > Chordata > Mammalia > Microbiotheria > Microbiotheriidae > Dromiciops > Dromiciops gliroides. Next base: position 154,540,991 of record NC_057861.1, read on the forward strand.
GTCTTCATCCACATTTCTCTTTCATTGGATTCTTTCCTCTCTGCATGCAAGTGTTTTAAAATCTCTCCCATCCTCTCCAAACCTTCTGTTATCCTAAGTCCCCTCCAAAGACTGTTTTCTCACTTTTCCTATTCACATCCAGATTCTTTGGGAAGGACATCTGCACTTCACACCTCTGATTTCTTTCTTCTAAATCCAGTCTATTTTACATCCCTATCACTTCACCCAGATCATGGGATGTAGCCAATGACTGGTTCACTGAAATATCTGGATGACTTTATTTTCATCTTTATTATGTAATCTTTATTGCAGCAATTGATCCTCTCTTAAAGGAAGAGGTGGAGGCAGAGGATTCTTCTGGACCTTTTAGAAGCTCTCCAAGCTTCTAAGTGTCAATATCTTCCTCCCAACCCCAATGTGAGGGCTTGGGGGCATAAGACAACCAATATTCTCATTTAAGAGTTTTCCATTTAGACATTTTGTTAGTATCTCTGTATGAACTGTGTCTTTGCTATAACATAAAGGCCAGATGTTGAAACTGTCAAGCAGGAAGGTCTCACACAGTTGGAGCAACAGTGAGAAGATATGCATTGTAAAAACATGAGTTAAAGTCAAACTGGAATATTTCTACTTATTTATTTTAGAACTTTCACCGGCTAATTTTTTTTAGGCTGGAAAGTCTTTCTTCCTGTAAATGATGGCACCCGTTCAGCATGTTTTTCTGAAATGCCTAGCCAGGAGAATCCAGTTTTTCTGTTTAAAAATAAATGCCCCATTGTACACACCCAAATGAACTGGTCTGTTGCTCTTTCAGGAAATGGAATATCATTCTTATTCAGATGCCACCACAGAAAATGTAGCTATTAAGAGTGTATGACAATGGGACCAACTAGAACTAATTAAATTCAACACATTTATTTACTGACTAGGGTATCTGGTATGTCTCCATGAGGAAGGCTGCATATGATATAGGTAGGAATTAAAGGAGGGAGAGAAGAAGAGAGAAGGAAGAAGAAGAAGAGAGAAGACTAATTTTCTATGATTTCAGATTTAAGGAAATAATTAAATGATAAAAAGCATTCAAAATGTATAAAGTAAACCATTGAAAATCATCACTTTTTGAAACCTTAAAAAGAAAATGCCTTCTTTCATTTTTGGCAACCAAAAATCAAGAAAAATATGAAGTAGAACAAACTGTATCTTTAAAAAAGTAAATTATTATTATTATTATTGTTGTTCTTGTTGTTGACCAGAAGAGGGTTATCTAGTATAGTGGACTGAATCCTTACAGCTTTGAGTCAGAAAAGTGTGAGTTCAAATACTATTTCAAATGATCAAATGAGATAAGATTTGTAAAGCATTAATCATGGTGCCTGGTATACATATATATATATATTTTTTTTGGGGGGGGGGCAATGAGGGTTAAGTGACATACCCAGGGTCACACAGCTAGTAAGTGTCAAGTGTCTGATGCCAGATTTGAACTTAGGTCCTCCTGATTCCAGGGCTGGTGTTTTATCAACTGTACCACCTAGCTGCCCCCATAGATATTTAATAAATGTTTGTTCCTTCCCCCTTCCCTTCTTCAGTGTGAACCTGGATAATTCATTGAACTCTATGTGCCTCTGGTAACTCTTTAAAATTTAACTGCTGAGTAACAAAAATTTACCATCTGTGCTGTTGGAAGGGATTCCCATGAAGGAAATTTCCTATACTATCTATGTCACCAGATATATGCTAGAGAGGGAGAAGATAAGTTAAATAAAGGCATTAGCTCATCCAAGCCTTAGATTCCCTGAGAAGAAATTACAGTAGTCACCTCCACCTTTGAAAGGGCTTTTTGTTTATGGAAGACAAGCAATCTCCCACAGCCTATAAATAGCTTTGTTGAGTAGCCAAATGAGCAGTGTAAGGAAGGTTAATCAGGCTCAAAAGGAACTTGAAGATATGGAAACTAGGAGTTGTTCTATTGAAAAGAAAGGATATTTTTGCAGTGTATGTGAACTGATACTGTAAACATTTTAAGCCAGTACAATATGTTTACATTTGTTTTTGGTTTTTGCTTCCTTCCCTCCCTCCCCTCCCCTCCCCAACCCTACCTCACAGGTCACATATTAACTTAGAAAACTTCATTAACATTATTTATGTTCTATTGTAGTTTTGTTTCTTTTGTTAAATGTTTCCCATTGAGGGCAGCTAGGTGGTGCAGTGGATAAAGCACTGGCCCTGGATTCAGGAGGACCTGAGTTCAAATCCAGCCTCAGACACTTGACACTAGCTGTGTGACCCTGGGCAAGTAACTTAACCCTCATTGCCCTACAAAAAATTTTTTAAAAAGTTTTTTAAAAAGTTCCCATTTACATTTTAATCTGGTTTCTGACCCACTTGGGAGTATAGCCAGGCAAAGGCTTTCCACTCATACTTGACACCTGTGCCTTAGATCATGACAGAGATGATCTTAGATTCTCAAGAATGTTCTATTAGAGCACAAACTGAAAAGACCGTGAGTATAGGCTTAACCAGAGTCATCTTAGCTGAGTCATTAAAGGTTTGCTTACCTTGAAATTGACCACCAGGACCCAAAATATCTACTTCAAAACAACTACTAAGGCATGGAGAGGTTGAGATTTGTGTCTGGTAGGTGTGATGACTAATGTGTTGGACTTGTCATAAGGATGACCTGTCTTTAAATCCTACCTGTCTTTAAGTGACTATGGACAGATCACTTAAACTTTCACAAAAGCAGCTTTAACCATCTTTGAAGTGAGATTAATGATAATATCATTGACTCATGGCTCTAGAACTGGAAGAATGAATAGTTATCTAGTCTAAAGTCTTAATTTTATAGAAAAGGTAATTGACATCCCTAGAAACTTATACTTGCTCCAGGTCACAGATGTAGTAATTAAAACAGTGGAGATTCAAACTTGGATTATGAGATTCTAAATTTAAACTCATTGCATCCCATTGACTCTTAGTATACTTGTATTTAATGGAAGGTTTCTTGTGAGTCCCAGTTAAAGTGCTTCTCAAAATTTAAAGCTCTATGCAAATGTGAATTATTATCAATGGAGGGAGCACGCAAACAAATGAAATCATGGATATTTTGAAGTTGGCATGGTTCTGAACGTGGCGACTATCTACTTAGGTAGACCAGTTTTCCTTTTAAAGGTTAGATACATGAGTACTAGTTATTTGATTAAAATATGAGCAAATATCTCAAATGACCATTGTGTACAACATTCCCTAGAGATGAAGCCTCCTGTACTCTTGATTAATGTGGGATGTATCTATCTGAAAACTCTTCATATCTTTTGATCATTTATCAATTGGGGAATGGCTCTCATCCTAATAAATTTGCCTCAGTTTTCTATGTGTTTGAGAAATGAGGCCTTTGTCAGACAAACTTGCTTCAAAATTTTTAACATTTGCTATTGCTAACTGAATTTCCCTTCATTTTATTCCCTCTCCATGATATTTACTCTTTTCTCTATCTCCTTTCACCCTGTCCCTCCTCAAAAGCGTTTTGCTTCTCACTGCACCCTCCCACAATCTGCCCTCCCTTCTATCACTATCCCTCCCCCCTCATCCCCTTCCCCTCCTACTTTTATGTAGGGTAAGATATACTATACATGTAGGATGTATCTAAACTTCATGTGATTATTATGAATGAGTAATGATTTTCTGTGAATTCATTGGGATACGCTTATACTAGTTATTGAACAAGACTCTGTAATGTTGTTGCATGTCTGTTATTCAACATATTCATAGTCTCCAGTTGCTTTTCCAATTAGCTTGGAATGGCTTCCTAAATCTCATTAGCAATAAAGCTTTTTCAACAGGTACCTTATATACATTGCATTCACTTTCTTTTTATAAACCATGCATTCAATTCTGGAAGAGAGGAAGATTAGAAAAAAATCATACATCACAAAATAAAGAGTATAAAATGTTAAGAAGAGCAAAGATGGGGGCAGCTAGGTGGTGCAGTGGATAGAGCACTGGCCCTGGAGTCAGGAGTAACTGAGTTCAAATCCAGCCTCAGACACTTAACACTTACTAGCTCTGTGACCCTGGGCAAGTCACTTAACTCCAATTGCCTCACTAAAAAATAAATTAAAAAAAAGAGTAAATATGACAAATTAAAAGAGAGGCTTAGGCAAGTGTGATCTATATAAATGGAGAGTTTCTCAAGTGTTACTATACAAAGATGAAAAGTCTTGAAAAGATATCATGGGCAATTTATTGTCAGAAGCAGTTAATTAATAAATGTTAGTTTTATTAGGAGAGGGAAATGGCAAACAGATGTTAAAACCAAAATATCAACCTTCCAGGTAAATACCAAGGAATCATCAAAGAAACAGCAACATGTGAGAATAGCAAAACCCATTATTAAAAACCTCAGAAGGTTTAAGACCATCATTTCTGAATTCTGATGTAGGAACATTTATGTTTAGACATGAATTGAGGAGAGAGTCAAGATTACCAATGTAATGTTCCCAACTTGATCAGAATGAAATGCCATTGATGAATTTGAATAGAAGAAAATGAGAAATTAGAGAAAATCTAAGGCCAGTGAATCAATTTTCTTTTTTTTCTTTACTTGGGCAGAGGCAAATGATAAAACTTGAGCGCAAAAGTAGAAAAACTCACAGGAAAAATATAATTTTTCTGATCTTTAAGCTCTGGGAAGAAGAGATAGATGAGGAGATTTCTTGTGTGGAAGAAATGAGAAAAAATATTATATCTTTGATTTGTGATTTGGGGCTAGGTTGGTGAGAAAAGCAGGGGGAATAAAATCATAAGTATTACTATAGGACAGAGACTTTGGTGTTACTGGATTTTGCCTCACTGTTGTTCTGACCAAGAGTACCCTTTCCCTCTGATCTTCTTATCTATTTATTCTTCAAAACCCAGACTAGTATTCTCTGCAAAGTCCTGACCAACCTAGTTTAAAGAGATCCCTCTTTCCTCAAAATTCCTATGGCAGTTATCTGTATGATTAATTTGACAATTAGTCACATACTGTCTTTGGTTGTCTGTGTGTTTTTTACACTGTTGTTTTGCTATTTTGTTTAAATATTTTACTTATAAAAATAGTTATTACCATTTCTCAGAGATGTTAATCAGTTCAAAACATTGACATAAAGAGGAAATCAAAAGAGACCAGAAATCACCTTACCCAGCAAACACTTGATTTTCCTATCAAGGATTGAGATATGGCAGCCCACTAAGATACAGGTTTAGAATACATGTTCATTTGTAAAATATTAAGGAGGAATCAATGAAACAAAAACCATATATCAACTTCTGGGCTGACAAGAAGGCAAAAGATCCTATACACTAGCACCTCATACAACAGGAAAAAGCCTGTAAAAGTGAATCAACTTAGCAGGACACAAGCTAAACCATATATTCCAGGGACAATTAATAGATAATATTGGAAGGAGAACAAGAAATAGATGTTGAATGGGTCATATCTGTTGGTATTTCTATAGTAATCTATTTCCATTAACATCCATAACAGAAGTATATTTGGATTTTACTTCGATGAACTGATCATGCGATGAAATAACTATAGGACCTAAAAAAATAGCAAAGTGAAATCCTAGCAAAATCAGAAGAAATAAAAGAATAATTGGAATGTACTTTGTATAGTTACATGCTAACAAAACTGAGTACAAAGACTAAATGGAGAAATTCCTTCAAAATATAAAATATCCAAACTATCAGAAGATCAGTTAGAAGTATTCAACAACCCAATTTCAGAAAAGGAAATACATCTGACTAAAGGAATTATCAAAGAAAAAAAAGACCTCCTGATTCTGATGGATTCATAGGAGAATACTATCAAACTTTTAAAGAGCATTTAGTTCCCATACTTCGCAAAATAATCTCAAAAATTGAGAAAAAAATCAACGTTTTGCAAACAATTTTTATGAAAGAAATATAGTCCTAATGTCTAAATTGGGTGACAATAAAACAGAAAGAAAACCATAGTCCAATATCATTAAAGAAAATTGATTCAAAAATTTTAAACAAAATCTTGTCAAACATACTATAGCTATTTGTTCAAGAGATCATTCATTATAGGCCTGAGACCATGAGAAGTTAGGGTGACACATGGCCAATGCTTTACTGATATAATATTGATACATTAATAATATGCTTATCCCAAACTGGTGTCTTTAGTAATATTTTTCAATACAACAAATGTAAATGGAAAGAACAACTACATACCAAAAATATTAAGAGTAAATGGGGGGCAGCTAGGTGGTGCAGTGGATAAAGCATTGGCCCTGGATTCAGGAAGACCTGAGTTCAAATCTGGCCTCAGACACTTGACACTTACTAGCTGTGTGACCCTGGGTAAGTCATTTAACCCTAATTGCCTTTCAAAAAAAAAAGTAAGTGTAACAAAATTCTAAGGATCAAGCAGGACTGGAATGAAGAGATATGAGAAGATCCTCCCTACCCCTGTGAAGGTAGGAGGTACACAGGTGTTACATACATGTTTTCAGACTTTTTCTATGTATTGATCAATCGTGCCGGTCCCCCCCCCCCCTTTAAAATTCTACTAAATGAGATGGCTCAGGGTCGGGGGTGGGGGAAGAAGGGATGCTTTGGATAAGTGATGACATGTTAAACAAAAGATCTCACTAAAAACTTGTTTGGGGAAAAGAAAATACAAAATGTTAAATCGATATAAAGTAAATACAAATGAATTTCTGGGAACACTAGGCCCTGGACATGTAAGAAGTGCCACTTTAACTGACTTCAAAGGGACCTAAGTATTCTAAGAGCTATAGGTGAGAAGGGAGTGAATTTCAGGCACGTGGTACAACTTATGCAAATATGCAGAGAGGAGAGATGGAAGCTTTTTACAAAGAAAAATTTCCTAATGCAATGGTAGAACTTCTTAAACATCCTATCTACCTCCAAAGAAAGAACTGATATTGATGGAATAGATTGAAGCATGCTTTTTTCACTTTTTCTTTTTTTTTCTTTTAATCAAGTTTTCTTGTACAAAATGTCAGATATGGTAATGTTTTACATAATCACATATGTATAACCCATATCTGATTGTTTGCTGCCTTAGGGAGGGGAGAGGGGAAGAAGGGAAAGAGGGATAAAAATTGGAACCCCAAACTATAAATAACAATGTTTATTATTTTGCCTTCTAAAAAAAATGCTTACAGAAAGACATGGGTAAGAATTGCCCAGGATGAGGAAAGCATGGAGGAGATCAGTGATCCATGAAAATTTCGAAAATAATTTGGCAATTTATCAGTGGTGTGCTGCTTTAGACCATTCATTCTATCTTTGCTTCTTCCTGTAAGTTAAAATTTTTATTGTTTAATTTCTCATTAGGCACATCTTCTCTGAATTGGATTATAACTGTCTACAACTTCTTTTTATTCCATTATCCATATCACAACCTTGCATATTATACCCCGCAATAAATATTTCTTGATTCAATTTTAGTTGAATTGCATTTGAGGATGAGTAGAAACCCCTTGAGGTCAGAGTCTGCTTTATTTTTGTCTTCATATCTTCAGTTCCTGATAAGGTGCTTTTGACTGTAGTAGATGCTTAAATATGTTAAGTTGAATACTGATGACAATAGGCTGCCAATTTATTGTTTGTAATTGCTCATAAGACAAGAAGTCAAAAATATTCATTCAATTCAACAAATAAGTGTTGGATGTTTTCTCTGTACCAGATAATGTGAGCATTTCACTGTGCCATTTTTATTTTCTTTTCAATTGGGATTAAGTGACTTGCCCAGGTTCACACAGTTAGTAATTGTCTGAGGCTGGATTTGAACTCAGAATCCTTCTGACTTCAGGGCCAGTGCTCTATCTACTATGACACCTAGCTGCCCCGCTGTACCATTTTTTACAAAAATGAAAAAAAAAATTGTATTGTGCTGCCTAAGGAGTTTATTCTTGCTTTCTACTGCTTTGTAAATGTGATGTTTAAAATCTAAATTGTGGTCACCTTAAATCAGAAGCTTCAGCTCCAGTCTAGCCTAGGGTTCCAAGCTGGTTGGGTTCTTCCTGAAGTCCTCCTCCAGGAGCCTGCTTTAATCAGGAACACACCAGCAAGCTGTTTGTGGAAGCTTTTTATAGATCTGGAACAGAGGTGGTCCTTAGACACTGCTTCAAGGTGATTGGTTGGCGTCATCCAAATCCATTGGCTTTGAAGGTGTTCTCAAGTTGAGTTCACAGTCTAGTTTCTGAGAACAATATCTTCTTAAGGGATAACCAGGTGTGATTACAATCCAATTAACTTGAAGTAGGCTTAATCAGAAGCCAATCACTCTCACTTGATTCAATCAGTATGAGTATCTGCTAAATCCCATTATTTCATCACATAACAATAGTTTACATTTCTATAGCACTCTAAGCTTTGCAATGTTTTACATGTAACATTTCATTGACCCTGATATTGTTATCCTTATTTTACAAATGAGGAAACTGAGGCTGAGAGATAGGTGTAATAGTATTAGATTTGGATCCATGAAGGTGAGTTCAAAGTATCCTGCCCCTGGACACTTTACTAGCTGTAGGGTCCTGGGAAACTCACTTAACCTTCCTTAACCTGAGTTTTCTTATCAATAAAATGGAGATAATAATAGTATCACCTACCACCATGGGTTGTTGTAAACATCAAATAAAATAAGATATATAAAGTACCTTGAAAACATTAAAGTGCTATATAAATGCTAATTGGTCAACATCGAAGTCATCACCACCACCACCATCATCATCTGACTTGCCCAGGAACACATGTAGCTAGTAAATGTTGGAGCAAGATTCAAACTCAGGTCTTCCTAACTACAAGTTACAGTGTTTTATTTACACAGTTAAAGCACAATACTAGGTAGATGACAGTAAAAGAACAATCCAAGAAAATATTCCAAGAAAGGTTGAGGAGGAAGAAGCATCTGCTGGGAAGATTAGGGAAGGTTCCATGAAAGAAGTGACTGATGAGTTGGACCTTGTAGAAAGAGAAAGTGTTTATTAGGCAGACATGAGGCAGAAGTAAATTTCAGGCATGAAGAACACCTTGTATCAAATAAATCCCAGAAGCCATTAGCTAAAGATCCAGACATGGTGAGGACAAGCAGTGTACTTTGCCTGGAATACAGCGTTGATGAGGGAGAAGGTACAGGTTAGTGTGAAATAAAGTTGGAAAATGGTCAAAGGATATGAACAGGCAGTTTTCTGATGAAGAAATAAAAGCTATCTATTATCATATGAAAAATGCTCTAAATCACTATTGATTAGAGAAATGCAAATTAAAACAACTCTGAGGTACCACTTGACACCTATCAGATTCACTAATATGACAAAAAAGGAAAATAATAAATGTTGGAGAAGCTGTGGAAAAATTGGAAAACTAATAATGCATTGTTGGTGGAGCTGTGAACTGATCCAACCATCCTGGAGAACAATTTGGAACTATGTCCAAAGTGCTATAAAATTTTGCATACCCTTTGACCTAGCAATGCCACTATTGAGTCTTTTTCCCAAAGAGATCATAAAAAAGGGAAAAGGGCCCACATGTACACAGATATTTATAGCTGCTTTTTTGTGGTGGCAAGAAATTGGAAAATGAGGGGATGCCCATCAATTGCGGAATGGCTGAAAAAGTTGTGGTATATGAATGTAATGGAATAGTATTGTGCTGTAAGAAACAATGAGCAGGTGGATTTCGGAGAAACCTGGAAGGACTTACATGAATTGATGCTGGGTGAAGTGAGCAGAACCAAGAGAACATTGTACACAGTATCAGCAACAATGTGTGCTGATCAACTGTGATGGATTTGATCCTTCTCAGCAATACATCGGTCCAAGATAATTCCAAAGGACTCATGATGGAAAATGCTCTCCAAATCCAGAAAAATAAGAACTGTGGAATATGGATGCAGATTAAACCATACTATCTCTATTTTTTTTTGTTTTTCTTTTTTGAGGTTTTTCCTTTTTGCTCTGATTCTTCTTGCACAGCATGTCTAATACAGAAACATATTTAATGTGATTGTACATATATAACCTATATTGGTTTGCTAGCTGTCTTAGGGAGGGGGAGGGAGAGGAGGGAGGGAGAAACAAATTGAAACTAGAATTCTTATAAAAACAAATGTTGCAAACTATATCTACATGTAACTGGGAAATAATAAAATACTTTTATGGAAAAAAAAAGAAATAAGGTTGGAAAGAAAGGTTGAAATCACCCTGTGGAGCCTAAGAGACTTCTCCTTTTTACTATCAGCAACTTTTTATCAAGCCTTTGTGAAAGGGAGTAACAAGGTATGCATTAGGAAGATTACTTTGGTAGTTCTGTGAAGAATGGGTAGAGAAGGAAAGGCCTGGAGAAAGAGAAACCAGATAGGCAGATGGAGCCTGAAGCAACCATTTCAATTGTGAAGACAATGTCTTCATACATTTGGATCTATGTGAAAAATAAAACCAAAATAATTTTGGCCTGACACTGAATTATTTCAATGCAGTGATATTTTGTGGAATGCCTACTATAAGCAAAGCTATTTAGAATTTTACAAGATAAAACCCTGAACTCAAGGAGCAATCAAGTGGAAATATGATACTATCTGAGGCTCTTCTGTCACATGCAAAAATACTGTAAGTGGGGCAGCTAGGTAGCGCAGTGGATAGAGCACCGGCCCTGGGGTCAGGAGTACCTGAGTTCAAATTCGGCCTCAGACACTTAACACTTACTAGTTGTGTGACCCTGGGCAAGTCACTTAACCCCAATTGCCTCACTAAAAAACAAAACAAACAAACAAACAAACAAAAAACAAAAAAAAATACTATAAGTTATCTGAAGGCAGGGGCTACTCATCTATATGCGTATAAGCACACATATGTAGATGCATGCATGCTTGCACATACATGTAAATAGGTAGGTTTATATATGCATATGAAGGTGCATATGCATGTATATATTTATTTATTTATTTATTTATTTGCAGGGCAATGAGGGTTATATGACTTGCCCAGGGTCACACAGCTACTAAGTGTCAAGTGTCTGAGGCTGGATTTTACTCAGGTCCTCCTGAATCCAGGGCCTGTGCTTTATCCGCTGTGCTACCTAGCTGCCCACCCTGTATTAAATTTAACATGCATAATATACACCTAAGTCCTGCTTTGGCCTCTATAATAGTGTTCAATAAATACTTACTGAAGGGCATTCAGAATAATTGTACTCTAACCTCTTTTGCATTGATACACTCTGGTTGTAGATTTAATTAGAGTAGAAAATAATATGTTTCAGGAAAGTTAATTTGATCTTCAGATGCAGTGACCATTCTCATAGTAGAATAAAAGTACTTAGTACTTTTCATATTCAAAACATTTGACAAATCATGTCCAGTTGTCATAGACATGTATAATGTTTTATTTTCTTCTCAGATTCCTTGGCAAAACAAACATGCCTGCATGTATGCATATGTGTATGTATGTATACATGTGTATGCACACCTGCATATATAATGGAACTTTTTTTTCTGGTGCATCACAACCATGGCTTTTGTTAAGTGATATTTCAGTCAAAGAATTTCTTCCATTTGTTTTTCTTCTTATCCAATACGTCCCTTTAGGGAGGGGACAGGGAACAACAGCATTTTTAAGCCTGGGATAGAAGAGGCAATATGTACTCTGACCTTCAATGAGAAGACAAGGTAATAGAAAAGTTTTTTTTTTCTTTGCCATTTTGCTCACCTTATTAATAGTGAAGATACAACTTTCAAGGGTAAGAGGCCAATTTGGGAAGTCAGTAGGTACACTGTGTGAACCCCTGGTGCCTTTTATCTGAGCATCTGAATGGTAGTATAAGAGATGAAACAACTTTCCTCAAGAACAATATGACATGCCAGATTTTCATGGGGAACAGAAAAACCCTTTTAGTAAATAAAGGTCAATGCTTGCGTTATTATAGCCACTGCTAAAAATGCTCTCCTCTTTTGCCCATTTTCTCTGCTTTGACCAAGATTAATCCCCTTTCCTTTTCCTCCATGGTTTGACTTTTCCAGTCGCAAATCCATGGCTTATTTTGTCCACTTAGGCAAGTTCACCAAAAACCTCCTTCCTTTTTTTGTTTCCAGAAACTCTGAATCCTGCTTTGTCCATTGAATTTTTCAAAACCCATTGTGTGTGACTTTGGATGATCTGATGGCACTTCTGAGCAGTTCCTCTTATTATAGGCATCTGGTGGGAGGACATTTCACACTCATCATATTTTACTTTCTATTTAATTTTGTTTTTATAACATATAGGCTGTCACAAACTATAATATTTATTTTTTCATTATTGGTAGTATGTCCATGACAATTGTCTCCTAGAATATTTGGTCATAAGTTCCATAAGGGAAAACCCTAATGCTGTATTTTCATTGTGATCTATATATCTATGCACACAAGTATGTAAATATATATACATATATATGTGTGTGTGTATAAAATGTATCTATTTATTTATCTATATATGCATATACACATATGTACATATGTGTTTATAGATATAGTAAATAGCATGCTGAATGCCATTCTTGGAAAAAGGAATCTCTTCAATTTAATTCAATAGACATTTATTAAGCACCCACTGTGTATCAAGTGCTATGCTAAACTCTGGGGATACAAATAAGAAAAAAAGACAGTCTCTGCCTTCAAGGAGCTTACAGTCTAATAGGGAATGACAACACATCAAAGGAATGAACCAAGGGGTCCCTAATATGAAGTCATCTTGTTCCATGAAATTGAAACCAGGCAGATGCAAACTGGAGTGAACCAAATGTCTAATATCTATCCTTTATAAAGGAAGGCTTTGGGAGGAGATTGGTACTCTACCATCCAGCCCTCTACTCAGAGGGGAAAAGAGGCTGAGGGAGGTGGTGTCCAAGCTAGAGTAACAAACATGGTGATGAGATTAAAAGTGATGAGCTTATCCCGGGATCTGAGTTCATACCCAGAGAAATCACATAAAATCTTAGCCTCAGTTTCCTCATTTTTAAAATGAGGATTATTACTTCAAAGGATTATTTTAAGGATAAAATGAGATACTTATTTTGGTGGAAATGTTCACTTGGAATTGTCTTTTCAAAGAAAAAATAAAGCACTTTTCTTCCCTTACATAGTGAAGAAGATGCAGCTTCTTATGATACTTTAGAATAAATACCTACTTAATTGTGTGTATATTTTTTGGTGGGGGAAGAGTTGTATTATATATGTTTTTTACAGGCAGTATGCCACTTTTCCCTAGTTAAGTTTTAAAAAGGCATTCAGCATATTGATGCATTGGTTAGTATCAATTACAGGGGATATTCTAAAGGAAAATGAGTAATTTAATTATCAGTAGTATTTACTAATATAAGATGATTGGCTAACAGCTTGTTAAACTGACTGGTTCACTTTGGGTCATTTTTTGACTGAGGAACCGTTAATAAAGACTCATATTGCACAATTCACTTCAGACTCACATTTAAACAATATACTCTGAATCCTCTTGATCAGAGGCCATCACTAAGTGACAATTTCTTAGGTAATTTGTCAGGTATAATAAATAATACTGATTTCATTTTTCGTTTTAAAAAATATAAATCACATAAAAGTTTCACAGATAAAAACCAACTAATTTAATTCATAGGTAAGCAAATGACAAAGAGTGATTTTGCCTTGGGATAAAGGCATTTTGAGTCAGCTTTCTATGTGGACAGCATGAAAATATTTTTGTGAAGAGTCACACTGGAAGTTTGCATTTAGATAAATGTATAATTACCCTTTCTGTTAAGAAGGAGAAATAGCTTTGGTTTAGTAGGACTAAATGTTTTAACCTTATTCTATTGCTATCTTTTGGGGTTTTTAACTCTTCTTCCCTAAACAGCAGCCATTATTTTTAAACAAAGATTAAAGGAGGAAGTAAAAAAGTGGTTTTAGCAAACCCCCAAAACACATAAAAATTAATAACCTTAAAAGTTTATATATATTTGAGAAACATACTCTATTGATATGTTCCATCAAAAGAATATTGTACATAATAGGCCTTGCTTGGTATCCAACCCAGTCTCTAAGTCAATCTCTCTCAGGTTGATCTATAAAATGGGTATAATAATTGTTCCTATCTCTCAGAGCCATTGAAAAGATCAAATAAGAGTGAGTCTAGGGGGCAGCTAGGTGGCGCAGTGGATAAAGCACCGGCTCTGGATTCAGGAATACCTGAGTTCAAATCCGGCCTCAGACACTTGACACTTACTAGCTGTGTGACCCTGGGCAAGTCACTTAACCCCCATTGCCCTGCAAAAAAAAAAAAAAGAGTGAGTCTAAAGTGCTTTGCAAACCTTAGAATACTAGACAAAATGTTTGATTATTATAAGATACCTATTTGCCTATGCATACAAAGAAGAAACATTTTATTGATATTTTTGTTGAATGGAAACTACTAATCATATGGGAATATTACTCAATTAGACAGGGACTTTATGACTTTTCAGTTCATATTCTTCCATATCAGAATTCAACAAATAATTTTACTTAAAGAAAACTGTTTCTATTCAAAAGCAAACATTCTGGTAGGGAACAAAAGGTGATAAGATTGTGATCAAATTATGTTTATATGAGAAGACTTTTTCCTTAACTTTTGCCCTTTTCTACTTCAGATTTTTTTTCCCTCCTCACTGGCTGTGGGTACTCTCTGGGGTCAGGTTCCCAGAAAAAAAAAAGACTTTCTATTACTCAATTCTGAATGCAACTCAAACTCTCTACCTCCTTGGAGGCAACAAACAAGCAAACAAAGAAACAAAAAATCAGTTTGAGTAAATGATGCTCTGGATTCAGCATTTCCTTGTACTGTGAAAATGTGGAAAGAAGGATGAGGATTTGTGTACAGCAACACATGAAGGCTCTTCATTTCGGTTTGTATTTTACTCTGAATTAACCATATTTTATTATACTTTTTCAGGATCTTTGCATAGAAGCCACCCTTTGGCAAGAGTAACGTGTGTGGAGCTAGAAATTGCAGAACAGATCATCTTTAAATTGCTCATTATAAAAAAATCAATAAAAACCATTCCATAAAACACAACAACTTCCCATTCCCATGCCCAAACAAAGCAAAAAACAATGAAAATAAGGAAGGGAAGAGGGTGGAAGAAACGTTGGAATGCTTAACCTTTAAGGGACTATTTAAATTTCTCTCATTGCACAGTTTGTGAGGTTTTTTGGGGTTTTTTTAGTGTTCTTTTTCAAACTCAAATGTTTTAGTTTTCTAATGCAAATGTCAGTAACAATAAAAATGACAAACTGGTTTAGGCGTGCAGAGCAAAAAGAAATGATATGGAAATATATTTCAGCAGTTGGTCTTTTAGGGAGTTATTTACAATAAATAGTAAGCTAAAGTTGTTTTTTTTTTTTTCCCTAAGCATCACCATGTCAATTCTCTTTCAAAGACAGTTATAATGGATTTATGCAGAGAAGATAATGACAAAAACTAATTTTAAAAAGTCAGAATGACAGAAAAATAAAATTTAGATAGGACAAAGTGGAAAGTAGATATAGTTTGTCTGAATAGATAAAGTCAGGGAGCTCTTATCTTGATCTCTATTGATTTCAAAGGTCAGAAATCTTTGGATGGGGAAGAAACCTCAGTCCTTTTCCACCTGAGGCAAAATGCAGTCTAATTACAGCTTTCCAGCCAATTAAAATGCCATCTCTCACCATGTAGTTACATGACCAGAACCCATGACATATTATCGATGTGTGCTCTGAAGGGGGAGCAGGGTCCTTCTATTATACATCTTTATACCCTTTCCCCTTTTATATAATTATGAAATCTATAACACTTTATATTTTTCTAATTTTTATAGAGTGATTAAAGGATATAATTTATCAATTCAGAATTTATTGTGGTATACTATATAAATACTAATAAATTAGGCAGTTATATATGTATGCATATATACATATACATGTATGTATTTATATATTATACACATTTATTTACTTACATATTTATATATAAATAAATATATACATATCTATTTTCATATACACACATATATGTCATCCTGCTTCCTAGTTTTCTGGAGTTCTTTTTCAATTGAATCCTTTCCCTAGGATTTTGTATTCTTAGTTTTATCAAAAACTAGACTGTGTGAGTCATTATTTCTGTCTTACGTATTCTGTTCTTATTCTACTAATCTACCTTTCTATATTTATAGAAGGATGTTTAACAACTAGTGATTTGAATGTATAACTTCTAACTGTGCAAGCTTCTCTCCTAAATACTTTTTTTCTTTCTATATTTTGATAATTCTTGAACTTTTACTTCCTCAAATGAATTTTGTCATTATTGTGTCTAATTCTCTAAAGTATTCCTTTGGTAATTCAATCTGCATAATAGTAATCTGTAGAGCAGTTTGCATACTGTCATTTTTATTATGGTGGTATGGCCCATTTGTTGTTGCTGTTCAGTCTTTTTTCAGTCATGTCTACTCTTCGTGACACCATTTGGGGTTTTCTTGGCAAAGATACTGGAGTGGTTTGCCATTTCCTTCTCCAGATGATTTTATAGTTGAGGAACTAAGGCAAACAGGGTTAAGTGACTTGCCCAGGGTCACACAGATAGTAGGTGTTTGAGGCCAGATGTGAACTCAGGAAGATTAGTCTTCCTGACTCCAGGCCCAGCACTCCATCCACTGCTTCACCTAGATGCCCTTGGCACACCAAATATCCTTTCATTATTTAAGTATGTTGGTTCTTTATATCTATTTTCTTATATGGAGGGGAATTGTGTGTCTGAATTGGTGTGTAGGTTCTCAGATATTTAAAGCATTTTGTTTTTATGTCAAATGGCATTTATCTTCCTATTTCTGCCTCCTGTGTCTTGGTAGTATACAGAAAATATCATGAGTTTTTGCATATTTATTTAGTATCCTGCTACTTTCTTGAAGGTATTGATTATCTTGATTTCAAAAAGTTCTCTAAGGTTCTCTAATTCAGTTATTATATTATCAGCAAATGGAGATAAATATACCTCCTATGAGCCTATTCTAATCTCAATTTCTTTTTATCTCATTGCTCTATCTTGCATAGAGTGTATTTCTAACACTGTTTCAAATCATATTGAAATGAATATACTTTTAAAAAACATGATCTTGATGGAATTGTGTCCCCTGTATATAATTTTAGATCTTAGATTTAGATAAATGCTTTTAAATCACATTGATTTAAAAATATTTTATTGTATATTTACTTTATATTCTCTTGATATTTATTTGCATATATGAATAAAATCCTGAAATTTTTACCATTTCATTAATATGGTAGTATTTATATTTTCTTAAGACTTAAAAAAATAAAATTTTCTTAAATAATTAAAACGTTGTCACAGGGAAAAACTTTTAAATATAAACCGAGGAAATTGTGTTAACATTTTATTTAATGCTTTTGCATCAGCAGTGTTGGTCTTGATCTATAGTTTTCTTCCTCTGCTTTATTCCCCTCTGATTTGGGTCTGTCTTTACATTCACCATGACTTCTCTACTCTAATTTTTTGTTATATTTACTTAGCTTTTCCCTCAACTTTTGATATAATTAACTGATTTTTAAAAATTCATTGGCCTGGCTTTTTCTTCTCCGAGTGGTGGAGGAGGTGACCCCCAGTCTCAGACCCTGGGGAGATGCCGCCACAGCCTGAGGAAAGAGCACGCCCTTCAGCCCCTGGAGGTGGCCATGGAGTGGAGAGGGCAAGCTCTGTCTTGTGAAGATGCTCCCATCTCCCGGGAAAGGACCCTCCATGAGGGAGCGGGAGCCATGGTGCCCAGGGGCCTAGCAGCCACTCACCAGGTCATCATCTCTTGATAAAACCCAATATCTGCCAACCTTGGTGATTAAGTTCATTGTGTTGTGTGTAAACTAGATTATAGAAATACGTTATTTTTGTTAGACTTGAGAATATGTCAAATAAATGATCAAAAAGGCTGAAATAATATACAAATGTTGCTTCATATTATTCAGAAAAAAATTCATTGGCCTTTTAAAATAGACTTTTTTAGTTTAACAGTTTAAATATATATTTGATTTTTAAATATCTATTTTTATGTTTATTTTGAAATTATTTTTATTTATAGTTTTAAAAATTACATAATCAATTTAATTTGCCCTTTGTTTTTAAAATATTTTCATATAAGTATCCAAAGATAAAAATTTCCTATAAGGAGTGCTTTATATTCCATAAATCTTGATTTGTTATCTTTTTTGTCTTTTTATTATAATTATTCTGTGATTTTATTGACCTATTAATCATTTAACTTCACATAATTTTTCCTCAGTTAAGTCTGTAATTTGTTCACATTTTCTGTATTAATTATAATTTTATAACATTATGATCCATAAATGATATATTTGGTTTTTATATCTTTCTGCATACATCAATGAGTTCTGTACATCTTAGACACTGTCAATTTTATAAAAATATCGTACAATGCCTGAAAAAATATATTTTCTTTGATTTTCCCATTTAGCAGTAACCAAAGATTTACTCTTGGGTACCATTTTATTTAGAAAAGTAATTGAATTTCCCATGGTCTACACTCTTTCACCCTACTTCAACCCCACCTAAGATAGTCATACCACTTACAATGAACTACTTACATGTTCCTAAACCCTGAAATTCCCTTAATCTGATCATCTATTGTTATTCTACCTCTCCCTTTGCCTCAAAAATCCAAAGTTTGTTCTTTGTCCTCACTGAAATTTCCAATCCCAGTCCTTTCCCAGCCCTAGATGCATTCTCCACCCTTCCCCATCTTGATACCAAGTTGAACCAGTTTATCTATGGACTGTCCTCTTCTCTTGAGTCTCTTGACCCATTAGTGTATCATTGATCTTCCCCTGCCAAGACTCAGCCTTTCATAGGTCCCACCACCTAATGTGTTGGCTGAATTAAGGTAGGGAAAATCATGACACCACGCTGACTAGATCAACAAGAAATTCATATTAAATAATCTCAACTGAGCCCTTACTGCTGTAGGGAGATCCTTTTATATCTCCCTAATTAACCCAATATCTCATTCACCACAGTGGCTCCTCCAAAACTTTTCATTTCTCCTTATGTTCCCCAAGGCTACTCCATCTCCAGACCCTAGTTGAGAAATTTGTCTCATATTTTACTGAAAAAATTTAGGCCATTCACTGAAAGTTCCCTTCCACCCCTCCCCCACCCCATCTCACATCTCACATGGCTTAGAAATTTTCTGCCACTATTTCCTCTTTCACTCCTGTCTCACATAATGACACAGCCCTTCTTCTTGCCAAGGCAAACCTTTGCATGTGGACAAATGATCAAATTCTACCTTTACTCTTCCTTCTCTTTCCCTATATCCAGTCTGTTGTAAAGACCTGTCCATTTTACCTTTATAACGTCTCTAGAATATATGCCTTTCTTTCCTCTGACACCATCATTGCTACTACTCAGGTACAGGCTCTCACCATCTCATGCCTGCTAGTTGGTCTGCTTGCTACATGTCTCTCCCCATTCCAGTCCAACAGTTCCATTCATCCATATATGACTTTCCTAAAGCAAAGATCTAATCATGTTACCCCTCCTTTTCCCCCTTCCCTCTCCACTCGTTAAACTCCAGTGACTCATTATCACCTCCAGGATCAAAGATAAAATCCTCTGTTCAGTATGCAAAGCCCTTTATAACATATGCTCCACCACATTTCTAGTTTTCTCATATCTTACCCTCTTTCTCCATACTCCATTATTCAGTGATGCTGACCTTGCTGTTCCTTGCAAAAGACACTCCTCTCCCAATTCCAGGCACTTTTTTTTTGGCTGTCTCCTATTTGTAGAATGTTCTCTCTCCTCACCTACCTCTTGGCTTCCCTGGGTCCCTTTGACTCCTCACTAAAATCCCACAATCTATAAGAATAATTTCCTGACCTCCCATAATTCTTATGTCCACCCTCTCTTGATTATTATCACTTTGTCCTATATATAGCTTAATTTGCACATAGTTGTTGGAATGTTGTCTCACCCATTAGACAGTAAGGTACTGGAGACCAGGGCATTGTCATTGTCTTTTGTATTTTGTTCTTGTTTCTCAAGTACTTAGCAAAATGCCTGGCACTTAGTAGGCACTTAAAAAACTTTACTCACTGACACTTGATTTACTCACTGACACTTTATTGACTGATATGATACTATATAGGTCTTGTTATTCAATTAGCTTTCCTTTTAAGTATTTAGATGCCATGCCATTTGATATACTTGTATGTAATATTGGTATTGCTTCATTCTTCTTTTTTTTTCTTCTTGGTTTCTATTTTTTTATATTCCTGTATATGAAATCAAGATTACCACTTTGCTTTTTTATGTGTTTAGCTGAAAGATAAAATTTGCTTTAGTCCCTCATTTTAACACCATATGTATCTTTATGTTTTTAATTTTTTTTATCACAACCTTAACAATGTCAAGAAACATGAGCCTTTCATGTACAAAGAGGGACATACATACATTCTTACATATGTATGTATATATGCATATTATATGAAACCATATATCTTTTATAGCTTTCACCTTTTTAAAGTGTATGCTACTATTACTACAACAGAACCATTTTTTATCTTGATTTCATTTTGGTCCTCTTTGAGTATGAAGGGCAAAACCACACATCTTTCTTTCCTACAGAAATTCTTCTTGCCTTTTCAGTGTATTAAAATAAATTTCCTATTCTATTTTCTCTTTTCTTAATTTTTAGAGGTTACCAAGAAGCACAAAGGATAGTGTTAGACTTGGAGTCAGAAGATCTGATTTAGACTACTTCCTCAGACAGTTAATGCTTGTGTAACACTGAGAAAATCTCTTAAACTCTCTCAACCTTGGTTTCCTTATCTGCAAAATAGAGATAATAACACCCATTCAAAATTGTTATGAGGATCAACTGTGTTGACATGCTTTGCAAACCTTCAGACATTATGTAAATGCTAGCTATTAATATTGATTTTTGCATCACTATCCTTATGCATAACTCCCCAACTCTGCAACATTTCCCGAAAACGAAAACTTTCTCTTGTTACAAACAACTATTGTCAAGCAAAAAAGAAGTTTGCACATTGGCTGAGACTGAAAATGAATGTCTCCTCTAAATCTAGTTCATTACTTCTCTGCTAATAGGTGAGAAACATCCATCATCCATTTTCTGTAGTCATAATTGGCCTTTCTATCCATCAGAGTTCTTACAGCTTTCCAAGTTGTTTTCCTTTATTGTATAACTTTTTTCTATTCACTTGGCTCTGCATCAAGTCCTATAAGTCTTCTTAGGGTGCTCTGAATTTGTCCATTTTATCCATTCTTATTGTACAATAATATTCTATTACATTCATTAATTACATTCATATATTATAGTTTGACTAGCTATCCCCCCAATTGATGAATACCTGCTTCATCTCCAATTCTTTGTACAAAAAAGTACTGCTTAAAATATTGTTGCACATAGGCCCCTTTTCTCTTTCTTTGGAGCATATGCCTAGTTAGTAGGTGCAAGATATATTCACAACTTAGTAGCTCTGGGATATGTAGTTGAAAGTTGCTTTCTATAATTGTTGGACACTTCACATTTTCATCAACAGTACATTACTGTGCTTCTCCTTGAAAAGTTTCTCCAGTAATTGTCATTTTCTTTCTTTTTTTTAAATCATCTTTGTAGAACTAATTAGTATGAAATAGAAATGGAGTTGTTTTAATTTGTATTTCTCTTAGTAGTAATAATTTAGTGTATCCTTCATATCAATGTTTATAGCATGGTTTTCTGTTGAGAATTATTTGTATATTCTGACCATTTATCTATTAGGGTATGGCTTCTGTTCTTACATTTGTATGGATTTCTCCCTATGGCTTAAATAGCAGACCTTTAGCAGAGAAATTTTGGAAAATATTTTTCCCATTTAATTTTTTCACTTCTATTATTTTAAAAATAATTCACAAAAGTATATTTTATTTTATTTTTATCATAAAAGTATTTTATTATTTTCTAGTTACATGTAGAGATAGTTTTCGACATTTGTTTTTATAAGATTTCTAGTTCCAAATTTTCTCCCTTCCTCCCTTCCCTCCCCTCTCTCCAAGACAGCAAGCAATATGATATAGGTTATATATGTACAATAATATTAAACATATTTCTGCATTAGTCATACTGTGAAAGAAGAATTAGAGCAAAAGGGAAAAACCTCAAAAAAGAAAAACAACAAAAAATAGAAATAGTATGGTTCAATATGCATCTAGATGCCACAGTTCTTTTTTTTTTTTTCTTCTGGATTTGGAGAGCATTTTCCATAATGAGTCCTTTGGAACTATCTTGGACCATTGTATTGCTAAGAAGAGTCAACTTGATCAACACACAATGTTGTTGATGCTGTGTACAATGTTTTCCTGGTTCTGCTCACTTCACTCAGCATCAGTTCATGTAAGTCCTTCCAGGTTTCTCTGAAATCTGCCTGCTCATCATTTCTTAGAGCACAACAGTATTCCATTACATTCATATACCAAAGCTTGTCCTGCCATTCCCCAATTGATGGGCATCCCCTCAATTTCCAATTCCTTGCCACCACAAAAAGAGCAGCTATAAATATTTTTCTACATGTGGGTCCTTTTTCCTTTTTTATGACATCTTTGATATTGCTGGGTCAAAGGGTATGCAGAATTTTATAGCCCTTTGGGCATAGTTCCAAATTGTTCTCCAGGATGGTTGGATTAATTCACAGCTTCACCAACAATGCATTAGTGTTCCAATTTTCCCACAGCTTCTCCAACATTTATTATTTTCCTTTTTTGTCATTTTCGCCAATCTGATAGGTGTCAAGTGGTACCTCAGAGTTGTTTTAACTTGCATTTCTCTAATCAATAGTGATTTAGAGCATTTTTCATATGATAATAGATAGCTTTTATTTCTTCATTGGAAAACTGCCTGTTAATATCCTTTGACCATTTTTCAACCTTATTTCACACACATTTTTATATTGCATTTATTATCCCCTGTATTCCTCCTCTTCCTACAATCCTGAAACAATCCCTTATAATAATATGTTTTGTTTGTTTGTTTGTTTGCGGGGCAATGAGGGTTAAGCAACTTGCCCAGGGTCACATAGCTAGTAAGTGTCAAGTGTCTGAGTTTGGTTTTGAACTTAGGTCTTCCTAAATCCAAGGTCAGTGCTTTATCCACTCTGCCACCTACCTGCCTATATAATAATGTTTTTAAAAGAAAAAAGAAAAGGAAGAGGAAATAGCAATCAATAAAATCACCTGCTATTATATGCTATTTTCAACATTTATTAATGTGGTACTATCTCTACTTCTGCAAAAGAATTGGGGGAAGTGTCTCCTCTCCCTTGGGTATTGTAATTTTACAATATTCATTTTCATTTGGTTTGTGGTGATGCCTCCTTCTGTTCCCTTTGACATAGTCATTAGGTATACTGTCTTGTTTTTGCTTACTTCACTTTGTATCAATTCATGTAAGTTTTTGCCATGTTTCTCTGTATTTGTCATATTTATTGGAATACAGAAGTATTCCATTAAATTCATATGCCACAATTTGTTCCCTACATGAAAAATATTTACTTTGTTTTCAGTTCTTTGCAATTACAAAAAAGTGTTGTTATAAATATTTTGGAGCACATGGGACCTTTCTTTCTATCAATTACCTTCTTGATCTATATGCCTAGCAGTGAAAAATCTCTGGGTGAAAGGGTATAGAGATTTTTGCCATTTTATTGTATGATTGCAAATTGCTTTCTAAAATGGTTGGATCAATTCACATCACTAACACCACTTGGTATATTACAAGCTATTGGTGATCTTTCGACAAACTCTCCATCATTGACTATTTCCATCTTTTGTCTGCTATCCCAGTTTGCTGGGTGTGAAGTAATTCCTTTGGATTCTTTGGATTTGTATTTTTCCTATTATTAGTTATTTCTATAATTTTTTTCATATAGTTGTCAGTAGTACACAAATCTATTTTGGAAATCATTTATTACTGTCCTTTCACTCCTTATCTGTTGGGGAGTGTCTTTTGTACTTATGTGTTTCTTTTAGGTTTTATATATTTTGTTTACTAAATACTTATTTGAGAATTTTGGTACAAAGATTTTCCCCCAATTAACTATTTTCTTTCATATTTTAGATATATTCTTTTTGCTTATGTAAAACCTTTCCAAATTAATGTAATCAAGATTATGCATGTTATCTTTGTAATTGTCTTTCCATTGTTTGGTAATGAATTCATCTCCTATGCATAGCGGTAAAAGAATATGTTTTGGTAAACTAATTGTAATGATATGACCTTTAATATTTAGGTCACATATTAATTTTTAAGCTATTGTAGAATATGGTACATGGTTATCTGAGACAGACTACTTCCCCGTTTTCCCAGCAGTTTTATTTTTATTTTTATTATTTTGCTGGGCAATGAGGGTTAAGTAATTTGCCCAAGGTCATACAGTTAGTAAGTATCAAGTGTCTTAGACTGGATTTGAACTCAGGTCCTCCTGACTCCAGGGCCAGTGCTCTATCCACTGCACCACCTAGCTGCTCCTGCATTTCTTACCAAATAAGAATTTCCTTCCTATACACACACAGATGTATATGTAACATATATTTGAATTTAGCAAATATGCATTATTAAGTTTTATTTTTCTTTCTTTGTCTAGTTTTTTATATTGGTCTGTTTCACTGGTTTTTAAGCATTTCAAGACAATTTTGATTACTGATACTTTGTGTTAGAATCAGATCTAAAAATATTATTTCCCCCTTTCTTTCTTTCTTTTATTTTTTATTTTTTGGTTCATTGTTTCTCCTTGATATTCTAGATCATTTTTTCCTTTAAATGGATTTTATTATTATTTCATATAGTTGTATTTCACATCCTTTTGGTAGTTTCATTGATGTAGCATTAAATCCATAAGTTAACTTTGATATTATTGTCATTTTTAATATATTGACTGTAACGATTGGAATGACGCCACCTGCTGGATACTTACTGTAGAAGAGTTCTGCCCATGAAGCGAAGGTCTTTGAGGGCAAGACCAGGAGTCTTTTCTTTGGCAGGAGGAAGTGATGCAGACTAGTGGGAGGAGGAAGGAAGAGACTGGCGCTGACTCTGGGGCTCTTTCCTTTGGACTCTGGTGGAGAGCGGAGCTAGAAATGTGCTCTCCCTTTAATAGATAGGAATCTAGGTCTTTCTCTCTCTCTTTGCCAAATTCTTATTCTCCTTAATAAATGCTTAAAAGCCTAACTCTTGCTGAAGCTTATAATTTATTGGCGACCACTCATTAGATATTTTAGACAGTTTAGCTAGAATTTTAACCCTTAACATGACATAACGCAGACACAGGTATGAAACATTCCTCCAACTATTTAAGGTTTTTTTTTTTTTTTTAATTTCTTTAAGAACCATTTGGCACTTGAATATATACAAATATTTAATGTGCTTTGGTAGAATGTCTCCCAAATATTTTATGCATTTTGTAGTTATTTTAAGTAGGATCTCTCTATTACTACCTCTTGTATTTTTCATTGCTATCCAGAAATGCTATTGATTTTGTGGACACATTTTGTAGCCTAAGACTTCAATGAACCTCTTCATTTTTTCAGTTAGTGTGTTTAGCAATTCTCTAGGATTTTCTAAGAAAATTATTATTTCATCAGTCAATGAGGAAAGTTTTTTGTGTCTTCTTTGCCTTTTTATGCCTTAAATTTCTTTCTTTTTTCTTACTGCTACTATTAGCATTTCTAGAACTATGCTGAGTAATAGAAGAGAGAGTGGGAATTCTTATGTTATTCATATATTTATTGGAAAAGCTTCTAGCATTTTCAATTGCAAAAAGGCATAGCTTTTGTTTTCATATAGATGATTGTTTTTACCATATTAAAAAGGTCTATTTGCTTTGTAGGCTTTTTAGCATAAATTAGTGTTGCATTTACAAATTGCTTTAGCTATATCTATTGACAAAACCATGTGGTGTTGGATATTTTAAAAAACATGATCTAAAATAGTGGACCAACCATCCTTGATTCATAAAGAATTATTTCTCAGATAAATTGATGTAGTCTATTGGAGAATATTTTTAAAAATAGATTTACATTTTTAATACTTTTGGGCTTTGGCTCTCCATCTTTGTATTATTCTTCCTTGTTTAAGTTATCAAGGCTATATTTTTCTACTAAAAGAAGCTTGATAGATTGAATTTTCCTCATTTTGAGAATAATTTCTGTAGCACTTGTATTAATTTAAAAAATAAAATACTTTTGTATATTTATTGATATTAATAATTTTTTCTTTGGTGGTTCCTTCACATCTAATGTTATTTCCTTTTCAGAGGCTCAATTTATTATTAACCTCAATGTAGTAACTATGGCTGTTTTCTATTTTGGAAAGTCGCCCTCTTCGTCTTTTGTGTTCTTAGTTTTGTTGTTATATTACTGTGCATACAAAGATCTCATAATTATTTTGATAATTATTTTGATTTTTTCTGGCTTTGCTGAATTTTCACTTTGTTAATTTTAATTTTGTTGATTTTTATTTTTCTAATTTTTAAAAAAAGTTTTTTGATCTTGTGCTTATTTTAATTTTCTTTATCCATTGTATTTTAAAATTTTAGTTGTATATTCAGTTTATCAATTCTCCCTTTTTAATATTTTGAGAATGCATCCTCCCTCAGGATTTTATCTGCATCTCAGCAGTTTTGGGATGTTTTCTTGTAATTTTCATTGTATTCCACATATTTGATTTGTTGAGCAGGTTTTATGTACAACTTAAGAACAGTCTCACAGAGTCATCTTACTAGAAGTCCCCTTTCATACTTTATAGTAGCAATTTCTTTTGCAAAATTAGAGCCAGCCAGCTGCTAAGTGAGTTTATCATAAACATGTGAAATCATATCCCGATTCCTATGCACTGCACAGCATTTGGATTAACTAGATAACATCCTTTTGAAATAGTTACATTTCTCTCCTAATAACTGAATTTAATAATAAGAAGAAACCATATTTGATATCAAACTATTCAATTAGATTAAATGCCCCCACACACACTTCTAGGTTGAAAACTATGATTAAATATGAGGGAAATAAAGCTGAAAAGTTACCTAGAATGCTCTTTATCTATGTGGAATTTTACTATACAAAGAATGGCTCCCAGCTACTTTAGAATACACACACACACACACACACATATACATACAACAAATAAATTTTAAAAGTATAACAATAAAGATTTAGTTTATATAAAAAGTTTCTGAAAGCAAGTGTTACTAAATATGGGAGAAGATGATTGAAAAAATATCATGGAATCATCTTCTGTGAAGGTCCTTAAAATAGAGTAATATTTTTTTCTTTTTCCTCTCTCGTGTTTCTTAGATGATTTAATATAGTACTGCCTGAAAATGAGGAGATAATTCATATAACTTTTAAAGAAAATTCCAGTCCTACCTATAAGTCTGAGAGAGTCTGAGATTCTGGCAGGCCAATAGTTGTGTATTTGTGTGTGTTTTTCTTTTCTTCTTTCTTTGTTTCTTCCTTTCTTCTTTCTTCCTTCCTTCTCTCTCTCTCTCTCTCTCTCTCTCTCTCTCTCTCTCTCTCTCTCTCTTTCACTCGCAAATGAATGATTAGCTACTACACTATAATAACAGTTGACTTTTAGACTGTGGCACTTGCAATATGCTAAACAGGATGGATTGAATCATGGAGGGTTGAAGTTAGAAGGAATTAGAAGTTATCCTCTTCAGTTCAGATTCAAAACCTTGTAGCTATTGAGTATTCCCTCTCTCTTGTTTCACCACTGCCAATCAGTTGCCAAACTGCCTTCTTTTTCTTCCACAACAATGCTAACATTTATTCCCTCCTTTCCATAGCCATTATCTTATTTGAGGCCTTAATCACCTTTTCTCTAGACAATTGTAGTAAGTCATTTAACTGGTATCCTTGCTGACAATTTACTTCTCTACCATAACCCATCCTTCAAAATGTTACCAAAGTATCTCTCTCTCTCTCTCTCTCTCTCTCTCTCTCTCTCTCTTTTGGTGGGGCAATGGGGATTAAATGACTTGCCCAGGGTCACACAGCTAGTAATTGTCAAGTGTCTGAGGCCGGATTTGAACTCAGGTCTTCCTGAATTCAGGGCCGGTGCTTTATCCACAGTATTTTTCTCTCTTAAAAATTAATTTGTATTGGTATCTCTTGTTTTTACATTATTTACATTTCTCAGTTTATTCCTCACACCTTCCCTCGCTGGTCAACTTTATTTATTTATTTTTTTTGTGGGGCAATGAGGGTTAAGTGACTTGCCCTGGGTCACACAGCTAGTAAGTGCCAAGTGTCTGAGGCCGAATTTGAACTCAGGTCCTCCTGAATCCAGGGCTGGTGCCTTATCCACTGAACCATCTAGCAGCCCCCGGCCAACTTTATTAATAATCATTTAAAAAGAAAGAAAAAAGCCTAGTACTTTAAAACTAACAAACACACCAAAAAGTCTGTCTGATATATGTAGTAATCATCCTCAAGGTTCCCAGCTCTGCAAGTATTATAATTTCACAACATCAAGGTTAGATCATTTTGGCTCTTTCTCCACTTCACATTTTGTCTCTGTTTCATATTTTAACTTTTTCCTCCTATCATCTAAACTATCATTTTAGTCTTATTTCATTCTACCCTCAGGCAAACTGCTCTACTTGTTTTCTCCCATTCTTGTGCAAAGTACTTCTGAAATACATGTCCACCTGGTTGACTGGGTCAATGGAACCAATAGATTATATTTTAGAGTAACTAATTTACATTTCAAAAGGTAAAAGCAATTGCCTAAAGTAAATTTTCAGAACCATGGTAATCTCACAAGAAATAGTATTCATTTTATATCCCTTTCCCAATACAACTGGCCTAATTTGCCCTTGATTTCTAAATTTTCTGAAATTCTACAAAATTATGCCTCATTCTTCAAATTCAACAATCCCCTTACCTAATATTCTTTTTGTCTCTTATAGGTAAAAAGAAAGTAATTCAATCACAATGAACATGTATTAAGTGCCTACTGTGTAGAGGCATACAATATAAAACCTCTAGTGATATCACATATTTGTTATATTGCTTATTCTTAGAGTCAAACCATATTCCTCACTCACCTTGTCTTCTTTGATTCTAAGAGAGAAGAATTTTAGTGCCAGCAGTGTCCTCAGTATCCTTATCTCTTGACTATATAACATTAGCATTCTCCTTAACTATCTTCCTCTCTACCTCCCTCAGACTTAATAGATGACTTTTGGAGTTACTTTCTTTCCAACTGTAGGAGGCTGTGATACTGTGATAAAACCAAGGAATTGAAACAAACAAACAAACAAACAAAAGTAACAATAACAACTCAAAGAAGAACCTAGAAAAATTCCGAAGTAATTTTGGAAAGTAAGGCTGGTGACCAGTGAATGAAACAGACATTTCAGACATTCTTATTGTGATAACACATTGAAGGTCAGTGCTAACAAGAACTTTACACAGTCTATATACAACTACTTCTTTGGGCTTCACAATATACATTCCTATAGAAATAATACTGCAAATGGAGGTTAAGTCACCAGGCTAGTGCACAGGAACACATTTAAGCCATAATTTGCTTGAAACTGAATACTAATATGTTTCAGATTGTTCATTTTTATTCAGTCTTTTTAAGTCATGTCTGATTCTTTGCGACACCATTTTGGGGGTTTCTTGGCAAAGATACTAGGGTGGTTTGCCATTTCCTTCTCTAGCTCATTTTTCACATATGAGAAAACTGAGGCAAATAAGATTAAGTGGGGGCAGCTAGATAGCACAGTGGATAAAGCACCGGCCCTGGATTCAGGAGTACCTGAGTTCAAATTCGGCCTTGGACACTTGACACTTACTAGCTGTGTGACCCTGGGCAAGTCACTTAACCCCCATTGCCCCACAAATTAAAAAAACAAACAAATAAGATTAAGCGATTTCTCCAGGGTCACACAGTTAGTATCTGGGGATGGATTTGAACTCAGGTCCTACTGACTCCGGGGCCAGGCACCTAGCTGCTCAATGTTTCAGACATGTCTTTTGAAAATATTTGTGTGGAAAAGTGAATGCTAAATCCTCTTTTCTGTGTCACTACAATTCTGTCCCAGGACTTTAGCAGTAGTATGGGAAGGTCTCATTATTGAAGCCAGATGTGGGAAAAGCGTGGGTCAAACAAGGAGAGTTCATAGCATTATAGATCTAAAATTGGAAGGGATTTTAGAGGTCAGCTGTTACAACCCCTCATTTTATAGATGAGAAAACCAAGGCCCAGAGAAGTAACATGATGTGTCCAAACAGGTAGAAAGTAACAGAACCTGGATTTCAACCTATACTTTTTGGTTGAAAATCCCCCATACTGCACCATGACAGGGCATCAGTAAATTAATCCTGCATTTGCATAACAAAATGTATTTTTATGAATTTGCATTATTCCACTTCTTTATATCTGAATAAGAGAAGGTGACTCTATGTCCAATTTAGTCACTCTTCAGATAGTCTAGATATAATGGGAAGTTTTGCCTAGGTGAGTTTATCGTTCCTAATGCCTCCTGAGACAGAGAACTGGCAGCACCACCGGAAGGGGAGCAGTCCAAGAGAGCAGCCGCCAGAAAGAGAGAGAGAGAGAGAGAGAGAGAGAGAGAGAGAGAGAGAGAGCGTGTTCTGGAAGAGTCTCCTCTTCCCTTCAGGGAACGTTCAATCTTTTCTCCCCCAAAAGGGTAGGTCCTTCAAAAACTGCCTATGGAGAGTTCTCCTTCTGACCTCAGTAGCATATGTAACTTCAGGGTGGGCTAGGTGTGGCCCCTCCCAAATGAGTCAACTAAAAACTGCAATAATAATTTTATCACTAATAACTTTTACCACAAGAGACATCCGAGTCCAGTGGGAAGATAAATATCAGGATGACTGGAAATGACTCATGATGTTTAAGGCAATTGGGTTAAGTGACTTGCCCAGGGTCACAATAGCCAGTAAGTGTCTGAGGTGAAATTTGAACTCAGGTCCTCTTGACTGTAGGGAAAGCATTCTATCCAATGTGCCACCTGGTTGCCATGGGCTTCTGGGAAAGTCATCTGCCTTATAGAGTGGTTGTGAATATCAAATCAGATAAAATAGCTAAAGTGCTTTGCAAACTTTAAAATGGCAAATAAATGTTAACTATTATTGACCTGTTAAATGAAAACAATGAAGGCAAAATAGGAAGTTAATCAAGTTATCTATCCTATCTGGGAAAGTAGGATTTTTACTTTAAAATCATCCATGCAATAAAAAGGAATTTAATTCAAAAGGTATTATAAAAAAGTTAATATGAAAGTTAATTGTTTTTATATGCTATTATATAAATCTATATACATATGCATATATATAATATAAAGCTAGTTTCTGATTTGTATGAATAATGAATCCTGTGAGATCATTTTATATATTCATATTTACACTATTTAAGGGCAGCTAAGTGGCACAGTAGACAGAGTGCTGGGCCTGGAGTTAGGAAGACTCATCTTCATTAGTTCAAATCTGGCCTCAGACATTTACTATCTATGTGAACCTGGACAAGTCATTTAACCCTGTTTGCCTCAGTTTCCTCATCTCTAAAATGAGCTATAGAAGAAATGACAAACTATTCCAGTGTCTTTGCCAAGAAAACCCCAAATGGGGTAATTAAGAGTCTAAATTAGTCTTTCATGAAGAAACTAAAATGAGTGAACAACAACAAAAATTCACACATTTGGAGTGAATAAAATTATGTAAAATATGGCAAATTATTTTATCCCATAGAAAATATGCAATGTAAAATTTAATAATTTGATGGCCTCAGGGGATTCCTTAATTGCAATAATTGGGATGTAGTAGCATATAAAATATTTACTAGTGACTCAGTCCTATAATTTCACCAGATTGGATATAAATTGATGAATTTTTCAGCTTCAGAAACTTCTAAGACCCTCTCTAAGTCAGAGAAGAGTTGTGATCCACATCAAGCAGAAGGAGTATCCATGCCAATGAAATCATAGGTCACTGAAGTTTTGAAATATGAATTGTAAGTAATCATATATCAAACTGCATTATGCGTGTCAAGATAAGGACATGATGTAGTATAGCTATTATTATTCTATCTTTTCCTAACCCAGTTATTTGCACTCTAATTTTAAAGGAAATATACTCACTTTTCTGGTCCAAAAAAGAAGGTGATTGTTCTGAGTTTTCTTAATTAGTATTGGTTTCATTATTCTTTTTTCTTGTACTATAACATTTGATATCACCAACTAGATCATAGTAGTTCCCTTTTAAAATTAGCATTGATTTTAGCATTTAAAAATTTAAGGATTTTACCATAGACTAAGAAATACTAAATACTAGAAAAGTCTGGTAGGTCTGGAAAGTATTAGTGAAAGAAACAATCAATTAATGAATAAATATTTATTAACTGCTTATTATGTGCCAGACACTGTGCTACGTTCTGGGAATATATAAGTAATACAGAGGGGACACACAGGGAGAGTCAAAGAGGGATAGAATAGGGAATGGAGTAGGTTACTGGGTAGAGTTCATCATCATCATCATCATTTTGTGAGGGATGTGGTTAAGAATGAGAGTAGTAAGGAAAGGTTTAAGGGAGATATTTTTTAACTAATAGGATTAAATTAGGAGTTATTAGCACATTTAAAAATAACATATCTCCCATTAACTTAGAAAATGTATTATTTAAGATCAGCCTTGAGCCAATGGCTTCAATTAAAGATAGTATTAATAAAGAACATTATATAACAGACTTTCCACTGGCTATAGATTTTAAATGCCAAATCTGCAACCCAATTTCAAAATTATAGAGAAAATGGAGATTTCTCTAAACATTTAAGATATCCCATGGGCACACACTGCCCTTTTGTTGCAGGGGATATCAGGGGATATACTGTGCTATTAAGTGTTAACGGCTAAAATTCTAGCTAAACTGTCTAAAATATCTAATGAGTGGTCGCCAATAAATTATAAGCTTTAGCAAGAGTTAGACTTTTAAGCATTTATTAAGGAGAATAAGAATTTGGTAAAGAGAGAGAAAGGCCTAGATTCCTATCTATTAAAGGGAGAGCGCATTTCTAGCTCCACTCTCCACCAGAGTCCCAAGGAAAGAGCGTGAGAGCGAGTGCCAGTCTCTTCCTTCCTCCTCCCACTAGCCCGCGTCATTTCCTGACGCCAAAGAAAAGACTCCTGGTCTTGCCCTCAAAGACCTTCAGTTCATGGGCAGAACTCTTCTACAGTAAGTCTCCAGTAGGTGGCATTATTCAAATCGTTACAGTTCCCCGCTTTGTTTCCTCAAGAAACTGGACGTTTCCTTGATGAAACAGTCAAAAATAACAGAATATAATAACCTATGCTAACTAACAATATGTTAATAACAATATAGAAAAGGGAGAGAGGAAAGTTTTGTCCAGAGGGGCGATTTTTTGTCCTCATGAACCGACGCTTTGACATTGGTCTTGCAAAGGGAGGGCCTCTGCAGAGAATACATGTTACAGATGGTGTATATTATAACAGAAAGAGAAAAGAGAAAACAAAAACAAAAACAAGACAAAACTGTTCATTTAAAGTCTCTGAAAGTCTTTTCTCAGATGTCCTCTAGGTGTAGTCGTGGAATGGAAGTCTTTTCAGGGGTTGATGTGTGGATGCTGGTAATCAGCCAGGAAAATTTCCTACAAAATTGAGTTTAACACAACTTTAAAATAGCTTTGCCAATAATCAAATCAAACAATGAAAGTTCTCAAAAACATGTCTAAGGGAATTCAGAATCTTAGTTGTTACACATGAAACATATAATAAAACAAAAATTGAACCATTCTTTAAAATTATAATATTATTACAGTCCCCCTTTATGGAGGGTAATTGAGAAGAAAATTGCTGCGATATTAATTTTTAAAAATAATTTTTATCTTTGTTTCATCACTTTTTGCATCATCTGCCTAATTATCCTCATGCCATTATGAGAAATTAAAAAAATCTAATATAATTGGTAACAGATGTCAAGGCCAAATTCAACCCTGTTATTTATCATGACACCTGAGATAATTATGGGGGTTACCATAAAAGAACAGAGAAATGATGGGATATGAGCATTCCCACACTTGAGCAATATGTACTGCCCATGCAGTATGCCAGGCTTAAAATAGGTGGATGGAATATATGTCCATGCCACTGAATATATTGGAGGAAACTGAGTCAGACTTAATCAGATGCATGGAATTCAGATGTCCATGACATCAGGCATATAGGAGGGGGCATAGAAGCCAGGTGTAGAAGTGAGATGGGTGGGATCAAAACTTCCAGCCATCTGTACAATACTGTGGGGAAAAATAAAATAAAATATTAAACCAAGAGAATCCAACCTCAACATTTGTCAAAAGCCGTTCCCTCGGCCATACCTTGACTTCATGCATGTCTCCCCTCATGTGACAGTTCAGTGTCTGCTCTTGCATGTATTCCTCTTGTGATTGGATGGCACCTTGGCCAACTGACATCTGATAACTCAGAATAATGGCAATTAATGTCTTAAATGATAAGTTCCCATAACCCAAGTCTCATATGGATTTAAAAATTGAGGATAATAAATAATTGCAAAAAATATGAATACATTGTGACTCAGAATATAATATATAAATATGCAATAATTTCAAAAAATACCTTTTTTTTTACTTAGTATACAATTACTTTTGTGAAAAATCAGAACATATTTAAATACAAGTTAAAGCACAACACAATCTCAATGAAAACTTTTTTTTTGAAAAAAAGAAAACTTTTACAAATGTTCCCCTCTTTTTTTTTTGAATATGCTTATCAAAAATAATACTTCTTTACACTTGCCATGGCAACCAATTTGCCAGGGAAATGCTTTAAAGAGTTTGATCAAATAATCAGTTGAGAGAAAAAAAAAATAACAAAAACAAACAACTCAGAATATGGGAGCACAATACTCCTAGAATTAACATTGTATTATGAAATAAAAACCATCTTGCAATGTTTCAAAATTAGATAGACAAAAGAATAGAAGAAAATACACATGGAACAATAAAAGACAATGAAATTCAAACTAGGGAAATCTAAATGAATATGAACTTAATATTAATAAGAGTATTATAAAATATAAACTTGATCACATAACTATCAAAAGCTTTTACAAATATTCTCCTTGTTTTAAAAACTAAGTATAAAACACAATCTCAAAAGCATGAAAATCTCTATGAAAATACACCCATACCATTAATTTCAAAATGTAGATGTAATAGCATAGAAATCCTATGTAACCTCTGAACTAACATTAATACTCTGAGTGAATTCAGAACACTTTTGATTCTGATATCTAAAATCCCCAATACTCATATCAATACCTTGCTGTTTACTTCTACATTTCTGTAAAATATATACCCTTCCATGGCAAAAGAAGCAGAGTCTTGAACTATGTTGATGGTTTTCATTCTTATTCAGCTTAAGTTTTTCTTCTTTAACCCCTCTACATTGTCTGTCAGTCTTTTCACCATACAAATGCTTTATAAGACTACTAATTAAAGACAAAAGCAAGTTAGCAAAATTATGAACAAATCGAGCATATCTGGAATTTAAAGGGTTTTCTAAGGTTGTCTCAGAAGCACAGCCAGGCTGGGGAAGGGCTGAGCCTGAAGCTGCAAATGGAGTTAGAGAAAGTTGCACATGAGCATTAGATCTCTGGACTTCCCGGGCAGGGGGAAGCAATGGGCTTAGCCATGGGAGGAGTAGAGGGTGGGGTCTGGAGAGGAGGGGAGGGACCAGCACAATTTGAATCAGACTTGATTTTGAATTCAGGCCCTACCCCCACTCCTAGGGGATAAAAAGCTTCTAGAGGGTGGGTCATTGCCTCTAGGCATGCAAAATTAGAGAATCTCTCAGCATTAGAATTTGAAAAAAATACAGGGGTTCAAGGGTTCTCTGAAAAAGCATGGCTGGGAGAGGAGGGGATATTTATATTCCCTTGTGTAAGTACCTTGCTGGCTCCTCCAACAAAAATAAAAAGAAAAATAGAAAATTCACAAAAACAAAGCATTAACATGCTCTTATCTCCCATTTGTCTGGTTAAACAGACTAAAATAAAAAATAGGGTAATTAAGGACTTTTAAAAGGTCCATTTGAAAAAATTTAAAGGGAAAACACAGCCAGTACGCCAGTACTTAGCAGTTAAAGGGAGAGGGTAGGGGAAATTTCTTACCCAACCAGAAGATCAGAAGTTAGGGTCAGCTTTCCTCTTCGTGGTCGCCATCTGTTAAGGGCTAAAATTCTAGCTAAACTGTCTAAAATATCTAATGAGTGGTCGCCAATAAATTATAAGCTTTAGCAAGAGTTAGACTTTTAAGCATTTATTAAGGAGAATAAGAATTTGGTAAAGAGAGAGAAAGGCCTAGATTCCTATCTATTAAAGGGAGAGCACATTTCTAGCTCTGCTCTCCACCAGAGTCCCAAGGAAAGAGAGTGAGAGCAAGCGCCAGTCTCTTCCTTCCTCCTCCCACTAGCCCGCGTCACTTCCCGACACCAAAGAAAAGACTCCTGGTCTTGCCCTCAAAGACCTTCACTTCATGGGCAGAACTCTTCTACAGTAAGTCTCCAGCAGGTGGCGTTATTCCAATCGTTATATAAGGGATATGGAAATCCTCAAGGAAACACAGATACAAGCTTCAACTGATAATTTATAATGGAGTCTGTGATTCTGAATATACCAGCACCTACTGATAAGTCACCTTTATGCCTCCTTCAATGACAGCAAGGTAAATCACATCTCTCCGTGCCTACTCAAGAAAGTTGTAGGTAGCCTGGAAAAGTCAATGATTACAAACTAAGGGACTAACTTAAACAGAACAGACAAAATTGTTTAATGAATGTAGGTGTATGGTGAAAACAAAAAACAAATTAGCATTTCAGGACCAAAAATTAGATATGAATGATAATATTATAGTTGAATATGAAATGACAGAAAATGAAGCATTTAAAAATGAAGCTAATATCAATATTGTAAATTAGAGTACTATCTACTAATTTCATCAATTTATGACTAGCTAAATTCCAAAATGGGTAGATTAAAACTTTTAACCATTGTAAAAGCGTACCAGACTTTCAGATCATCTTATCAAAATTTATCAAAAGAGGGCAGAAGAATATTAGATGTAATTTAAGCCAATTTAATATTAAATCATCCTAATTTAAAACATTCAGAGGAAGCCACCCAGTTACTAAAAATGTATGGAGTTAATTGCTCATGTATTTATAGGATGATGGTAACAGATGAGGTCTCTTCAATATGCAAGATCAATATAACATTGTATGGATTTTTTTAAGAAAAGTATTTGTACCTAGTACCTTACCTAGATTCATGAAGACTTTAATATAGAATCATGACACTCCTGCTAACTCCATTCATATGCTCCATTTATTCAGTTGAGGTATAGAATCAAATAAAACACTTTAAGAATACAGTCCCAGAAAAAGTGGAAGATAGTATGGCAGAAACTAGGCATAGACAAACATCTTACACATTATACTAAAATGAGGTCAAAATGAGTACAGGATTTAGACATAAAGGATGATACCATAGGTAAATTAGGAAAGGAAAGAATAGTTTACCTCTCAGATCTAAGAATTTATGACCAAACAAGAGATAGAGAATATTATGAAATGCAAAATGGATGATTTTGATTACATTAAATTAAAAGGTTTTTGTACAAATAGAAGCAATGCATCCAAAATTAGAAGGGAGGTAGAAAGCTGGGAAAGAATTTTTATAACAAGTATTTCTGATTCACTTCTAACATATATAGGGAATTAAATCAAATTTATAAGAATGCAAGTCATTCCCCAATTGAGAAATGGTCAAAGGATATGAATAGGCAGTTTTCCAATGAAGAAATCAAAGCTATCTATTGTCATATGAAAAAATGCTCTAAATCACTATTGATCAGAGAAATGCAAATTAAAACAACTCTGAGGTACCACCTTATACCTATCAGATTGGCTAATATGACAAAAAAGGAAAATAATAAATGTTGGAGAAGCTGTGGAAAAATTGGAACACTAATAATGCATTATTGGTGGAGCTGTGAACCGATCCAACCATCCCCTGGAGAATAATTTGGAACTATGCCCAAAGGGCTATAAAGTTGTGCATACCCTTTGACCCAGCAATATCACTATTAGGTCTTTTTTCCAAAGAGATCATAAAAAAGGGAAAAGGGCCCACATATGTAAAAATATTTGTAGCTGCTCCTTTTGTGGTGGCAAGAAATTGGAAAATGAAGGGATGCCCATCAATTGAGGAATGGCTGAACAAGTTGTGGTATATGAATGTAATGGAATATTATTGTGCTCTAAGAAACAATGAGCAGGTGGATTTCAGAGAAACCTGGAAGGACTTACATAAATTGATGCTGAGTGAGATAAGCAGAACCAGGAGAACATTGTACACAGTATCAACAATGTTGTGTTTTGATCAATTGTAATAGACTTGACTCTTCTCAGCAATACAATGGTCCAAGATAGTTCCAAAGGACTCTTGATGGAAAATGCTCTTCAAATCCAGAAAAAAAGGACTGTGGAATTTAGATGCACATTGAACCATACTATTTCTATTTTTTTTTCTTTTTTGAGGTTTTTCATTTTGTTCTGATTCTTCTTTAACAGCATGACTAATGCAGAAATATGTTTAATCTGATGGTACATATATAACCTATATAAGATTGCTTGCAGTCTTGGGGAGGGGGGAGGGAGAGGAGGGAGGGAGAAAAATTTGGAACTAGAAATCTAATAAAAACAAATGTTGAAAACTATCTCTATATGTAACTGGAAAATAGAATATTTTTTATGAAGAAAAAAGAATACACACCCAGGATCAGAATTATACAGGCCAGTTATTAAATATTGGCTCTGGAAGATTAATTCAGAGTGATATTTTAACCACTGTTTTTAGTATATAACATAAATACAGTTATGTCCCAAAGGAGTGTCAGTCACCTACTATTTTAATGTGTAAAAAGAAGATAATAGTAATTTACCTTCTAACTAGAGATCTATTTCCATAGGTAATGCAATGAGTAAGGTCTATGCCCTCATTCTGTCTAAAAGACTCATTGATTCAAATATAAGATGCATATCAAGAGAGCTTCGGGCCTACTGATAGCTTCAGTGAGCCTAATTTCTTATTCTATTCCATCTTGGATGAAGGGAAACTCAAAACAAACATGTGTGGGGTGGCCTGCATAAAACAATGTGCTTGGTTCAGTGCTACAGAAAAAAAATAATTTACACTAAAGTGGGCTAGTTTGCACAAGGAGGCTATTAGCACTATAGAAAGACTCTATGGGGCAGGGGGAGCTAGGTGGCACAGTGGATAAAGCACTGGCCCTGGATTCAGGAGGACCTGAGTTCAAATCCAGCCTCAGACACTTGACTAGCAGTGTGACCTTTGGCAAGTCACTTAACCCTCATTGCCCCACAAACCAAAACAAAACAAAAAAACCAACCAAACAAACAAACCAAAGACTCTATGGGATAGTTAGACCTTTATCTGCACCAGAGATGGCCTTCCTTGACATCCAGGCAGGAGCGAGGTAGGACTGCTTTTTTAGATCCTTCATTTTAAACTTAACACTGCAACTGATGATACATGTCCTGGTGAGAACAGGACTAGAGTATGATATCAAAAATATGAAATTGTGGCATACATTGAATTGGCCAAAGTCACTAACACCTGGCTCTTAAACTGAAATTCTGGACAATGTAAATAAGATTGCCACATGGGCAGGACATTTTAGTAGGATCAAATGTGCTTCCTTATTGATTGATGGCCTGAAGAAACTGTTCTCCATTCAATTCCAAATTCAAAACAAAACAAAACAAAATAAGGGATTGTCAGTAGTATCTGAGGAAGACACACACTTTGGAATCCCTAAGCGATTCCACAATGCAAATTCCACAATGCCAAAGAGAAAATAACCAATATGACTACACACCTAGATCTTGTGGATTTCTAAATTGGCTCCTTGGCAGAAAATAGATTCAGTAAATATTTTCATCCTACTTTCTGTCTCATCCCACCTTAAGTGTGTGAATACCCTAAGAATACCTTCAACTTCTTGCACAGAACAATTTAGAAAGATACCAAGTGATGGCTTTACTTCTCCCAGGGAGCCAATATGGAGGCCCTGTATCTCCTTTATAAAATGGTAGTCAGGGATGAACCTGTTACCACTAGTTGTAGCAGTACACATTGGTCAGGTGGCCCATGGAGTGATTCTTTTGTCATCAACTGATCTAGTCGAACTATGCCGCAATTCTCTTAGTGTGGTACAGAATTAAATGTAGCCATTAACCACAACACCTGGCCACAGTAGCTTCTAACATCTGGTTCTGGCTACCACTAGTCTCCCAAAAATTGTCAGCTAAAATCTCAATTGAGTAGAAAGTGAGAAGTGATGTGTTGACATTATAGCTGAATAACAGTCTATTAGCCCTAGAAGGAATGGAGAGGAATTTAAAATGTGCACTATTATTTATACAGCAGCTGATCAGCAGACCCAATCAGGGTAAAGTGTCTTCTGCTAACTCAATAGCTATAACTTCATTTTTTTTTTTTTGAGGGAAAGATCTCTTATGTGATTTGCATACTGGTGATTCATTCACAGAGTCAGATTGGACTGTGTCCCATTGAATGGGACCAAGAGTTTTGACCCTGGAGACTAGCACTGTCATAGGTTTGGGGAATTAAATGAAATGATCCCCCATGTCCCCTGTTACTGTGGTCCTCATGTGAGTGGGGCTATTAACTGATCACACAATGCTATTTTTTTTTGTTTGTTTTTTAGTGAGGCAATTGGGGTTAAGTGACTTGCCCAAGGTCACACAGCTAGTAAGTGTTAAGTGTCTGAGGCCGGATTTGAACTCAGGTACTCCTGATTCCAGGGCAGGTGCTCCATCCACTGCGCCACCTAGCTGCCCCACACAATGCTATTTTAAAAAGATTTGTTAAGTTTTCACAAAGACCCAGGACCCCCATTTCCCCATCCCACCCTCAATCCCTGCTGAGATTTAGGTAAATTCAATAGTTCTTGAATGGGGTATGTCTTAAGAACAGACTTGTTTATTTAGACAATGAGAAGTATACTTCCATTATCATAGATGTTAGCACACACTTTGAAAACAGATATTCTGACTTCTAAACAGCTAGGGCTGGTAAGATTGAGAAATATCAGATAGTCTGTCAGCCTTCAGCTTGGTATGCTGCAATGTGCTGATAGGGGAGGCCTTAAGAGGATGAGATTCAGCTAATGACATTGTTTTATCTAAATTAAACATCAGTCTGAGGTATACTAGTCTGATGAAGAAGCTAATAGTATATAACTTCATTAAATGGAGCGGGGACATATAGATCAAACCTATAACAGGAATTAGGCAGTATTAAGAATAACATTTTGAAAGGAATACAACGAGAAGTGACTGTGGTTCTTTATTAATTTATGCAGCATATGTTATATTTCTTTGTGACCTGTTTTATAACCGAATTATATATACATACTTCTTGAGTTTTTATATTGTATTTTTAATATTACCAAGTATTGATCCCTGTAAAATGGAATATGTGATCCAAACTACCTTTCAGTTTTTTCACTGAAATATTAGTCGATGTAATCCTATCTTTCCCTAACCCAATTATTTGAAAATTTCAAAAATGATTTCACTTTGTTGTTGTTCGGTCATTCAGTTATGTCCGACTCTTTATACCTTATTTGGGATTTTCTTGGCAAAGATACTGAAGTGGATTGCCATTTTCTTCTCCAAATCATTTTCCAGATGAGGAAACTAAGGCAAACATGGTGAAGTAACTTGCCCAGGGTCACACAACTAGTAAATATCTGAGGCTGATTATGAACTTAGGTCTCCCTGACTCCAGGTCCAGTGTTCGATCCACTGTGCCACCTGATTGTCCAATTATTTTAGTTATCAATGTAATAATACTTTGTATTCAGAGAGTAGTCACCTTTCTCAAGGAGTTCAAATTCTTTTGCATAACATTTCATTACTCATTCACTTGAAGTGGGGAGGCAATGGGAACATTTTACTTCTGTTATATTAGAGCCCAAGGTTGCCTCTGGTTCATTATTTATATCCATATCTCTGTGTACCAGGAGAGTTATAACTTTGTGTTTGATTGGTCACTGACTGTCTAAGGCCAAAAGATGTATTAAAAAACATCTAGGCTCTCTGCTACAACACCCTGGGAAGTAACACCATGATCTCGAGTGTGTTCTCAAAGTATACTAGTAAGTTGTCTTTCCACAGGGGAAAAAGCAAAACAAGGCTAGATTAATTGGGATAATAATGTAATGAACAATAAATGTCATTAGAATAATGTAACTAGTAGTACCACAGCATTAGACTGGTTACCTTTTCTGCATAAATTTGAGTTGATGCTTTGCTTAAAAGTTGTTTACTTACTGAGTTTATTGACTGAGTCCTGGCATATTGTCTTTGATATCATTTGTTCTGTGAAAATGCAACTTTAACTGAAATAATATTATAGTAGATAGCTAGTGTCACAGGGACAATGTTATGAACTGGGAAAGGGTCCTGGTGAGGGGGAGTCTGGGGCTGAAAACATCAGAGACGGGTTTGGGATCTCTTGTCCAGGGAAGATCAAAGTGGAGTAGACCTACAATAGAGGGGAAGCACTGAGGTTTTGTTGAATGGAGTTAAAATAGGGTGGAAGCACCAAGGGCAACAAACCTGGGGATGTGGGGTGAGGCCTGGATGAAGTGGTAGGGGCAAGTTATAGATAAAGGAAGGATCAGAGAAAGCTATGGAACTTCCAGGTGGGGAACCCTGGAACATAGTGAAGCCAGGAGCCCAAGAAGGCCCCAAACCCAGAGCTAGAGCCACAGGGTAGAACACTAGGTTGTCTTCAGGCATGAGGAACCTGGGAAAGTTTGGGAACTTAGCCAAAAGGAGCAGGGATTCAGGGAAAGCTGTATAGGTTTCTCGTGATTAGACATTAACAAAAATAACTCACCTGTAGCAATCCCATGAAGAAAAGTTTGAGTATATATTATAAGATGTGAGCAACATTTCTCTGTTGGTCCTGGGGACAAATACACCAAATTCCACTCCTGAGCCTGCTTCTGACTTGTTACATTATTAATCATTTCCCTTAATGAGTTCAAAAACATTCAAGGGATATGTTCTGAAATTACCCCATAAATTCCTACAGATATAG
Source organism: Dromiciops gliroides (assembly GCF_019393635.1). Classification (NCBI taxonomy): domain Eukaryota; kingdom Metazoa; phylum Chordata; class Mammalia; order Microbiotheria; family Microbiotheriidae; genus Dromiciops; species Dromiciops gliroides. The sequence continues at coordinate 154,584,356 of NC_057861.1, forward strand.
AAACTATCTAATTAACAATTAATTAATTATCTCTAAGCCCAAACCTGGGTTATAAAAAATAGAGAAACCTATTTTCCCATGAGCTTTTTCTCAACATTCATCCTAAGACTCTGAACTCCTAGTTAAGCATATATTACCTCAAAGTTTCTGAAGAATTTTAAAACATCTCTTACCAAATTTTTGTCTTCACATCAATCTGGTGAGGTATGAACTATAGATCTTATTATCCCATTTTACAGATGAGGAAATCAAGCTGAGGGAGGTTAGTTAAGTAACATGTCCAGGGTATGGAATTAGCAAGTTTCTGAGGCAGGATTTGAACTGAGTTCTTCTTCAAATGCAAATCCAGTTCTATCTCAACTTAATTACACTGTTGTATAAAAGTAGAGGACTAGTTCTGATGTTTTAATGACATATTTAAGAAACGTCATTGGATTAAGGTGTATAACTTTTAGTGCTCAATTACTTACCACTTCTAGATCACGGAGATGCATATAGGGATAACCTGAAGAAACTATAGCAAACAGTTGGAACAGTATATAGACATATTGTCTAAGAACCATGAGGAATTCAGAAAGCTATCCTGAAGGAAGGGTCAAAGGAGACAGGCGGGGGTAGGCATTCCCACTTAGTGGCCAAGGTACTATGAAGATGCAAGTCATCCCTAGGAGTCAAAAGGTTCTTCAGCTTTCTACTTTCATTCTGGTTAAATCCCTCTGAGAGGAAAGGATTTCAAATTCTCTCCTCTTCACCACTGTCACATTTCCATGGCCACTATTGACTGACTCAGAGACATAACTAAATTGTGGTGACTAGGGTGTTGTCCCAGAGTGCCAAAATTGAGAGGGCACTGATGACATATGCCTGGGGCTTTGAGGTATCACAGGCTCTCACCCAAAACCAACTGTATTGTTAGTTAAAGCTCTAGGGGATACTGAAAAGGTTGGATTTTCCAGTGTCTGGGTCTTGATCTAAATTGAAAAAGACTGAATGATAACATAATCCTACAAGTAGGAGTGTGATCTGAACAAGAAGTTTTGAAAAAGAAATTATATATTTGGATGAAAGAAATGATGTCATTTTCTCAGGGTTAAAATGAAAGTGGTGTTTTATACATTAACAAAGGAAAAGAATTGGAAATTGGTTAATTTCATCAACATACACTATAAAATTAAATAATTTAAACACTCATTTGTGTAGCCATAGTATTTGTTTAAATTTACTACATTTATTGAAAAGGCATAGTCAATTGTCATAAAATGTCATTTTATTTCATGCTACTTAGACAAAGCTGTTCAGTCAATGATGGAATTTTTCACCCACACCCAAGTCTTCTGAATCCTGACCATGGCTTCTGTCAATAGACAGTGTTAAATGCCGGAATTGCCCTTTATTCTCTCATGTCTGGTGGAGTAAAGTTCTTGGATCATTGATTGAGAACGATTTTGAAGCAGTCTGTGATTTCTGGGTAAGAGCAACTAAGTAGAGAGACACCACATTAAGCTTTGGACTTCTTTCCTTTTAGGGAAAAACATCCCCCAAAGTGCAGTTAAGTTACCCTTGCACGGACAAAGTCTTACATAAAAATTGAACAAATCAGTTGTACGAGTAAAAAAGGACACTTTGCAGAATTCCATTAATCTAAAGCCTCTGGACAATAATTAGGACAGACAGATAATTATATTTGTTGGGAGAGATGTAACATTTTATTGATGGGATTTGAGTTGATCTGGCAGCACATTGTGTGCCTGTTTCTCTTATTTCTCAGACTAGTCATCAAATCCATTAACCCCTAGGAAAAAAGAAGTGATGGCACTTCTTTTTTTGCTCTCTGTTTAGCCCCAGCTCTTATTCTTTTGAGCACTAGAGGGGATTCTGATGGTCTATATTAGAATATATGAAAAGCCATCACTTGGAACATAGATTAGAATCCTTCTGGTTGGCCCCATAAGGAAAACAAACAAACAGGGTGTTGAATGGGCAGAAGCTGCAGATAGGCCCATTTTATTTGAAGTAAGGAAAAACAGATAACAATGGGCCTTATTCAGCTCTGTTATGGACTGCCTAGGGCAGGAATTCTTAAATTTTTCCCACTTGCAACCCCTTTTCTCCAGATAAATATTTATGTAACCCCAGGTATAAAGGTATATAAAACAGGTATACATAACCTTTCAGTGTTGCCAATTGTTTTGCAACCCCCCACAGTTTAAGAAGCTAGGGTCTGGGGACACATTTGGGTTTTTTATTTTTTTACTGAAGCTTTTCAAGTAAAGGTTGGGCCATGTATTGGGGATAATGGATGGGTTGGAACCAACGGCCTTCCAACTCTTGTATTTGGTCAGTCTGGTCTAGTTTCAGAGTTATTTCTTCAAGCCCATCTCTAGCGAAGACTGCTGGTGATTTGACAACAGTTTAAATTGGAAAACTATTCCATTTGTTGTTCAGTTTTATGACACCACTCTCCAGACTGGGTGAATTCTTGTGACAAACATTTTTCTGAGGCACCAAATAAAAATCCTTTCCAGTTCTGTGACAAAGTACAATTACTACGCAAACATAACTCCAAGCTTTTGGCTCAGCAGCCCCTATGCCCTCTCTCCACTTCTCTAGAGAGTTAGGAAAGTACTCAAACTTTGTCTCTCAATAAAGGCCACCACTCTTTCATTTGCATCCACATAACTTAGTTGATCATTTATTTGGGAGAAGTTTGTCTGAGTATCACCAATTGCTTAGTCAATTTCATATAATGAAAAATTGTTAGGGAAGGGGAAAGAAACCATGAAATGAAACATTTTCTGGAAAGTTTTGCTATCCTTGACAAATTGAGGGAGACCATTTTGAATTGGTAAAATGTTGAAATCATCATTTAACAAATTGTTTTAAAGCAAATGAATTGACTCATTTGAAGCATAGGTAAAGTAACTGAAACTAGCCCAACAAAGTGGTGCCTGGTAGCAGGAAATCCCTTTAATGGATAGATGAGAACAGTTTGTAATTAGCCCATCAAAGCGCCAGCCTAAGTGGCACTTTATTCTACTTACATTAAAATTACATTGTTTTTAGGCATCCATTTACTAGAATCAGTTTATTCTCTTAAGTAGGTAACCTTTTCCCTCATCAGCTGGTCTCTAGTCTTTATTTTCTTTCAAGGCCTTCCTTCATACACCTTCCAAAGATAAAATCAAACCCCAGGGATCAGCCCTTGTCTGAATTCTTACAAATTCTGAATGATTGAGGCCTGTATCATGGAGGTTTGTAAGCAGCATGTTTCAATGATTGTGTCAAACACGTGATAGTCTATTGGAGCATTTTTAACTATTTAGCTGTGCTCATCATGGATAAATAACTTCAAAAGCATGTAAAAGCAGAAAGCCTATTAGCCAAGATGTTAACAACAAAAGAAAAGCTGGCTACTGTGAGGTTCTTTGCAGTGGATCAATAGAGTCTGGGGCAAAAAAAAAAAAAAAAAAAGACTTCACATTGTAACTGCTCCCTAAGCTAAAAGCAGAAACTATATAGGATTTAATTGTAGAGTCAGCTTTAGAACAGAAAAGATAATTATAAAATTATTTATGATGCAGCCAGGGTGGGAATGTTGCCTGGAAAAGTGAGTTGGGTCCTTGCTTATGCTGTTTTATTTTTTTTATAATTTGTGTAAGTGAGACAAATTTCAATTATAAACTTATTAATAGACTGATGGAAAATAATAAGCTGGTATCTTGAATATAAAGAAAATTGCCAGGAGCATTCAACTCTTCTAGATAACTTCTCATAAAGGAAAAAATCTGGCATGAAAGAACTGAGCTCTCTCACCAGCTAGCTGTATGAACTGTGTTGGGCCTCTCTTTTCCTTATCCATGAAATGAAGGGTTCGATTAGATGAGATGATTTTTAATTGTTACAAATTGAAGTATATTCTAATAATCAAAACAGATTTAAAATATTTTATGTTTTTTTTTTCCCTAGACCTGTGATTTTACCATATAGGAAGCTCCTGGTAAGGATCTGATTCTACCATTGCAGATTGGCATCTGTTCAACTGACAGCCAGAGAGAGTGCCTGAGGGTCCTGAGATATGTTATGTGATTTTGGTAGGCTCACTCATCTGGGATGTCTCAGAGTCGGGACTTGCAGCCAGACTTTCCTTTGTCTGAGGCCAGATCTCTGCCCACCGGGCCATACTAGCTCTCCTTTAATTAATGCTATTTAAACAATTCTAGAAACTATGATCTCAGCTGTGAGGCAATCCCTCTGCCATTTCAGATTGTAACTCTTTTTCAATTTAAGAGACAATCTTAGTTGCTGTGCCCCCAAAAAATAATCTCTTGGAGAGTAACCCAGTGATGAGTCTCTCTGAAATTATTCAGACTGGTCATCAGAGAAAAATAATTAAATAAATGAATAAATGAATGAATATATATGAATATATTCATATATACATACATATGCACATATACATGTATATATAAATCTCTACATACTGTAAAGAATTAATTGTTATTTGAGGTTTTTATGACCCCATCTTTTGGCTATAAATTTTATTCTTGTTATTGTCGTTATTGCAATGTATATATTAAGAATTTTCAGTGGACCAGTGGGACCCAGCCCGCTTGGGAGGGACCTTTTCAGGTACTATTGACAACTCCTGGTTGACTCACCAAAATACATATATAATATACATATACATACACACATATGTGTATATATGTGTGTGTGTATGTGTACATGTATATGTACACACACACACAAATTAAAAATATTATCTCATTTGATCCTCACAACAGTCTTGTAAAGTAGGTACAAGTCTTGTCCCCATTTCGCAGTTGAGGGAACTGAGGCAAAAAGAAGTTAAATGACTTGCTCATTGTCCTACAACTATTAAGTGTCTGAGGCTGAATTAAAACTTGGATCTTCCTGACTTTAGGCCCAATTCTCCATAACACTTAGCTCGCTTTAATAGTCCTAAGCACTATGTAAATTGCAGAAAAGGAACTAATGTTCATAAGTATATGTGACTTTTCCCTAATTATTTTCTCAAAGCTTACAACAAAATTAGAACAAGAAAGCATCTCAAATAGTTATATTAGAAACATGCAAATTCTAAGATGTGATGAGCACAGGGATAGTAGGCCTCCACCAGTCGCTGATGACCATGGATCAGCACCTTGAAGAGCCATAGACCACAGTGTGGCTGTGTTTGTATCTACCCCATGAGGAGTAGCTGGAGTGTCCTCTCCAGGGCGCTGGCCTGGGCGGATCAATATGGAAAACAAGCTGTTGCCCATGCAGCAGGTTTTCCCTCTCCGCGACACTGGTGGATCCAAAGGAGAGGCAGAGCCAGTACAGCTTGGCACCAGTGCCACCGCAGGAGTTGCCAGAGGGATGTGATGTCCAACATCCAACTGCCTAAGGGACTCCAACTCCTGATTTTTCCTCGGGGTTAACTCCCGAAGCCTTTCCTATATATGGGTATAGCCGCAAGGCAGTGGAGGTTTAAAATAAGGGTTTTCCTTCCCCTAGGCCAGTTGCCTACCAAGGCTGAAGAGCCCCATCTGCCTGAAAGGATTGGTTTTAAGGCACCAGTGAATCGCCTTTGCCCCTTTTCCTGTTAGTGGAAACAGTTCCTCCACAAGAAGGCCAGGAGTTCGGCTTTGGTTGTCAGAGGCTATTTGAGACGTACGCCATTGGAGCATTTTATAGAGAGTGGGAGCTTATCCCCACTCCCACCCCAGCATGACAACCTTTGGAGTACAGGGATACTTTTCAAGTATTCGTATCACAAGGGGATCCTACGATTATAGACATAAAGCCAAAAGAGAACAGTGAAGTTGTCTCCTATTATACCTTCATTTTACATAGGAGGAAACTGAGGCCCAAAGAGTTTATTTAAATTGTCCAATATTACATGGGTGGTAAGATTCAGACCTATTTTCTGACTCTCAATTCAGGGTATTTTCCACTGTGCAGTTTGCATAGCTTCTCTGTCCCTACCTCTTTTCCCCCCAGGAGGAAACTCCCAGTTGAATTCTTAGGAGTTTAAGAGACAATGTAAAACTGGATCACTTTGTCATCTTCTAATTGATTAAAAGTACTCCTTGAATGGGACATACTGATTGTGTATTTGATGGTGAGAAGACCTTGGAATTGACAGTTACCATTTCTGAAACTGTTGTTGGCACCTAGGACCCACTTGGAGCTGGAGAAAGGATAATAATCACTGAATCAACGGGCTGGAAGGGGACATAAAAGCTATTTAGTCCAACCTTCTACATATGAAGGATTCCCTTCTACAACATTCCCCAGAATGTCCATCAAAGTTCTATTCAAAGGTCTCCAATGGCAGAGTAACCAGTTCCATATAGGGATAGCTCTAGTTGTTGCATAATTTTTCCTTAGATCAAGTTCAAACTGACCTCTCTATAATTCTACACATTGTTACTAGCTCTACACTTTAAGGCCAAACAGTACAAAACTAATCCATTGTCCACATGATAATCCTTCAGATATTTGAGGACCACTATCAATCAATCAATAAACATTTATTAAATGCCTACTATATACCAGGCACTGTGCTAAGTGCTGCAGATACAAAAAAAAGAAGCAAAAATACAGTCCCTGCCCTCAAGGAGTTTACAATCTAATGGTGGAATCAACATGCAAACATATACAAAGAAAGCTGTATTTAGTATAAACAAGAAATAATTAAATGAATGAAAGCATTGGCAATAAGAAAGGTTAGGGAAGGCTTCCCAGGAGACAGTAATGTCCTAAAAACCTAAAGAGAAAAGAATATTAAGGAAGAGAGATGAGCAATGTTAGTCTGCAGAGAGGTCAAGGAGAATGTGGATTGAGAAAAGGTCATTGAATTGAGCAGCTAAGACATCATTAGTCATTTTGGAGAAAGTCTTTTTGGTGGAATGTTAAAGTCAGAAGCCATATTGTAGGGGGTTAAAAAAACAATATTGTGTTTCTTTTATTGCCAAGTTAAACACCCCCAGAGACTACTAAAGTTAGTCATTGAATGAAGTATTCTTCAGTCCTGTCTTCATTCTGGTCATCCTCTTCTAACATTTTGCAACTTGTTTATGATTTTCCAAAAATGTGGTACTCATAATTGAACATTATATTCCAAATGCCATTCAACTAGGACAGGGTATGGACAAACCACTATTTTTCTTACTCTGCCAAAATAAAACTTCCTTATGACTGTCTTAATATTGCCTAGAAAATCACTAACTCTTTTTGGCTGCCATGCCACACTATTGATTTACTGTGAGTTTGTTCATTACACTCCTCCTTTATCTATCTATCTATCTATCTATCTATCTATCTATCTATCTATCTATCTATCTATCTATCTATCTATCTATCTATCTATCTATCATGTAACTTTATTTTTTCTAAAGGAATTATTGTGACCTGTGAGCTTGTGAAGAGAGTTTATGTCAACTGCAGGTGGCAACAGTGAGTTACTTTGAGAGATCCTGTTTCAAAGAAGCTTTGGATAGAAGAGTTAAACATTTAATAGAATTTGAGAGGTATTAAATTGAGATTTTGTGTAGTGCTTGGAGGAATCCTACAGCCCTGTTGAACTATGCTAGTTGGCAGCTTATGTCCATCAAATTTAATAGATAATTGCCAATAAAGGACAGAGAAAACTGGAGAAGAAAATGTCAGATTAAGGGTGAAAGCATTAATGAAGTAGTTTAAATTAGAAAAGTAGTTCTCTCTCTGGAATCCTAATCAAAAATACCTTTAAAGTGAAAACAAAACAACCAACCACAACTTAATCCTATAAAAAATTCTGGAATCACCATCACTGAAATAAGAATAACACCCATGGTACTACAGTACCATCAAGTATCAAATGCAGTAAAGCAATGGCTAGGAGCATTTATGATTTGAAAACTATTATGTGACCCATGGAGATTGTGATAACCTTCTCTTTGGATTATTTCCATTAGGTGGAGATAATCTCTGGAGCCATTTTAAATGCTTTATAGCATTTTATGTAATGGGTCACTATGGCCAACAGACATCTTGGATATGACAAAATTTTAAAGGCACTCAGGGATCAATTTTCAAGGTATCTCAAAGAGGGGAAAATTCCAAAGGAATGAAAAAGAATATGGATATGATTTGTCCTAAAATTAAAGGTGACTGGGAAAAGATAAGCACCTGACTTGTATGCCAATTTTTTCATTTCTTTAAAATCTTTATGAAGATGGCATATTCTCATTTTCAAAGATCATCATGAAAATAAAATTTAAAAGTTAATAAGTAGGGGGTAGCTAGGTAGCACAGTGGATAAAGCACCAGCCCTGGATTCAGGAGTACCTGAGTTCAAATCCGGGCCTCAGACACTTGACACTTACTAGCTGTGTGACTCTGGGCAAGTCACTTAACCCCCATTGCCCCACAAAAAAAGTTAATAAGCAGGTAGGGATTGTCTTTCTTTTTATTTGTATCCTCAAAGTTTAGCATAATGCTTGGCACAAAGTAAGTAAATAAGTGTTTGTTTTTTTAATTTATCCATACTTTCAGAACAAATGTATCATTACAGAGTTTTTGGTTTGTTTGTGTTTTACCATAAGGTTATCTCTAATCATATAAAAATACTTCAAATTTCCTTGGAAAACATAACTATAGAAATAACACTTTTCATTGACAGAAATAGCTGGGTTGCACAGTGGATAGAGTACCAGGTGGTTCTGGAGTCAGAAAGAACTGAGTTAAAATTTGGCATCAGACACTAGCTCTGGGACCTTGGGTAAGTCACTTAAACTCTATGTACTGCAGTTTCTTCATATATAAGATGTGGGCAATAATAGCACTTGCTTTTCCAGGATTTTTGTGGAGATAAAATGAATTAATATTTATAAAGCACTTAGCACAGTGTCTGGAACATAACAGATACAATATAAATGTTGCCTATTATCATTATTATTATTACTACTACTACTGCTATTATCATTATTACATTAAGTGAGGCATGAAATGCTATATTGTATACAAGTATTCAGCACTGTGATTGGGGTGATCCAGCCATTATTTGAACAGAAAAAAAGGCTGCATTTCAGTTAATATGAATTTTTCTACACTTTTACATCTGTCAATGTCTGTGCAAACCAAAGCTTTATTGCATTTTAAAATTTTCTATTATTATAACATAAAAGACACAGCAGTATTACTAATAGTCTCCTATTCAATTTCAAGATAAAAACAGTGTCCTGAGTTGTAAAAATAAAAATTTCAAATTCAGGGGCCCCCTCCTTCCCTTTTGAAATATTAGGAAAGTCAGAAAATGTGTGAATTTGTTTCATTTTAAATGTCAAGACTTTAAAAAAGAAATTAGTACAAAACTAAGGGGCAATAATGGTTAAGTGAATAGTCTGCCAAACCTGAGGTCATGGAGAATCATCTTCCTTTTTTCAAATTTGTCCTCAGACATTAGTTGTGTGACCCTGGGTGAGTCATCTAATCCTGTTTGCCTCCGTTTTCTCATCTGTAAAATGAAACAGTGAAGGAAATGGCGAACTGCTCTAGTATCTTTACCAAGAAAACTGCAAATGGGCCATAAAGAGTCAGACATAACCGAAAATGACTGACAAGAACAACAAGAAGCTGGACTGAATGTTGAGGTGCATTATCTGGGCACACTCTATGACACTTCAGTGAAGATGATGGAATCTTTTTAAGTCTCAATGATGATGGAGGCACTGATTCATATAGGTTATTGTGCATCTGTAATAAGTCTAATATTTATCAGTATTCCCTGACACACTTTGAAGAAATTTAGGCTCTTCCTATTTCCCTAATCCTTAAGGATTAGCATGATTTAAAAGGACAGGGAACTGTCCCTGGGGCAGGATCTACCCTAAATCCACAAAAATAGCTTATGGGTGAACTAATGGCAAAAAAAGAAAAAAAAGAAAAACGAAAAAGAAAAAGAAAGGAAGGAAGAAAAGAAGAAAGAAAGAAAGAAAGGAAGGAAGAAAGAAAGAAAGAAAGAAAGGAAGGAAGGAAGGAAGGAAGGAAGGAAGGAAGGAAGGAAGGAAGAAAGAAAGAAAGAAAGAAAGAAAGAAAGAAAGAAAGAAAGAAAGAAAGAAAGAGAAAGGAAGGAAGGAAGGAAGGAAGGAAGAAAGAAAGGAAAAAAAAATTCCCAGCCAAAAGCAAATGTCAAGTTCTCTCAGACTCGGTAGATTTCTGAAGTCCACTTGAGTCACCCATTGTAACCTGTCAGATGCTTTTCCCTATAAAGATAACACCTCCCTCCGGTCATAGAAATCAAATGCTATTGTATCTTCACTGCATTTCCTTGTTGGATACTTAAGTAAAACTCCTTTTGCTAACTATTAAATGACTTCCATGTGTCTCATTTCATTCAAATATTGGAGATGTTTCCAGCAGCACTAGAGCCACTCATTTGGGCTGATCTTATAGAATGGGGAGGTACTGATGTAGCCTCTCAACATGAGATGATTCTGATCCCCTCATGACCCTCTTCTAATTTCATAGTCTGAGCATGGAAGATACAAATACAAGGAACAAAATAACTCCTATTTTTAGGGACCTTTCCTTCTGGTGAGGAGGAAAAAAAATTAAATTATATATATATATATATATATATAAAATTTAATTATATTTATATTATATAAAATACACATGTTTTATATAATATATAACATTATATATGCACAATATGCATATGTATATGTGTACATGTATGTATAGATTTAAACATATACTTATATACATATATACATATGCATGTGTTATACATATATAATGTGCAAGTATGTTTATGTATATATATACACACAAACATATTTTATATATGTATATATGTATCATCTATTATCTATCTATCTATCTATCTATCTATCTATCTATCTATCTATCTATCTATCTATCTATCTATCTATCACAAATGATCTCTTAAGTGCCAAATCTAGCTACATTTTTAAAATCCTCAACTTTCTTAACCTCTCTGAAGCATTAAAACTATTGATCAGTGTGTTCTCCTGGATACTGTCTTCTTTCTGGGTTGATGACATTGTTCTTTGTTGTTGTTGTTTTTTCTATATGTTCAACACATCCTTATCAGGCTCCTTTTTTGGGTCAACATATTCATTCCATGCTCACTAACTGTGGGCTTACTGGAGCCTTTTTAATCTTCTCTTTCTTCATCATAAGCTCCCATGGGTTCAATTACCATGTAGATAACTCCCAAATCTATTTGTTCAGATCTAGTCTCTCTCATGATCTCCAACCATTTATCATCAACTGCCTACTAGATATTTTGAAATTAGTATTTTTTATGCAAAGGAAAGGGTGATTGATTTGCTCAATCAAATCACTCCATCCCACTTAAATGATAAAATGGTCAATCAATCTCAGTCCTTTCCTTTAGACCAAATGTGAACAGTCCCTGGAATTTGAGTGAAGTTATGCAGTAATATTGCTTATATAGCTCAAAGAAACTTGGCCTTACCTCAGGAATCATCTATAAATAAACAAAGGAAAGATGGGGAAAGAAAGAGAAAAAGCATTTATATAGCACTTACTATGTTACAGTCACTGTGCATGTGGTTTTATTTTGTTGTTGTTGGTGGTGGTTTTTTGTTTTTACAAATATTGTCTTATTTGATCCTCACAGCAACCCTGGAGAGTAAGGTGTTATTATTTCCCCCATTTTACAGTTGAGCAAATTGAGGAAAATAGAGGTTAAGTGAATTGCCCAGGGTCACACAACTAGTAAGTATTTCAGGACAGATTTGAACTAAAGACTTTTTGATTCTAGGGTCACACTCTTATCTACTTTGCCACCAGGCATCTCTGGAGTAGAGAGAGGAATCATTTGCAAGAATAGAACCAATATAACATTTTAATAAAACCTACGAAGGGGAGCTACTTGGGTGATAAGAGACCTTGAATTTTTGCTATGGTCACAGGTTCCTTCCCCTTCCCCTTTTGGTCAGAGGAGGATCTTGTAAGATGCAAAGGGTTTGGATCAGGGATGTCTTGGTAAATGTTTAACCACTTTGTTCTCTGAAAAAAAAAAGATTATGCACACACACTTTGGAGTCTAGTATGCATTTTTAACACTTTCTTAAGTCTAGAAAATCAACAAAATAGTGAATAAAGCCCTATGTTTTTTCTGAAGTGTGAATGCTCATGCTGAAAATTTACCAATCTAACAATTGGCTATCACAAGTTGGTTAGAGCTGCCTCCAGAATACCTTTTTTTTCTGGAGGCCATTTTATTTCTGGTCTTTCCATCAGTGTTCTGGCATCATCTCTGTATGAGCTGAATGTGGTGTCTACAACAACATAGTGTCAAATGATAGACTATATTTAGATTTGTGACTTAAAAAGGAGCCCAATAAAGGAAATTACACCAACCATCCTAAGGAGAAATTCTTGAGCATTTAAAGAAAAGAACTTCCAGAAATCAGATTCTGTGAGTTGTCTTGTCCATACATTCTCCAAGCTTGAGCCTTTTTTCCTTGGACTCTATATCTTGTTTTTTCGTTTTTTGTTTGTTTGTTTTTGTTGTTGTTGTTTTGTTTTTTCTTTATGGGCAATGAGGGTTAAGTGACTTGCCCATGGTCTCACAGCTAGTAAGTGTCATGTATCTGAGGCCAGATTTGAACTCAGGTCCTCCTGAATCCAGGGCCGGTGCTTTATCCACTGCACCACCTAACTGCCTCCTGGACTCTTATATAGTTGTAAGGGACCATCAGAGACTTTTGGGGGGATGTTTTGTATCAGCTGTTCTTACTGCACTATCTTAGTAAATAAAGCTCCACAAAGCTGATGACTAAAATTATTATCAACTGGGAATTTTAGGGGAAGCACACCAAAGGGACTTTGAGCTGAGGCATTAGGAAACCACCTCCAGCTCCTCAGGGATATATCTACAACCCTGAGGAAAAGATGGAGCCTTGCTTTGGGACTTGACACTCATCCATGTAAGTGGGAGTTGTGATAGGTATTTTAAGAGCTTATATAGGCTACGCATAACATATTCAATATGTGTCAAGTATAACTCATTTTTCTGCTCCAAACATACCTCTTTTGAAACTTCACTTTTTTGTTTTTGTTGTTGTTCTGGCCAATGAGGGTTAAGTGACTTTTCCAGGGTCACACATCTAGTGTCAAGTGTCTGAGGCTGGATTTGAATGCAGGTCCTCTTGAATCCAGGGCCAGTGCTTTATCCACTGTACCACCTAGCTTCCCCCCCAAACTTCACTGTTAAAGGAAGTTAAGGGTGCCTGCATCCTTATAGACATTCAAATGTGAGACCATGGTATCATCCTCAGCTTCATAGACTGGCTTAGCCCAGATAATCTGTTAGTTGCTAACTTGTCATTTCTATCTCCACAATATCCCTTATAACTATCCTCTTCTATACACTCACATAGACACCACTTTAGTTCAGACACTCATCACTTTTCACCTGGATTGCCACAATGATCTCCTAATTGGTTTTCCTTTCTCAAGCCCCTCCCTAGCCAACTCTTCTCCAAGCAGCTACCAATATAATTTCTCTAAATCACAGGTCTGACCATGTTAGCTCCCTCCCCCCATAACATTCCCTTGATATACCAATTTGATAACCTATTAAGAAAAGGAAATAAGGTTAATTTGACATGACTTATTCTTGCCAAAGAAATTGGTTGTTTGAAAACCTTCCCTTTCTTTACTATTCGCTAATTTTCTCTTTAACAAATTATTCTATGGTTTTGTCAGAAATTGAAGTCAAATGTGTTGGTCTATGGTTTTCTATGGTATTCTCTTCCTTTAAAAATTAGAGAATTTATTTTTCTCCTGTCCTAAGGTACCTCTCTATATACAGATACACACACATATCTATATATACATCTGCATATGTACACATACATATACACTCTGTGTGTATACAGAGTTCCTGCCCTTATTTAATAAATTCTTAGATAGCCAGCACTGTTTCTCGCTTCTGGATTCTTGTGATTTTTATTTTCCCTTTGCCAGTTCCTTCTTATTGGTTAAAAATGGGAATATGCTTCTTGTTTTCTTCACATTCTTCTTGATAAAATTACTATTGAAACAAGTAAAAAAAAAAAACTTATCTACTTGTTTTTTTAGCAGAGACCTCCATCAGATGTTCAGGGCATTGAGTTTCCTAATATCTTGCCTCCATGACAGCCTTGTGTTTTGAATCAGGAAAATTTCTATTGACTTACTCTAGCTAACCTGGAAGCCTATGGGTATGTCCTTTCACCACATGTATTAGCTAATGTTTCATCCTGCTTTGATCTTATTCCAGGAGATCTCCATATGTATTCCCCATTCATTAGTGAATTTTTATATCGGTGTTCATTGTCATTCTGTAATAGTCCTCTGCTTTCCTTTTTCTCCAAACATTCTTCTTGAAAAAGACCTGCCTTTCTACTGTTAGATCCCAATCATTAGTTTCTTCCCACTAAGCCTCAGTGATACCTATGAGGTCATCTCTCCATACTGTCACTAAGATCTCTAGTTCCCTTTGTTTGATACTCATATGTATTGGTGTTTTTAGTCATGTTTTTAAGCATGTATCTAATATGTCTTGAGAGCGGCTGCTACTCTTTCTGGGTCATCTCTACTGCCCTTGATCATATCTGGGGATGTAGGTTCAGAACTAAAGCATAAGTGAATATGAAGAAAACACAGTGAGGAGTTGAGGTTAAGAGGACCCTGATCTGGCTTCTTAGCAAGGGGGAAAGATGGTGGGGTTATGAAGTTCAGATGGCCTTTTGCACCACGAGACAAAATAAGACTATTGCTTTTCGGGCATCCTTGAGAAGCACCCTGGGAAAGGAATAGAACTCTATAGGGGGAAGACTGGGAGCCACAGGAATGCTAACAAACACTCTGGGAGCCCCTGAGAGACTTGGTTTGAAAAGCGAGTGGTGTAGTAAATACTCACCTGCACTGCTATGATAGTAGAGAATAGACACAGGATGAGAGAGGCTATATGAAAAGAAGAGAAAACTTGGAGATGCAAAATAGTATACTATAGAAACCTTATTTGACCAAACATCTTCACAACCTCTCTATAATTACTAGTCTTTTTTTTTTTTTTGGTGGGCAATGAGGGTTAAGTGACTTGCCTAGGGTCACACAGCTTGTAAGTGTCAAGTGTCTGAGGCTGGATTTGAACTCAGGTCCTCCTGAATGCAAGGCCACTGTGCCACTTAACTGCCCCCAGTATAATTAGTAGTCTTAACACCAAGGTCCTGCATCCCTCCTGTGATCCTGCTGACCAGTTATGAATACCTGTCAGCCATATCTCAATTATTTTCCATCCAGGGAGAAAAGTCCTGGGATTCACCCTGGCCAAGTTTAGCCAAATCTGGCCTACTAGAGTATTTGTTTCTTGCAGCTGTTGTCAGGTGATTAGTAGTGCTTAATTGTGTTTGGGCAGAAATAGAGGTTAGGGTGACAACCATTAAGGAAAACTGAGAAAAGTATAGATTATTTAACATGTTTACATTTTTGTTGTTCCATTGTTTTAGTTGTATCCAACTCTTTGTGACCTGATTTGGGGGTTTGTTGGCAAAGACACTGGAGTAGTTTGCTATTTCCTTCTCCAGCTCATTTCAAAGATGAGGAAACTGAGGCAAATAGGGTTAAGCGACTTGCCTAAGGTCATACAACTAGTAAGTGCCTGGAGCCAGATTTGGACTCAGGAAACTGAGTCTCCCTGACTTCAGGGCCAGCACTCTACCCACTGTGCCACCTAGCTGCAAATGTTTACATATATATGTGTATGTGTATGTATGTATATGTATGGGTATACATACATGTACATGAATATATAGTTATATATGTTAATATGTTTCTTATATAGAAAAGACAGTGACAGATGGGCAGACAGACAATACTCCTAATATTCCAGACTAGAACAAGATAGAAGCAGTTTATCCAACATAATATAGGATCGTAAGAACAAAGATTGATTTGCATAACAGACCTTTGAAGACAATGGGTCCAATCCTTTATCTTCTCAGATGGAGAAACTGAGGTCCAGTGACTTGCCCTCCTACCATTACTGCTTCTATAAAGAATTAGGACTTTGGAGTGAAGTAAATAGACCTCAGGGTCACCAGTTAGCCTCTAGGAGCAATTTTCCAGAGTGACAGATCTCAGAAAGGCTCCCCCTCCTTCCTACTCCCTGCCTTAGACCCCTCATAGTTCTCTCCCCACCAACAAGAAAAAAAAATGAATAGATTTAAGTTGGTAAAAGGTGTGTAAATTTTTAGTTCTGTATCTTTCAGGAAATGGGAGTTTCATTCCAATTGGATGCCATATTTTCATTTTTTCTTTCTTTTCTCTTTCTTTTTTTTGCAGGGCAATGAGGGTTAAATGACTTGCCCAGGGTCACAGAGATAGTAAGTGTCAGGTATTTGAGGCTGGATTTGATCTCAGGTCCCCCTGAATCCAGGGCCAGTGCTTTATTCACTGCGCAACCTGGCTCCTCCAGATGCCATATTTTCTAATCAGAATATCAATAGAATGGTTTCTTTCAAAGTTACGAGATCATGCTTTTATTGAACATTTCTCTTTGCCATGATAAGGGGAATATTTTGTACCATAATACATGTGATAAGCTATGACTGACTTTTAATCTATTTAAGCTATTTTATATACAGTACTATCATGTATAAGTTACAGTGGGATATTACTAGTAATAACTAGTGTTACATTTGGGAACAATGTAGTCCTCAGCATAATCCCCATCTGGCAGCATCTGTGGCAGTATATTAATTCATAATAATGGTTGCTATTAATGTGTCATTACTATATCTGTGCAAATGTCTAAAAAGGCCACTTGTAGCACTTTAGTGAAAATAGTTTTCTTCCACTAGTACTTAGTCCACTGGAGTGATGTGCTGAAGTAGTAAATATAAAAAATGAGTATATTCCAGCTTTTTCCTATCTTTAGAATATGTGCCCTCCTATGTAGTTTGTAGATAAAGAACTAGGAAGAACTTAAGAATCCATCTAGTCCTATCTCCTTATTGTACAGAGACAAAATGAAGTTAAGAGACTTACCAAAGTCATATGGGATTGAACCCAGGGCCTCTGTCTTCAGAGGCAAGAGCCCATTCCACTGGACCACACTGTAGTCTCATCTCTAGCTTTCAAAGTATTTCTCTTGATGAGTTAGGTATTCTACATCATCTTTGCCTCTCTAAGTAAAGGTATTCTTTCTTCCTCCCCTATTTTTCCAGAGCACTTTGCCTGTATCTTTCCGTTGTCCTCATCACTTTCCATGTTGCGTTATGGGTATTAATGTTAATATTTTCATCCCTGTAGCCCCCAGTAGAAGTTCCTTGAAGGCAGGATTTGCCATTTAAAAGTAATGGGGGTTCTTAACCCTTTTTATATCATGGATCTTTTGGTCAGTCTGAATAATGTTTTAAAGTGACTAAAAGAAATGCTAAATTTGAGTTAGAAGTTGTTGAAAATATTTTTTTTTCTTGTCTGTAGTCACAGACTCCCTGAAATCTATTCATGGTCCTCTAAGGGGTCTGTGGATTCAATATTAAGAACCCCTGTGCAAAGCTTAGCATATTATCTTTGCAAACAGTAGGTACTTAATGAATACAGAATTTAATTGATTCTTGAAATTTTTAGAGGATCTTTCTAATTACATAATCTGCCTAAGACTAAATGTATGACTAAATGTAAAGTTGTCACTTCAAAAGGCCTAGAGATTTCAAGGGGGATATAGGTGGTACGGTGGATAGAGTTCTGAACCTGGAGTTAAGAAGTCTCATCTCCCTGAGTTCAAATCCACTCTCGGACACTTACGAATTGTCTGACCCTGAGCAAGTCACTTAGCCCTATTGGCCTCAATTTCCTAATCTGTAAAATGACCTGGAGAAGGAAATGGCAAATCTCTCCACTATCTTTGCCAAGAAAACCCTAAATAGGGACATGAAGAGTGAGACACCACTGAATAACAAAAGATATTTCAGGGTAAGTCTTAGAAAATGCTAGAAGTATGCTGGTAAATATTTAACAACCAGGCTTTTAGGGAGGAGGAGTCAGGTGGTGGAAGGGATGTATGCACACAAACTTTTAACTTCACTCCACATTATTATGTTTCTTAAGTCTATATAATCAAGAAAACAGTAAATTAATCTTTGGTTTTTAGTGACTGCCAGCTTCTGAGGAATAAATACCCAAGTTGAAAAGCTTACAATAGGCTCTCTGCAGCTTCAAGGCACATCTACCATAGGCCCTTGTCTCCATTACCAGCCTCCTAGCTTCAATTCAAGGAAATAATTCATTGAAAGGAGTTAGAAATTATCAGTGTTGGAAGGATCCTCAAGGGCCACCTAATTTCCTCTGTGCCTGGGAAGGAATCATCTCTACCATCTGACAATTGTTCATCCAACTGTTGCCTGGAGACCTCTAGTGAGGACAATGCTACCTCCTCCTCAGGCCTCCTTTTCCACTCTAGGATTGCCTTCATTATTCAGAAATGTTTCCTTACATCTAGCTTAAATTTGGCAATTGATGCTTTCACTCACCCATACTAATTCCACCTGATGGAGCCAAACCTACCTTGTTTAATCAGTCTTCTATATGGAAGCTCTTCAGATCATGAAGATAGCCATCATCTCTTCTCCTCCCTCAACCCTCATCCCCCAAGTAGTTTTTTTTTTTTCCAGAGTACAAATTCATAGACAATGGAATGAAATGAAATTTAGGCCTTTTACCATTTTCATTGCCCCTTTCTTCACAGTCTTCAGCCTATAGTGAGGGTCCTGAGGTCACAGAGCACATTGTACACATCCAGGCCTATCACCTCTAAAGACGTAACATTTCATCTGCCTGAAAAGTTTCCTGAATTCCATGCTATTGAAGATGTTGATGCCACCTTCATGGAGGCAGGACAATATTAGAGGACCACATAGCAAAATATGATTTCTAGAATATTTTGGAGATGTAAGGTATAGTTTTTATCCTCTAGGACATGGACAGTTAGTGGTGAGTAATGAAAAAGTTGTGTGGCTGATGTCTTTCAAATGACAATCCACTATAATTACACTAGCTAGTCCCCAGAAAGAGGCAGTGGGAGGGGCATGCAGAGGACAGTGTACTTGGCCCTAGGAATGCTTGGATGATGATTGCTGTGGGGAGGAAATGGGCTTCCCAGGTAAATCCCTTGAAGCAGCTAGTGGTACAGGGGATAGAGCCCTGAGCCTGGAGTAAGAAAAAAACTTGAGTTCAAATTTGAACACAGGTCCTCCTAACTCCAAGGCCAGTGCTCTATCCAGTGAGCCACTTAGCTGCTCTGGGTATACATATAATGAAGAGTTCAAGATCCTATCTTGCACTCAACATCTTATAAACACATACCTTGCTTTTGGTCCATGACTGTGAGGTCAGCTCTACATTTCAACTTTCCTAAAAAGAACTTATCCCAGACATTGTTCTGATGCAACTAGTACCATTACCTTAAGAAAAAAAAGCCACTTCTAGGCACTGGCAGAAGCTTTTGAGCTAAAAGTAGGGACACATAGTCTTACAGAGGTGTTTTTGTTTGGTTGTTTTCTTTTGCTAAGTATATTTAAACATAGACTTTTTGTCTTGAATTTAGGAATGTCCTGGGAAAATCAAGATATATTAATAAAGTATGTACCTAAAGAAACTACATGTGGCTCCAAACAGTTTCTGTTAAGATTCTATTATCTCAAGGAGAACTGCACTGATATAGAATCAGAGGATAAAATCATCATTGAAAGAATCCACTGATCACCTCCTGAAAGAGACCCCAAAAGGAAAACTCCAAGGAATATTGTAGCCAAATTACAGAATTATCAGGTGAAGGAGAAAATACTCCAAGCAGCCAGAAAAAGCAGTTTAAATATCACGGAGCCACAGTCAGGATTGCTCAGGAAATGGCAGCTTCAACATTAAAGGATCGTGGGGGCAGCTAGGTGGTGCAGTGGATAAAGCACTGGCCCTGGATTCAGGAGTAGCTGAGTTCAAATCCGGACTCAGACACTTGACACTTACTAGCTGTGTGACCCTGGGCAATTCATTTAACCCCCATTGCCCTGCAAAAACAAAAAACAAAACAAAAAAAACATTAAAGGATCGCAAGGCTAGGAATATGATATTCTGGAAGACAAAGGAGCTTGGGTGACAGCCAAGAATCTATTACCCAGCAAAACTGAGCATTCTCTTTCAATGAAATAGGGGGCTTTCAAGGTTTCCTGATGAAAAGACCAGAACTGAATAGATAATTTGATATTAACATACAAGACTCAAGAGAAGTTTAAAAAGGTAAACATGGGGAAAAAGTTATTCAATAAGGTTAAACTGTTTACATTCCTACATGGGAAAATAATACTTATAACTCTTGAGAACTGTATACATATTTGGTCAGACAGAAGGATTATACACAGAGGGTATAAATATAAATTGTCTTTGATGTGATGATATAAAGAAAATCAAGGGGTTAAAATGTAGTTTATGGGGAGAAGAAGAAAGGGGAGGTGGTATGGGGTGAATTATATCATATGAAGAGGTACAAAAAACCCCTATTACAATAGAGGGAAATAAGGGAGGAGTGAATATTGTTTCAACCTTACTCTCACTAGATTTGATTCAAAGAGGGAACAATATACATTCATTTGGATAAAGAAGCTTAGCATATTCTTTAGGGGGAAGTAAAAGGGAAAGGGGAAAAGGCAGGGGACTGATAGAAAGGAGGGCAGAAGGGAGAAAGAAGGGAGAAAGGGTAAAGGAAAGGGAGGGGGGCAGATAAAAGGGAGGGCACATTGGTGGAGGCACGGGGTAAGAAGCAAAAGGTTGGTGAGGAGGAATAGGGTGAAAGAAGGGGGTAAAGTACAAAGGGGGTAAATAAAATGGAGGGAAATAGACAGCTAGTAATAATAACTGTGAATGTCAATAGAATGAACTTTTCCATAAAACAGAAGTGAATAGCTGAGTGGATTAAAAACCAGAATCCTACAATATGCTGTTTACAAGAAACACATTTGAAGCAGAGAGATACATACAGAGTAAAGGTAAAAGGTTGGAGCAGAATATATTATGCTTCAGCTGAAGTAAAAAAAGCAGGGGTAGTAATCCTCATTTCAGACAAAGCAAAGGCAAAAATAGATCTAATTAAATGAGACAAGGAAGGAAACTACATCTTGCTAAAAGGCACTATAGATAATGAAGTAATATCAATGCTAAATATGTATGCACCACGTGGTATAGCATCCAAATTCTTTGAGGAGAAGTTAAATGAGCTATAAGAGGGAATAGACAACAAAACTATACTAGTGGGGGATCAGAATCTACCCCTCTCAGAATTAGATAAATCTAGCCACAAAATAAATAAGAAAGAAGTTAAAGAGGTGAATAGAATGTTACAAAAATTAGACATGATAGATGTCTGGAAAAAACTGAATGGGAATAGAAAGGAATATACCTTTTTCTCAGCACATATTCAAAAATTGACTATGTATTAGGGCACAAAAACATCATAGTCAAATGTAGAAAGGCATTCGGAGTGGACTAGAGACTGGCTGCTGACTCCCATAGAAAATACAGTCCCCTAGTGGTGAGTTAAATCCAGCCCTTTGAATCAGCTGAGTTGAAAGCTAGTTTGGGTTTGAGACAGCTCTTGCTAGAGCCAGGGAGATTATACATTTTCCTTTTTCCCTATTCCCTTGTCCTTGACTTTATTAATTTCACCTTTGCTGTGTATTTTATTCCCATTAAATAAAACCTGATTTGTTTGTGGAAAAGAGGCTGTTAAGCTCCTTTCTTATTGACCTAGAAGAAATAACTAAAAAAGGCAGTTCTGAGGGGAGGAGGAAGCTTTGGACCTAGAGGTCCCTCATTATTTTTTGAACTCCAATATAATGGCGAGCCACCCAATTAACTCTCCCCATATTAAATTTGCCCCCTACGATATGAATCAAGTTTTAAAAAAGTACGTAAAATCCCAAGAAAAATAAAGAAAGTTCCAATCTACCCTTACATTTAATCCATTCTCTCTCTTTGGAGGTGAATAGGGTTTTTCATCAAGAGTTCTTTGGAACTGTCTTGGATCATCGTCTTGACCAGAGTTGTGAAATATATCACCGTAATCATACTTAAAATATTGCTGTTACTGGGTACAATGTTCTCCCTGGTTCTGCTCACTTCACTTTGCACTAGTTCATAGAAATCCTCTTGGATTTTTCTGAAACCATCTGGCACCACTTGTCATTTCTTATAGCACAATAGTATTTCATCCTAATTGTGCAACAGTTTGTTCAGTCAATCCCCAATTAATGGGCATCCCCTCAGTTTCCAATTCTTTGTCACCACAAAAAGAGCTTCTATAAATATTTTTGTATGAATAGGTCTTTTTCTTTTTCCTTTGATCTCTTGGGATGCAAACCTATTATTAGTATTGGTAGGTCAAGGAGTATTTACTGATTTACTGGTCTTTGGGCATAGTTCCAAATTGTTTTTCACCAACAGTGCAATTTTCAGCCATTTTCTTTTCAGTTGTGTCTGAATCTTTGTGATTCTATTTGGGATTTTCTTAGCAAAGATTCTGGAGTGGTTTGCTATTTCCTTCTTTAGCTCATATTATAGATCAGAAAACTGAAGCAAACAAGGTTAAGTGACTTGCCCAGGGTCACATAGCTAGTAAATATCTGAGGCCAGATATGACCTCAGGTCTTTGTGACTCTGGGCCTGGTACTCTAAAATATCCTTTAATATTCTTTTGTTATTCCACATAAATTTTATTATTTTACCTGGCTCTATAAAGTAATTAATTCTTTGTTAGTTTGATTGATACGACATTGTATAGATAAATTAAGAGAATTATCGTTGTTATTATATTGGCTTGACATACCCATGAGCATATTTCACCAGTTGTACATAGTGAAGTATTTTGTAATTGTATTCATAGATCCCTGGGTTTGTATTGACAAGTAGACCTCCAATTATTTTATACTGTCTGTATTTATTTAAAATCCCTTTCTACCCCTTCCTGCTGGGTATTTTTGGTATTATAATGAAATGCTAATGATATAATTGGGTTCATTTTGTATCCTGCAACTTTTCTACAGTTGTTAATTGTTTAAACAAGTTTTTTAGTTGCTTCTCTAGAATTCTCTAAGCATACTATCATATCATCTAAAAGAGTGATAGTTTTGTTTCCTCACTGCCTATTTTATTCCTTGATTTTTTTGTGTGTCTTATTGCTATTGCTAGCATTTCTAGTGCAATTTTGAATAATACTGGTGATAATGGGCATCCTTATTTAACCCCTCATCTTATTTGGAGAGCTAATCCTTGTTACAGATAATGCTTGGGGTTTTTTTTAGATTTCTTCTACACTAGTGCCATAAAATCTAAGAATGGGTCCTGGAAGGTCTAAGGACATTTATCATTGTCCCAAGAATGGTCAGTTAGTTTTCCCCTAACATACATCTTGCTTTTCCTCATATTCATTCATCTTTTACATAAGTTTTCTAGTCTTGAATCAGAGCCCCATAGAATATTAGAAATAATAGAGGGGGGTGGAGCCAAGATGGTGGAGGAAAGACATTAAACCCACAGGGCTCCTGATACAATAACCCCCAAAACAGCAATAAAAGAACCCTTGGGGCAGAAAAACACACAAAAATACGGGCTGAGAGTTTTCTCCAGCTATAGATAGATTTCAGGGGACTGTGCTGGGCCACGAAAAAAGTCTATCCCTGCAGTCAGACTGACACACCAGACAGCCGCCGGAGAAATTTGTCCCAGTGCCTCTGAATTGGCTGCAGCACCTGCATCTTCTGGAACCGAGTGCACGGTCAGACTGAACAGCTGGCCCAGGGGGGGTAAGTGCAGGGGTACCAGTGGACTGGGGGGAAGGATTCTACTGTCCCACCCCAGTGGGCAACCAGGAAGAAATCCTGAGTGGTGGGAGACCCAGGTGGGGGAGGGGAACAGGGGAGCAGTCTCATTGAAAGCTGAGAACCACACCACAGAAAGCTTTGCTGGTTGGTTGCTTAGTCAATTAGGCCTGAGGTTTTCTCCGGACCTGAGAACAGGCCAGGTGAGATTAAAGCCTACCCCACCTCAACCCAAAATACCTGGGACCATCTGAAGCTGAGAACAGGAGTGGAACTGAGAAGCAGCTCCCCCCCCCCTCCAGTGAAGAGTTTAAAATCAAATGAAAGTGAGGCCAGGCAGGCTGAGAAGAAGCCCAACCATCCCCCAGGCCATGCTGTAGCACGAACAGTGTGTCCTGGAAGCAGCGCCACACTTTAAGAAGGAGATAAAAGCCAAGAAATAGTAAGCCAGGATGAGTAGGCAGAGAAAGCAGAAGACCATCGAAAACTTCTTTGGGGGTAAGGTAGGTCACAATACAACCTCAGAAGAAGAAGGGTCAAAGCTCCAACATCCAAAGCTTCCAAGAAAAATATCAACTGGTCTCAGGCCATGGAAGCTCTTAAAAGGGACTTTGAAGAGAAAGTAGGAGAAATAGAAAGAAGATGTAGAGAAAAGGAGGAAAGAATGGAAAGGGAAATGAGAGCAATGCAGGAGAGTCATGAGAAAAAAGTCAACAGTTTGAAAAGTCAAATGGAAAAGGAGATTAAAAAACTGTCTGATGAAAATAACTGCCTAAGAATTAAGATTGAACAAATGGAAGCTAGTGACCTTATGAGAAACCAAGTCACAGTAAAGCAAATCCAAATGAATAAAAAAATAGAGGGCAATGTGAAATATCTCCTTGGAAAAACAGCTGACCTGGAAAATAAATCTAGGAGAGATAATTTGAAAATCACTGGACTACCTGAAAACCATGACCAAAACAAAAGCTTAGACACCATCCTCCAAGAGGTTGTGAGGGAAAATTGGCCTGATATTCTAGAAACAGAAGCTAAAATAGAAATTGAAAGAATCTACCGATCACCTCCTGAAAGAGATCCCAAAAGGAAAACCTCCAGGAATATTATAGCCAAATTCCAGAACTCCCAGGTCAAGGAGAAAATACTGCAAGCAGCTAGAAAAAAGGAATTCAAATACTGTGGAGCTCCAATAAGGATAAAGCAAGACCTAGCAGTTTCTACATTAAAGGACCGGAGGGCATGGAATATGATATTCCAGAGGGCAAAGGAACTGGGACTTCAGCCAAAAATCATATACCCAGCAAAACTGAGTATAATTTTTCAGAAGCAAAAATGTTTTTTCAATGAGAAAGAGGTCTTTCAAGCATTTGTGATGAAAAGACCTGAACTGAATAGAAAATTTGACTTTCAAATATAAGATCCTGGAGAAGCATAAAAAAGTAAACAGGAAAAGACTTCATGAGAGATATTAAAAGATCAAACTGTTTACATTCCTACATGGGAAGATAATACTCTGAAATCATAAGAACTATCTCAGTTAGAAATTCAGGGGCAACTGGGTGGTGCAGTGGATAGAGTGCTGACCCTGGACTCAGGAGAACCTGAGTTCAAATGTGACCTCAGACACTTGACAATTACTAGCTGTGTGACCCTAGGCAAGTCATTTAACCTCAATTACCTCACCAAAAACCAAAACAAATCAGACCAAAACAAAAGTCTTCACACAAAATTCACAGAATACAGGGCTGAACTGAATATGAAGGGATGATATCTGTAAAGCATTTATGTTTTGTTCTTTGTAGGGCAGACAGAGTGGGGCGTCTTATGTCTGGGGCTGGATTTGGGCTTGGGCCTCCTGAGTCCAAGGCTGGTGCTTTGTCCACTGTGCCACCTAACAAATCCATGATGACATCATTAAAATAGGGTTAAAGTGTAGGAGGAATAAACTGGGGGAGGGAGAAGGGGAGAGATGGTCTGGGGAGAGGTAGTTCACATGAAGGAAACAAGAAGAAAGCTTATGGAGGAGAGTAGAAGAGGGGGAAGGAGTTGGAGAATGAGTGAACCTTAATATCATCAGAATTGGCTCAAAGAAGGACTAACATACATACTCAATTAGGTATAGTAATATATTTTTGCCCTGGGGGGGGAGGGAGAAAAGGGAGGGATGAAGGGAAGGAGGAAAGGGCAGATTGAGGGAGAGAGCAGTAAAAAGCAAAACACTTTCAAGGAAGATGAAGATGTTCTGCATTACTGCACCAGTATGACATATTGAATTGCTTGATCTCATAGGGAGGGTTGAGGAGGGAGGGAGGAAGAAAAATTTAGAACACAGAACTAGCTCAGGGACCCTGATGTCATTGGAGTGGGCTCATGGAGGGAATAGCTTTCATACCCCATTGGGAGAAGCAATCTATTTAACCCTGCAGGAAAATAGGAGGGGAAGAGGACAAGGAAGGAAGGGTGAAAAAAGGGAGTGCAGAGTGAGGGAGAGGATAGTCAGAAGTAAAACACTTCTGAGGAGGAATAGGTAAAAAGAAGATAGAGTAAATGTCATGGGAAGGGAGTGGGATGGAGGGAAATAATTATGATGATTGATTATAATGGCAAAATGTATGGTACCTACTTTGCTGGGCTTTTATGAAGAAAATTCTCTGTCAAGCTTAAGGTACTATATAAAGGTTATGATGAACAGGATACTATCAGGAAAACCTGGAAATACCTACATGAACTGAAGCAGAATGAAATGTACTGTATACAAAATAACAGCAATAGTGGGGGATGATCTGCTGGGAAGCTTGTGGTTATTTTCAGCAAGGCAATGATCCAATATAACCCTGAAAGACTTATGAAGATTGCAGCCCATCTGCAGAGAAAGATCTGATAGTATCTGAAAACAGATGGAAACACATTTAAAATTTTTTTTTCATTTCCTCTTTGACAATTCCTTAATCTGAAGTTTTGGATTTTTTGACCATTTTCTCTCACAACTAGCTAATATGGGAATTTTTCCATGACTACTCATGTATAACTTATTTTGAATTGCTTGAGTTCTTGTGGGTGGGGGGTGGGAATGGAGGGGGAAGAGAATTTGGAACACAAAGTTTTTAAAAAATTGATGTTAAAATTTTGTTTTTACATATATTTTGGAAAATAAAATTCCATTCAGAATAAACACACACACACACACACAAAAGCAATAATAGAGATCATAAAGGAGTCTAACCTCATTTTATGAAAGAGGAAACTGAGGCCAATTGAAATTAACTGACATCCTTGGTCAAGGTTTTAGATACTGGCAACAAAATCCAGATTAATAGTCTACTTTCTTCTCTTCTTGTTTCTGTTGTTCAGTCATTTTCAACTCTTCATGACCCAGTTTGGGGTTTCCTTGGCAAACATAATAAAGTCATTTGCATTTCCTTCTCCAGCTCATTTAACAGATGAGGAGATTGAGGCAGGGTCACACAACTAGGAAGCATCTGGGGCCAGATTTGAACTCAGGAAGACAAGTCTTCCTGACTCCAGTTTCCACTCACTGTCTAAGGGGAAGGAACTGGAAATTGAGTGATAGAGAATACAAGAAAAAGACTGAAACACAATAGATAAGAAAAAAAAGGACTTAATAAAGCTCCAATCAATAAACAGAGAAATCAACAGAGAGAATTCTAAAATCAAAAGTAAAAATGAGCATAACATCAGACACCACAAATCTCTTAACAAATATTATATTATGAAGACAAATGAACCAATATTACCTAGTAAGGGACAGAATCCCATGGACTTTCCAGAGAGCATTAAACTATAATAAGAACTCCAAAACAGTTCAAGATAATAATATTTTTTTTTTTGCAGGTCAATGAGGGTTAAGTGACTTGCCCAGGGTCACACTGCTAGTTAAGTGTCAAGTCTCTGAGGCTGGATTTGAACTCAGGACCTCCTGAATCCAAGGCCACTGCTTTATCCACTGTGCCACCTAGCTGCCCCAATAATTTCTTTAAAGAAGAAATTAGGAATAAACATAGTTCCACATCATGTCTCAATATGATCTTTTAAAATTCAGTTAGACAGTTAAACAAAATTGTATCCATGATGGATAATCTTTCTAAAAATTAAATAGGACTTATTACATAAAAATACTCAAATGAAAGAAAACTTGGAGCCCATGGTATAATAGGTAATATTGTTAAAAGAACATATGAATTCTATGTATGTCAAATCTATTTATCATGAAGATTGGATTGCAGAAATAACAGGGATCATAACTATCCCAGAAGATTTTGACAAATACAAAATATATATCAATGAATATATTATCAGAAGACAAAATACAAGAAAACTTTCCAGAAATTCTGAATACAGACAACAAAACATTAATTGAGAAAAACCCACTAATCACTGTCAGAAAAATCTCTGTGCTTCAAATCCTAAGGTATGTAGCAGTTACATATAAAAATTGTTATGATAAAACAAAAAAATTTAAATGTTAGGAAAAGAAACCTTCAAATATGAAGGAGTGAATATTTAAATAATACAAGATTATTCCCTCATAAAGAGAAATTTCATAAGGGAATACAAATCAGGAAATTGAACCTGCTCTTCACTTCAGCCAACCTTTGAATATCAGTTCTATTTCTGAGGCCCTGTGGTAATTACCCATGTCTACAAAGCATTTATTTATTTGTTTGTTTGTTTGTTTATTTAGTGGGGTTAAGTGACTTGCCCAGGGTCACACACCTAGTTAAGTATTAAGTGTCTGAGGCCGGATTTGAACTCAGGTACTCCTGATTACAGGGCTGGTGCTCTATCCACTGCGCCATCTAGCTGCCCCAAAGTAAGCATTTATTAAATGTCTATTATGTGTGACTCTATGCTAAGAACTGGGGACATAAGACAGATTTAAAATCTGCACCCTCGAGGATCCTATATTTTATATGAGGACACAATATTCACATAAACAAGTATATAAAGCTACATGCAAAATAAATTCACGGTAATTTCTTGGGATTTCTAGAAATGGTAGAAGGTCAGGAAGACTTCAAATTGGAGATGGTTTGAGTTGATTTTTGAAAGAAAAGAGGAATGCAAGCATGTAAGTATGTCTATACACACACACACATACATATATATATATTCATGCTTGGTAGCTTCAATGCAAATTTGGGGATAGGTAAAAGATAGCAATTTTTTGTTTTTAAAAGTATGAATCAGGATCCAGGATTGAGAGAGGCCAGACTGAGCTAATATAAGCCTCATTCCTATTCATCAGGAACAATTTCTTTAAGAGAAGAATCAAAAGCATCTTGAACAATGTGAGTAATGAATAACATGGTGTGTGCATGCATGACCACATACATAAACACACATATATACACAAACAAATGAAACTAATTCTATTCTAACAGACAGAAGATGATTTAGCTAGGTGCCACAGTGGATAAAGAGCTGGACCTGTAGACACATCTTGAGTTCAAATCTGGCCTCAGCCACTTCTTACTTGTGTGACCCTGGACAAGTCACTTAACCATGTTTGCCTCACTTTCCTCATCTGTAAAATGAGCTGTAAAATGAAATGGAAACCCACTCCAGTATCTTTGCCAAGAAAATCCCAAATGGGTTCACAAAGAATTGGACATGACTGAAACAATTAAACAACAAAAATTCTTATGGGAGTCATTACTGAATCAGTTGTCTGTATATAGTGAGATTACCCACTTGTAAGAATAAAGAGATGAATTAATACAATGCTAGAAAACATGAAGAGGTATACATCATAATCTTAAACCAATTTAATCCTGGTTTTAAAAAAAAGTTAATGATGCCCAAAATGGGAAACTGATGAGGAATGACCATTGACATTGATTATAATAATTTCATACAGAAGTTTAACTGATTTGGATTAATTATCATAATAATAAGAAAATAAAACAGCTTACATACCACTTTAGTCAGCAAACACTTGACCTTCCTCATAAGAGAAAGGATATGGAAGCCAAGGGCAACACCTGTCTAAAATATAAACTTGTTCATATAATCTTATGGAGAAGGATGGTGGCCTATTATAAGTGAGATTTCCTCACAAAACAGCCAGAAGTAGACCAGGGGAAAAGCAGTCTAGAGAAATCTATGTGAAAGACCCATCTGCAAAATAAGTCTGAAGGAATTTAAAGATGAAACTAGGAGGAGAATAACAAACAAATACAAGATGGAAAAGATTTGCAGGGATAAAGATAAGTAAAGCAGAGAGAATGGAATATGATTGCATGAAGTTGGTCCATGGTTGAGGTAACACATTTTTGAGAATATTGAGGAATCAATTATTAAAGTATGTGAAAGAGGGTGAGGTATACCGAAGGAGTGAGAAGCACCTCAGACCTTAATATTATTTTTAAAGGTAACTAAGATAAATCAATAATTATTTATCTATATTTTTACTTTGCCATATGAAAATATTTCAAGATAAATATTTACACACATAAAAGGCTTCCATGACAAGGGTATTAGAAGAGATAATCATTTACACACAAGAAGAGCATCTTTGATGGTGATATTATATGGAACATTCAGGCTTTTGTAAGCAATATTAGAGAAAAGACCACATGTTTAGCATCACACTTTGGACTGAAGGGTGTAGCAAATACAAGATCCATTTTGCTTATTTTCTGCTGAATACTAAAAAAAACCACACACACAAAGAAAAAAAATCCAACCAAAAAGAAACAAACCCAATGTGACTTGGTAGAAAAAAAATTCCTTAAAGGTCTTCTAATAATGTGACTACCGGGAACATATTAAATTTATATATGAACCTTTGAAAGATATAACAATAAAGATAATATTATTTGATGATCTTCTGATCCTTAATATCAATCAAGGCATAAAACATTGAGATATGTTCACCAAACGCATTTTTGAATGTTATGGAGGAGGCCCTGATTAGAATCTAAGTTAAAGAGGTAGTGAAATTTTTCTAGTGTTTGTCTTTGTATGTGAAAATACATCAAGCCTCCAAATATTACAAAGCTTCCTAAAGGAGGTCTATAATCACTCAGATGAGTCTGGATTAACTATATATACACAAGTAAAAATAAACAAATGTAGAATATCTATTTTTCTTTTAAAAAGTTAATTTCATTTTCTCAATGAACAAAAATCAATTCTCTCCTTCTGCCTTTTATCACCACTATTTAGAAAGGAGAAAAAAATCCCAAACCCTTGACAAACATGCAGTGAATAAAACAAAGCATTGCCCATATAAAAGAATATCTATTAATAAACATTCAATTGATAAACATTTATTAAGTACCTTCTATGTGCCAGGCTCTATGCTAAGTGTTTACATACAAAAAAGGCCAAAGAAAACTCTTGTCCTCAAGCAGTTTACAATGTAATGCATTAATAGATGATAATATACTACATTTTGCACCCTGAGTCCATATCTTTTTGTCAGGAAGTAGGTAGCATGATTGATAATCTGTTCTCTCCCTTTAAGAAACTGAATTCTCCCTAGGTTTAATTTTGTTTTGTTTTGTTTTTGGTGAGGCAATTGGGGTTAAGTGACTTGCCCAGGTTCACACAGCTAGTGATTGTTAAGTGTCTGAAGTCGGATTTGAATTCAGGTCCTCCTGACTCCAGGGCTGGTGCTCTATATACTGTGCCACCTAGCTGCCCCTCCCTAGTTTATTTTAACATTATTCATCTAGTGATATTGAATGACCCTGAGCTATGGCTCATTATGAACACTATGAACTCCAATGAATCTATGTAAGCAACCAAAAAGGAAACCAGCAAAAAGGAAACCAGCAGTGGATGTGAGGAGGATGCAATATGTTGCCAACAGGGAATGACAAAAGAGAAGCAGTGCAAAGGATGTCCTCAAAGATATATGCAAATTTAAAAGTTTATCTGATTACATGATAAGAGGGAGGTTTAACTGATAGACAGTCTACATGTTCCATTAATCTTCTTGGAATTTCAGAATTCAAAAAGTCCCTTACATGTTGGGTGGATGCCATGTGGACTGCTAATCTGATATCAAGGACAATATTGAATAGAATGGATGGGCATAATTAAATTGTGATTGGCATTATTGGAGGAGATACTCATGTAGGTCACAGATCCATTTGAATATTTGTGGTATTTAAGTAATGATACAATGAAAGTTTAAAGTTTCCATTGGTCATAGAAAAGGTAACTTCCAAATGCAAGACAGACTTTCAAGCCTTCCTTAGGACCAAACATCATACTTGTTATTGTGGTTAATGCAGTATTTATTGCTTAACTTTTCTAATTCTAACCACCTGCTTAACTAGACAACCACAAACTGCTACTATTTTCTGATTGTGCTAATGTCCCATCAACCTCCTGACACTCCTACTTCACATCCAGTGCTGGAACCTTTTGGGATCATTTGCTCTACTTTGGTGAGTCTCTCTTGTTTCCTGGTCCCAGCATTCTAATCTATTTTCCAGCCAGCTGAAATCTGAGAGTAACATCCTGAAATGTGGAGGTTAGACTTGTTCCCCATCACTAATGTTCTTTTCCTGGCTGAAAAAATCTACCTCCTCATATTTCACTACATAAGGTATTTCTCTCAAAGTTCAAATTTCTATGAAAGTTTTGAATATTTAGAAGTAAAGGACTTTATTTAGGTTCATCAACAGCCCTTTTTTGCTCCCCTCCCCCTTATTTCTTCAGAGCCATGATAAAAGGGCTTTAAATGCCAATCAGAGGATCTTATATTTTAACATAGGGAGTTTCAAGGTTGGGGGGGGGCAGGTAGGTGATACAGTGGATAAACCACCAGGCCCTGGATGGATTCAGAAAGACCTGAGTTCAAATCTAGCCTCAGGCACATGACACTTACTAGCTGTGTGGCCCTGGGCAAGTCACTTAACCCTTGTTGCCCTGCAAACAAACAAACAAATAAATAGGAAGGTGATATGTTCAAATCATTAAGGAAAATAATTTAAAAAGTGGTGGAGGCTGTATGTGATTGAGGCTTGGCATCTTAAGTAGGAAGTCATTGAAATATTCTAGGTTTGTAGTAATGAAGGCTTGAACTAAGGTGACAGTTGTACATAGAGAAAAGGGGACAAATGAGAGATGGGGACACAGAAAGAGCTAGATTTGGCAATCAACTGGATTAGTGGGAGAGAGTGAGAAGTGCAAATAATGCTAAGGCTATGAACTAGGGAGATGGAAAATTCTGTTGATAGAAATAAGAAAATTTGAAAGAGAGTTTTGTTTGGGGGAAAAGATAATAAATTCTGATTGAAAAATTTTAAGTTTGAGATATTTAGGAGATATTCAGTGAGAAATACACACTAGACAAGATTTTGCTCCATTGTCTTATTTTAACTCTGTGTGTCTCTCTGTTTCAAGTGTATTTCTTATAAACAACATGGTTTTGGATTTTAGTTTTTAATCCATTCTGCTATCCACTTCCAATTTACAGGAGAGCTCATCTCATTCACAGGCACAGTTATGGTTACTAACTCATATTTCTTTCATCCTATTTTCTTCTCTTCCAATTTTTGAGGAGTTATTTTTTTCATTATTTTTTTTACTCTTTTTCCATTTGGCCTAATCTGCTTCTTTTTAAGGAGTTATTTTCATCACTGAATTTTTGTGCCTCTTTTACTATTAGGTCAATTCTGTTTTTTGAGGTATACACACACACACACATATATGCATGCATGCATGCATGTATGTATGTGTGTGTATTTCTTCCTTCTTTGAACCAATTCCAATGAGTGTGATGTTCAGGAAGAGAAGTTGGAACACAAATATTTTTTAAAAATTGATGTTAAAATTTGTTTTTATATATATTTTGGAAAATAAAATTCTATTCAATAAAAAAAGAGAGTGATTTTCAAGCATTGCCTTCACCATTATTGTAAAAACTCTTCTTTACACATATTTTATGTGAGATAATTTCCCCTATTTTCCCTCTCCATTCCCCCTTCTCTCAGCACATTCTTCTTTCCCACCCCTTAGATTATTTCAACATAATTGAATCACAACTTTGCCCTCTGGCTATATAGACCACTTCTAACTGTATTCATAATGATGAAGTTCTTAGGAATTACATGTATCATCTTGCCATATAGGAGTGCAAACAGTTTAAGTTTATTGAGGCTATTATGTTTTCTCTTTGATGTTTACCTTTTCATGCATTTCATGAATTGTGTTTGAACATCAGATTTTCTATTCAGCATTGGTCTTTTCATCATTAATGTTTGAAAGTTCTTTATTTCATTAACTATTCGGTTTTTTTTTTTGCTCTGAGGGATTATACTCAATTTTGCTGGGCAGATTATTCTTGAGTATAATCCTTTGCCTTCTAATAAATCATATTATGAGCCCCTTTCTCTTTTAAGATAGAAGTGGCTAAATCTTGTATGATCCTGACTGTGACTTATTGATATTTGAGTTGTTTCTCTTGAACTGCTTGCAATATTTAATCCTTCACATGAGAGTTTGAGAATTTGACTATGATATTCTTGGGATTTGTCATTTTAGGATATCTTTGAGGAGGTGTTAAATGGATTCTTTCAATATCTATTTTATCCTCTTGATATAAGATGTTGGAACAATTTTCCTTTAAGTATGATGTCCAGGTCCTTTTTTTGGATCATGGTTTTCATGTAGTCCAATAAATCTTGTCTAGATCTAATTTTATGACAGATTTTTTTCTGATGAGATATTTCATATTCTTTTATTTTTTATTCTTTTGACTTTATTGTTTCTTGATGTCTCATGGAATCATTAGCTTCTAGTTGCTCAATTTTATTTTTAGGAATTATTTTCTTCAATGAGATTATGTACCTCTTTTGTCACTTAAAGTAATTCTGCTTTTTTATAAAAGCATTTTATTATTTTCAAGTTACATGTTGAGATAGTTTTCAACATTTGTTTTTATAAGATTTCTAGTTTCAAATTTTTTGTCCTCTCTCCCCTCTCTCACCTCTCCCAAAGACAGCAAGTAATCTGATATAGGTTATATATGTACAATTACATTAAACATATTTCTAAATTAGTCTTTCTATGAAAGAAGAATCAGAGGAAAACAGAAAAACCTCAAAAAAGAAAAACAACAGCACTAAAAACAAAAGAAATAGTATGGTTCAATCTGCATCCATATTTCAGATTTCTTTTTTTCTGGATTTAGAGAGCATTTTCCATCATGAGCCCTTTGGAACTATCTTGGACCATTGTATTGCTAAGAAGAATCAAGTCTATCACAGTTGATCAACACATAATGCTGATGATAATGTGTACAATGTTCTTCTGGTTCTGCTCATCTCACTCATCATCAGTTCATGCAAGTCCCTCCAGGTTTCTCTGAAATCCACCTGCTCATTGTTTCTTAGAGCACAATAGTGTTCCATTACATTCATATACCACAACTTGTTCAGCCATTCCCCAAATGATGGGCAACAACTCAATTTCAAATTCCTTGCCACCACAAAAAGAACAGCTATAAATATTTTTGTACATGTGGGTCCTTTTCCTTTTTATTTAATTTTCTCTCTGGGCAAAAGACCTTATAGTGGTATTTCTTGGTCAAAGGGTATGCACAGTTTTATAGTACTTTGGGCATAGTTCCAAACTGCTCTCCAGAGTGGTTGGATCAGTTCACAACTCCACCAACAATGCATTAGTGTTTTAATTTTTGTACAGCTCCTCCAACATTTATTATTTGCCTTTTCTGTCATATTAGACAATCTGATAGGTGTTAGGTGGTACCTCAGAGTTGTTTAAATTTGCATCTCTCTAATCAATAGTGATTTAGAGCATTTTTTCATATGGCAACAGATAGCTTTGATTTCTTCATCAGAAAACTGCCTGTTCATATACTTTGACCATTTCTCAATTTGGAAATGACGTGGATTCTTATAAATTATTTCTTATTTATTTATTGTTATAAATTTTATTCTTATAAATTCTTATAAATTTGATTTCGTTCTCAATATAGTATAGAAATAAGGCCTTTATTAGAAGTACTGTCTATAAAAATTGCTTCCCAGCTTTTTGCCTCCCTTCTAATTTTGGGTGAATTGGTTCAAAATCATCCATTTTGCATTTTATAATATTCTCTATCTCTTTTGCTCATAAACTGTTCTCCTTTCCAAAGATCTGAGAGGTAAATTATTCCTTCCTCTCCTAATTTACCTATGGTATCACCTTTTATGTCTAAATCATGTACCCATTTTGACCTTATTTTAGTATAAGGTGTAAGATGTTCTATGCCTAGTTACTGCCATACTCTTCCAGTTTTCCCAGCAGTTTTTGTCAAATACTGAATTCCTATCCCAGAAGCTGGGGTCTTTGGGTTTATCAAACAGTACATTAATATAGTAATTTACTACTGTGTTTCCTGTACCTCACCTATTATATTGATCCTCCTCTCTATTTCTTAGCCAGTACAAACTGGTTGTGATGACTGTTGCTTTATAGTATAACTTCAGATTTGGTACAGCTAGCCCACCTTCCTGTACATTTTTTTTATTAGTTCCCTTGATACTCTTGAACTTTTGTTTTTCCAGATGAATTTTTTTATTATTTTTTCTAGTTCTATAAAATAATTTTTAGGTAGTCTTATTGGCATTGCACTGAATAGGTAAATTAACTTAGGTAGAATTGTCATTTTAATTTTATTATTATTATTATATTAGCTTGGCCTGTCCATGAGCAACTAATATTTTTCCAATGATTTAGATCTGAAAATTGTTTTGTAAATGTGTTCATAGAGTTCCTGGGTTTGTCGTGGCAAGTAGACTCCCAAGTATTTTATATTGTCTACCAATACTTTAACTGGAATTTTTTTCTCTTTCTTGCTGCTGGACTTTGTTGGTCATGTATAGAAATGCTGATGATTTATGTAGATTTATTTTTTTAATTAATAAAGTATTTTTTCCCATTACATGTAAAGATAGTTCTCAACTTTTGTTCATACAAGCTCTCCAATTTCAGATTTTTTCTCCCTCCCTGCCCTCCCTCCCCCCTCCCCTAGACAGCAGGCAATCTAATATAGGTTTATATATATATACATACACATATACATATATATATATATATATATATACATACATACATAATAACATTAAACATATTTCTGCATTAGTCATGTTATAAGAGAAAAATCAGAGCAATGATGACAAACCTCAAAATAGATAAACATCAGCACCAAAAACAAAAGAAGTAGTATGGTTCATTCAGCATCTATATTCCGCAGTTCTTTTTTTCCCTGGATTTGGAGATCCTCTTCCATCATGAGTCCCCTGGAACTCTTCTGTACCATTGCATTGGTGAGAAGAATATAGTCCATCACAGTAGGTCACCACACAATGTTGATGATACTGTGTACAATGTTCTTCTGGTTCTGCCCATCTCACTCATCATCAGACCATGCAAGACTCTCCAGGTTTCTCTGAACTCCTCCTGCTCATCGTTTCTTACAGCACAATAGTATTCCATTGTATTCATATACCACAACTTGTCTAGCCATTCCCCAATTGATGGGCATCCCCTCAACTTCCAATTCCTTGCCAACACATAAAGAGCAGCTATAAATATTTTTGTACATGTGGGTCCTTTACCCCTTTCCATGATCCCTTTGGGAAAAAGACCCAAAAGTGGTATTGCTGGGCCAAAGGGTATGCACAGCTTTATCGTCCTTTGGGCATAATTCCAAATTGCTCTCCAGAATGGTTGGATCAGTTCACAGCTCCACCAACAATGCATTAGTGTTCTGATTTTTCCACATTTTCTCCAACATTTATTATTTTCCTTTTTTGTCATTTTAGCCAATCTGATAGGTATCAGGTGGTACCTCAGAGTTGTTTTAATTTGCATCTCTCTAATCATTAGAGATTTAGAGCATTTTTTCATATGGTTTCTTCATCAGAAAACTGCCTGTTCATATCCTTTGATCATTTCTCAATTTGGGAATGACTTGGATTCTTATAAATTTGATTTAGTTCCTGATATATTTTAGAAATGAAGCCTTTATCAGAAGTACTGGCCATAAAAATTGTTTCCCAGCTTTCTGCCTCCCTTCCAATTTTGGATGCATTGCTTCTGTTTGTACAAAAAATTTTTCAATTTAATGTAATCAAAATCATACATTTTGCATTTTATAATATATTCTATCTCTTGTTTGGTCATAAACTGTTTTCCTTTCCAAAGATCTGATAGGTACACTATTCCTTTCTCTCCTAATTTACCTATGGTATCACCTCTTATGTCTAAATCATGTATCCATTTTGACCTTATTTTAGTATAAGGTGTAAGATGTTGGTCTATGCCTAATTTTTGCCATACTATCTTCCAGTTTTCCCAGCAGTTTTTGTCAAATACTGAGTTCCTATCCAAGAAGCTGGAGTCTTTGGGTTTATCAAACACTACATTCCTAGTGTCATTTACTACTGCATTTCCTGAGCCTAGCCTATTCCATTGATCTACCACTCTATTTTTTAGCCAGTACCAGATAGTTTTGATGACTGCTGCTTTATAGTAAAGCTCCAGGTTTGGTACCGCTAACCCACCTTCCTGTGAATTTTTTTTCATAATTTCCCTGGATATTCTTGATTTTCTGTTTTTCCAGATGAATTTTGTTATTATTTTTTCTAGCTCTATAAAATAATATTTAGGTAGTCTGATTGGTATGGCACTGAATAGGTAAATTAATTTAGGTATAATTGTCCTTTTTACTATATTAGCTCTGCCTACCTATGAGCTACTGATATCTTTCCAATTATTGAGATCTGATTTGATTTGTGTGAAGAGTGTTTGGTAGTTCATAGAGTTCCTGGGTTTGTCTTGGCAAGTAGACTTCCAAGTATTTTATATTATCTACCCTTACTTTAAATGGAATTTTTCTTTCTATCTCTTGCTGCTGGACTTTGTTGGTCATGTATAGAAATGCTGATGATTTGTGTGGATTTATTTTATATCCTGCTACTTTGCTGAAGTTGTTATTTGTTTCCAGTAATTTTTGAGTTGATTCTCTAGGATTCTCTGCATATACTGTCATATCATCTGCAAAGAGTGAAAGTTTTGTTTCCTCCTTGCCTAATATAATTCCTTTAATTCATTTTTCTTCTCTGATTGCTAACACTAACATTTCTAGTACAATATTAAATAATAGAGGTGACAATCGACATCCCTGTTTCACCCCTGACCTTATTGGGAAGGCCTCTAACACATCTTCATTATATATAATGGTTGCTGATGGTTTTGGAAAGATATTACTTATTATTTTAAGGAAAGCCCCACCTATTCCTAAACTCTCTAGTGTTTTTTATTAGGAATGGTTGCTGTATTTTTTTCAAAAGCTTTCTCTGCATCTTTTGAGATAATCATATGATTTTGGTTAGTTTTCTTATTAATTTGGTTGATTATGTTAATAGTTTTCCTAATGTTGAACCAGCCCTGCATTCCTGGTATAAATCCCACCTGGTCATAATGTATTATCCTGGTGATCACTTGCTGCAATCTCCTTGCTAATAAATTATTTAAGATTTATAATTTTCTTTCTCTGTTTTGGCTCTGCCTAACTTGGGTTTCAACACCATATATGTGTCATAAAAGGAATTTGGAAGAAATCCTTCTTGACCTATTTTTCCTAATAATTTGTATAATATTGGAATTAATTGTTTTTCAAATGTTTGGTAGAATTCATTTGTAAATCCATCTGGCCCTGGGGATTTTTTCTTAGGCAGTTCATTAATGGCTTGTTCAATTTCTTTTTCTGATATGGGCTTATTTAGGGATTTTATTTCCTCTTCAGTTAACCTGGGCAGTTTGCATTTTTGTAAATATTTTTCCATTTCATTTAGATTGTCAAATTTATTGGCATACAGTTGGTCAAAATAGTTCCTAATTGTTGCTTTAATTTCCACTACATTGGTGGTAACATCACCATTTTCATTTTGATACTGGTAATTTGGTTTCTTCTTTCTTTTTTTTAATCAAATTAACCAATGGTTTATTTATTTTATTGGTTTTTTCACAAAACCAGTTCTTAGTTTTATTGATTAATTTTATAGTTTGCTTGCTTTCAATTTTATTTATTTCTCCTTTAATTTTCAGGTTTTCTAATTTAGTATTTAGTTGAGGTTTTTTAATTTGTTCTTTTTCTAGCTTTTTAAGTTGCATTCCCAATTCATTGATATCCTCTTTCTCTTCTTCACTGATGTCAGCGTTTAGAGATATACAATTTCCCTTAAGCAGTGCTTTGCCTTCATCCCATAGATTTTGGTATATTCTCTCATAATTGTCATTCTCTTGGATGAAGTTATTGATTGCTTCTATGATTTGTTGTTTGAACCACCCATTCTTTAGAATGAAAGTATTTAGTTTCCAATTAATTTTCAGTGTTCCTTTCTGCTTTTTATGGAGTTCTTTTCTTCAGCGAACTTCTGAGCCTCTTTTATCATTAGGCCAATTATGTTTTTAAGGTATTATTTTCTTTACCATTTTCTGTTACTTTTACTAATCCATTAATTCAAT
This sequence comes from Dromiciops gliroides, assembly GCF_019393635.1. Classification (NCBI taxonomy): domain Eukaryota; kingdom Metazoa; phylum Chordata; class Mammalia; order Microbiotheria; family Microbiotheriidae; genus Dromiciops; species Dromiciops gliroides. Next base: position 154,624,774 of record NC_057861.1, read on the forward strand.
TTTCATATTTTCTTGCATCCTTCTCATTTCTTTTTATTTTTCAATTTTCTTTCTATTAGACTTACCTCTTTCTTTAACTCTTCTAGGAATTCTTGTTGGACTTTTGTCCAATTAGCATTTTTACTTTGAAGCTTTGGATGTGTTTTCACATTGTTGTCTTTTTTTAAGTTTGTGTCTTGGTCTTCTCTGACACTATACTATCTTTTTATCATCAAGTTCTTCATTATTTGCTCATTTACGAGCCTATTTCTTGATTTTGAATTTTATGTTAGAGTGAGAGTGGGGAGGTGCTATGTATGTGGATCACTGTATATAAAGTCAGACTTGAGTAGTGGCTTGCTTAGTTTTTTGGAACTATTTACCCTACCCTCCAATTTATTTTAGCTGTTATAAAGTATAAATATTATCCTTTATGGAGCTATTTTTAAAAAGGTAGGGGAAATTATTTATTCATCATAAAATTTAAAGATGGGAATGTAGGGGGCAGCTAGGTGGTGCAGTGGATAAAGCAGTGACCCTAGATCCAGGAGGACCTGAGTTCAAATCTGGCCTCAGACACTTGACACTTACTAGCTGTGTAACCCTGGGCAAGTCACTTAACCCTCATTGCCCCCAAAAAATAAAATAAAATAAAATAAAATAAAATAAAGATGGCTATGTAAATAGCAAGCAATAGAAAAATAAGTCCATATGTCACAAATTAATTAATGTTATAAGTAGGAGAAAAGATTATTGTTTTTTTCTGTTTTATATTGTTTGAACATCATTGAGAAAACATATTTGAAGGACTAATCCCACTGCTTTGGATTAGGCAGAAATAAAGGGAGTATGAAAAGAGTAATAAGAGAGAAATGAATTACAATTTCTTGGAATGGGTCACTACAGAGAAAAGAAAACTCTAGAAAAGTCATGCAAGATAAGGAGAGAGAAATCTGAATTATGCTCATTCAAATTGGGTAAGAAAGTGTAAAAGACAGATTACATTGGTAAAAGTAGTATATAAAGTTCTGGTCTAGGTTTGAAAAGGGATGAGGTTGTGCTAGAGGCTGAGATCAGGTAATTTCAATGAAGCAAACTTTATATGTTGATTTGCATGTATTTTATGAAGTCAATATAATTGGAGTGATGAAAAACCCACAAACAAGTATGAAACTTTGTTAATTAAATTCATTCAGAAAACAAAAGAGAGATTATATGATGAATTAGAAAACAGAAACCAAAGGGATTTTTTATACAAGAAAAACACTTAAAGTTTAGTCACATAAAATTAAATTATGGTACTAGAATAATATTGATTAGGCTTTCATTGTACCAAAAAGGAAAGAATTGTCATTAAGATTAAAGATAATGGGCAGCTAGGTGGCACAGTGGATAGAGCACCGGCTCTGGAGTCAGGAATACCTGAGTTCCGATCCGGCCTCAGACACTAAACACTTGCTGGCTGTGTGACCCTGGGCAAGTCAATTGGCCCCAGTTGCCTCACATAAAAAAAAGAAAGATTTAAGATAAAGTAACAGGAAAAAGATGGATCTTGTTAAGGGAGAAAAAGAAGGAAACTACATTACTTGAAGATACTACAAATAATGATGTATTACAAATATCAAGTAATTGCACTGTGTAAAATGGCAAAGGAAAAATACTTGATGGAAGATGGAATACAAAAATATCTAGACATTAAATAATAATTATAGAAAACTTTTAAATTCCTGTTTCAAAATTGGCAGATTTTAAGAGAAAAACAAGAAAGAAATTTGTGAGTAGAAGACATGGGAGGAATTCTAGATTTTCTACATTTATGTTAACTATTGAATGTATACCTCAAAGAGCTTTCTTAAACTTCAAATAAAACAGCACCTTTAAAAATTTTATCATGAACAGAAAGAACTCATAAATCAATGTATGGAGAAAAGAACATAAAATTTCATTACAAACCATAATACAACACAACTACATATTTAAAAGGAAATATGAAAAGAAGATGCAGAGTAGACCTAAATAGTCACTAAATGATGATATGCCAAATAATGAGTGCACAAAATAATAAATAACAAAAATATTAGAAATTGAAGTTAATGTACTATAGTAGAATAATGGTGGATTTGGAATCCAATAACATGTGTATTTAATGTTTTGAGGCCTCAATTTTCTCATATATAAAATGAAGGCGTTAGAAACAATAACCTCTCAGAATCCTACCAGCTCTAAGCCTATTATCCAGTGATTTAGAATAATTTTTTTTTTTTGGTGGGGCAATGGGGGTTAAGTGACTTGCCCAGGGTCACATAGCTAGTAAGTGTCAAGTGTCTGAGGCCGGATTTGAACTCAGGTACTCCTGAATCCAGGGCCGGTGCTTTATCCACTGCGCCACCTAGCTGCCCCGATTTAGTATAATTTTATGAAAGAGAATGATAACAAAGAGGCAACTTACTGCAATTTATGAGTTACAGCCAAAGTATTGCTTAAAAATAAACATTTTATCTCCAAAAATTTATATTAACAAAAGAGAAAAAGATAAGACTATCACTTTGCATATGTAATTTAAAACAATTAAAATAAAGAACAAATTCTATTTGAAATTCCTCTGGGACATTCAGCTGAAAATATCCAGTCAGTTGTTCATATATTACTGGGACTTAGTAAGGAAATCCTTTTCTCCAGGAATCAGAACTAAGGAGCAATGACCATAAATTATGGGAGGGCAGATTTAGATTTGATGTCAGGAAAATCTTCCTTGTGAATAAAGTTATCCAAGAATGAAATGTCCTTTTAGGAATTAGTGGGTCCCTACTGTGAGTGAGATTTTCCCTACTCCTTAGATACTTAACTATGGTAATAATCAGTTTATAAACTACAAACTATGACTGGACATGTTTATATATTCTTTAGTAGCTTAAGCAAATAATGGAATATATTGTAAACTGGTCTGGGAACCACACAACTGATAACAATCAACTCATTTCCAGTTGTGGTTATGTGTCTACCAATCAGCTTAAAGATCAAATACTAAAAATAGTAATTTCTGAGTTGAAAGGGACCAATAATAGTTAGAAGAGATTTGGAACATTAATATGGTGGACAGCCAGGAAGTCAGACCATGGCAATCAAGTCAATGGTCAACTCAGTAGAATACCATCAAATTGTTATTGTTTATAGTGACAAAACAAAATCCAACAGTCTAGCCTATTGGATAATGACAGACTGATGATTTCTTTCTCTTTATATTATTCTTATTATACATGTACCACTTGGATTGTGTCAAAATTGTGGGAGGAGATTATTGTGCATAAATACCCTTAGATCCTGAGGCTCCAGGTCTTTGAGTCCTAGACCTGAGACTGGTTTTATTGTGAGACATGATCCCTCTCTCAACAAACCTATTTTCTTTGTCTTGGAGACTTTGGTTTTTCTTCGTCTAACCCCGAGTCTTAGAAATTTTTGCAACACTACTCACTGAAGCTCTTCAAGTTTAGAGGCAGCTAGGTTATCTAGTAGTTGCAATGTGAGAAATTCGACAAGGTACTTGATTTAAACAAGCTGAAATATACCAGTCCTTCTGGCCATTTGTTTAGGATTAAATTTGCTTTATTTCATATGGAAGGATATAGAAGCCGTGAAATTCAATGTTGTAGTTTAGAGAACTTTTTTTTTTTAAATTAAAGACTTCAGAGTATACAATCCATGTCTCAGTAATGGCCTTTTTAGTTTGGGGAGGAAAAGCAAATATACAAAAATATAAAAAACTAAAATAAGAGGGTGCCCATCAATTTGGGAATGACTGAACACTATTATATTAAGGTAATGAAATATTATTGGAGAGTGAGGAATTATGGTAGGGATGGTTTTAGAGAAATGAAGTTAAACTTGTATGAACATATGCAAAGTGAAAGGAGAAAAACCAGGAAAATAATGCACACAAAAAGAAAAATAAGGAACAATTTTGGAAGACTTATGATCTCTGATCAATGCAATGACCAGGCATGATTCCAGAGTGCCTATGATGAAGAATGTTACCCAGGGATAGGGTGGACTAAATAATGTAAAATAAGAAATACATTTTAAGACAACCCAATATTTAAATTTATTTTGTTATACTATGCATATTTTTTCAAGTTTTTTAATTTAATTTTTTTTGTTTTATTTTTTCAGTTGGTGAGCTAAGAAAGAAAAAAGTCCTTGTTACCTGAAAAAAAATAAATGAAAGAAAATACAAGTCAGATTTATGGAGAAGGGAAGAGTTTATGACAAACAAGAGGTAGAAAGTCATGGGAAGTAAAATTGATATTTTTACGTGAAAATTTAAAAAATGCTTTGCACAAACAAAACTAATGGAGTAAAATTTTGAATCAAAACAGGAAATTGGGGAAAAAATTGTAGCAACCTTCTCTAATAAAGACCTCATTTCTATAATATGTAGGGAACTGAAGCAGATATATAAAAATAAGAGGCATTATTCAACTGATAAATGGTCAAAAGGATATGAACAGGAGACTTCCAGGATAGAGCCAAGATGGCAGAGGAAAGCCATCTCGAACTCATGACATGATCACTCCAAAATACATCCAAATAACACCATAGGAAAATGCCTGGAGCAGCAAAACTCACAGAAGACTGTGCTGAAATCATCTTCTAACCAAGAAGGGCTTGGAAGGTTAGAAGGAGGAAGCTGTTGTGCTGATATAGGAGTCGAGCCCAACCCCGCAGTCACCCTGATACATATCTAGTCCCTGGAAGGCATCACCAGAGAAGGAGACCCCCAGAGCCTCTGAATCAGCTGAAGCACCAGTGTTTTCTGGAACTAAGCTCACAGTCTGATGAGAGGGCTGAGCCCTGGGCAGGGGGGAGACTACAGGGGTATATGCTGGTGCTGAGGCAGAACATGGATTTTTCACCCCTGCTGAGAACCAGGAGGTAGGCTTGAGTAGCAGTGGCCCAGGTAGGGGAGGGGCACAGGCTCTTTGGAGCTAACAACCACAAAACACAAACCTGGTTGATTAGCAAGTTGGTCTGGGGTCATTTATGGACCAGGGAACAGGCCAGGGGAGTGAAGAACTTGATCCTCCTTAAATCATACCACCTGGTACTTCTGAAGCTTGGAACAGTGCAGCCTGGAAACAGTGCCCCACTTTAAGGAGCTAAAAGTCAAGTAAAAGAAAGGCAAGATGATCCAACAGAGAAAGGTGAGGACCATAGAAAGCTTCTTCAGTGACAAGAAAGACCGAGGTGCAGCCTCAGAGGAAGATGTCAACATCAGGGCCCCTATACCTAAAGGTACCAAGAAAAATATGAACTGGTCTCAGGCAATAGAGGCCCTCAAAAAGGACATTGAAGATAAAGTTATAGAGGTATAGGAAAAACTGGAAAGAGAAATGAGGGTGATAAATGAAAGACATGAGAAAAGCATCATCAGCTTGAAAAGCCAAATGGAAAAGCTCTCTGATGCAAATAATTGCCTAAGAATTAGGATTGAACAAATGGAAGCCAGTGACTTTTTGAGAAACCAAGACACAATAAAGCAAATCCAAATGAATAAAAAAACAGAGGGCAATGTGAAATATCTTCTGGTTTCCTGGTTTTCTTTCTGCTGACCTGGAAAATAGGTCCAGGAGAGATAATTTGAAAATTATTGGTCTACCTGAAAACCATGATCAAGGAAAGAGCTTAGACATCATCTTCCAAGATATTCTCAGGGAAAATTGCCCAGAAATTCTAGAAGAAGAAGCTAAAATAGAAATTGAAAGAATCCACAGATCACCTCCAGAAAGAGATCTGAAAAGGAAAACTCCTAGGAATATTATAGCCAAATTCCAGAGCTCTTAGGTCAAGGAGAAAATATTGCAAGCTGCCAAAAAAAAAAAATTCAAGTAGTGTGGAGCCCCAATCAGGATAGCACAAGTTATAGCACCTTCTACATTAAAGGACAGGAGGTCATGGAATATGATATTCCAGAGGGCAAAGGAATTGGGATTACACCCAAGAATCACCTACCTAGCAAAACTCATCATAATCTGTCAGAGGAAAAAATGGGACTTTGATAAAAAAGAGGACTTTCAGATATTTGTGATGAAAAGACCTGAACTGAATGGCAAATTTGACTGTCAAATACAAGACCCTAGAGAACTATAAAAAAATTCGAGTTGGGGGACATACTTGAGGTCATACAGTGGGTGACTGTCTTGTGTCTGAGGTCAGGTTTTGTCTGGGATCCTCCTGGGTCCAGGGGTGATGCTTTGTCCACTATGTCACCTAGCTGCTCCATGAGGACATCTTTTGCGTTAAATTGAGGGGTGAGGGGAACACACTGGGGGAGGGGAATGCACTGGGGGAGGGGGAAGGGCAGAGGTGAAATCCTACATGAAACAGGAAAAGGCTTATGGAGTGGGGAAAGAGATGGGAAAGGAGCAGGGAAGTAAATGAATTTTACACTCATCGGAAAAGGCTCAAAGACCTTAAACTCATCAGAGTTGCCTCAGAGAGGGACTAACACACACACACATACAACTGTATGGAGTAATCTATGTAATCTGACCTCAATCTCATTAGAATTTGCTCAAGGAGGTAATAATGTACACACTAAATTGGGTGGAATAATCTCTCTAACCCCGCAGGAAAATAGGAGAGAAAGGGGATAAAGAAAGAGGGGCAAAAGAAAGAAGGGCAGAGTGGGGGAGGGGACAAACAGAAGCAAATCCCTTTTAAAGAGTGATAGGATGAAAGAAGATGGATAATAGAATAAATATCATGGGGAAGGGAATAGGATGGAAGGGAAACAGTTAACAATAGTAATCATGAAAAAGATAAAAGGGAGAAAAGTGTACAAATATATTTATAGCAACTCTTTGTGGAGGCTAAGAATTGAGAATCAAGGGAATGTCCATCAATTGAGGAATGATGGAAGAAGAATGATGGAATGGACTTGAGCTATAGGAAATGACAAACAGTATGATACCAGAAAAACCTGGAAAGACTAATGAACATCAATGTATAGTGAAGTGAGCAGAGCTGGGAGGACATTGTGCATAGTGACAGCAGTATTGTTTAATGAGCAATTGTGAATGACTTAACTACTCTCAGAAATGCAATGATCCAAGACAATCCCAAGGAACTAATGAGGAAGCTTACTTTCCACCCCTGTAGAAAGAATTGATAAAAAGAACACTTGTGGTTCATACAAAAAAAAAGGATATGAACAGGCAGTTTGTAGAAGAAGTCACAGTTATCAAAAATTATATAAAATATTCTTAATCCCTTTCTATTAGAGAAGTAAATTAAACAACTATGAAATACCACCTAACACCTACACACCTATCAGTTTGGCTAACCTAACAGAAAAGGAAAGTTATAAATGCTGGAGTGGATGTGAAAAAAATTGGGACACTAATGTACTGTTGATGGAATTATAAATTTGTCCAATCATTCTGAAAAACAATATGGTATTTTGCCCAAAGAGCTATCAAATTGTGCATACCCTTTGACCCAACAATATCACTACTAGGTCTATATCCCAAAGAGATCACAGAAAAGGGAAAAAGACCTATTTGTACAACAATATTTATAGCTGATCTTTTAGTGTTTTCAAAGAATTGGAAATTGAGGGAATGCTTAACAGTTGGAGAACTGCTGAGCAAGTTATGGCACATGATTTGAATGGAATACTATTGTGCTATAAGAAATGATGAGTATAATGGTTCCCAAAAAAGCCTGAAAAGTCATATGAACTGATGCAAAATGAAGTTAGCAGAACCAGGAAGAACATTGTTCATAGTAATAGTAATAGTGTGAGAATGATTAATTGTAAAAGACTTAGCTTAATCAAGAAAAGAGTGTCCAAGATGTTTATAAAAGATCCATAATGAAAAATGC